>NC_059205.1:38078643-38391143 GCF_020615455.1 Coregonus clupeaformis | reverse complement strand
TCTCTGCCTCTCTCCCTGTCTCTGCCTCACTCCCTGTCTCTGCCTCTCTGCCTCTCTCTCTTCCTCTCTTTCTCCCTGTCTCTGCCTCTCTCTCTGCCTCTGTCTTGGTCTCTGCCTCACTCCGTGTCTCTGCCACTCTCTCTGCCTCACTCCCTGTCTCTGCCTCTCTCTCTCTCTCTCTCTCTCTCTCTCTCTCTCTCTCTCTCTCTCTCTCTCTCGGTCTCTCCCTCACTCCCTGTCTCTGCCTCTCTCTCTGCCTCTCTCTCTCTCTGCCTCTCTCACTGTCTCTGCCCCCCCCCCCTCTCTCTCTCTCTCTCTGTCTCTGCCCCTCTCCCTGTCTCTGCCTCTCTCCCTGTCTCTGCCTCTCTCTTGGTTTCTGCCTCTCTCCTGTCCCTGCCTCACTCCCTGTCTCTGCCTTCTCTCTCTCTCTCTCTCTCTCTCTCTCTCTCTCTCTCTCTCTCTCTCTCTCTCTCTCTCTCTCTCTCTCTCTCTCTCTCTCTCTCTCTCTCTCTCTCTCTCTCTCTCTCTCTCTCTGCTCTCTCTCTGTCTCTGCCTCTCTCCCTGTCTCTGCCTCACTCCCTGTCTCTGCCTCTCTCTCTGCCTCTGTCTTGGTCTCTGCCTCACTCCGTGTCTCTGCCATTCTCTCTGCCTCACTCCCTGTCTCTGCCTCTCTCTCTCTCTCTCTCTCTCTCTCTCTCTCTCTCTCTCTCTCTCTCTCTCTCTCTCTCTCTCTCTCTCTCTCTCTCTCTCTCTCTCTCTCTCTCTCTCTCTCTCTCTCTCTCTCTCTCTCTCTCTCTCGGTCTCTCCCTCACTCCCTGTCTCTGCCCCCCCTCTCTCTCTCTCTCTCTCTGTCTCTGCCCCTCTCCCTGTCTCTGCCTCTCTCCCTGTCTCTGCCTCTCTCTTGGTTTCTGCCTCTCTCTCTCTCTCTCTCTCTCTCTCTCTCTCTCTCTCTCTCTCTCTCTCTCTCTCTCTCTCTCTCTCTCTCTCTCTCTCTCTCTCTCTCTCTCTCTCTCTCTCTCTCTCTGCTCTCTCTCTGTCTCTGCCTCTCTCCCTGTCTCTGCCTCACTCCCTGTCTCTGCCTCTCTCTCTGCCTCTGTCTTGGTCTCTGCCTCACTCCGTGTCTCTGCCATTCTCTCTGCCTCACTCCCTGTCTCTCTCTCTCTCTCTCTCTCTCTCTCTCTCTCTCTCTCTCTCTCTCTCTCTCTCTCTCTCTCTCTCTCTCTGTCTCTGCCTCTCTCCCTGTCTCTGCCTCACTCCCTGTCTCTGCCTCTCTCTCTGCCTCTGTCTTGGTCTCTGCCTCACTCCGTGTCTCTGCCATTCTCTCTGCCTCACTCCCTGTCTCTCTCTCTCTCTCTCTCTCTCTCTCTCTCTCTCTCTCTCTCTCTCTCTCTCTCTCTCTCTCTCTCTCTCTCTCTCTCTCTCTCTCTCTCTCTCTCTCTCTCTCTCTCTCTCTCTCTCTCTCTCTCTCTGGTCTCTGCCCTCACTCCCTGTCTCTGCCTCTCTCTCTGCCTCTCTCTCTCTCTGCCTCTCTCCCTGTCTCTTCCCTCTCTCTCTCTCTCTCTCTCTGTCTCTGCCCCTCTCCTGTCTCTGCCTCTCTCCCTGTCTCTGCCTCTCTCTTGGTTTCTGCCTCTGTCTTGGTCTCTGCCTCCTCCGTGTCTCTGATTCTCTCTGCCTCACTCCCTGTCTCTGCCTCTCTCTCTCTCTCTCTCTCTCTCTCTCTCTCTCTCTCTCTCTCTCTCTCTCTCTCTCTCTCTCTCTCTCTCTCTCTCTCTCTCTCTCTCTCTCTCTCTCTCTCTCTCTCTCTCTCTCTCTCTCTCTCTCTCTCTCTCTGTCTCTGCCTCTCTCCCTGTCTCTGCCTCTCTCTCTGCCTCTCTCTGCCTCTCTCTCTGCCCCCCCCTCTCTCTCTCTGTCTCTGCTTTGTCTCTGCCTCTCTCCTGTCTCTGTCTCTTTCTGTCTCTCTGCCCTTCTCCTGTCTCTGCCTCTCTCTCTCTCTCTCTCTCTCTCTCTCTCTCTCTCTCTCTCTCTCTCTCTCTCTTCTCTCTCTCTCTCTCTCTCTCTCTCTCTCTCTCTCTCTCTCTCTCTCTCTCTCTCTCTCTCTTCTCTCTCTCTCTCTCTCTCTCTCTCCCCTCTCTCTCTGCTCTCTCTCTCTCTCTCTCTCTCTCTCTCTCTCGGTCTCTCCCTCACTCCCTGTCTCTGCCTCTCTCTCTCCTCTCTCTCTCTCTGCCTCTCTCTCCTGTCTCTGCCCCCTCTCTCTCTCTCTCTCTCTCTGTCTCTGCCCCTCTCCCTGTCTCTGCCTCTCTCCTGTCTCTGCCTCTCTCTTGGTTTCTGCTCTCTCTCTCTCTCTCTCTCTGTCTCTCTCTCTCTCTCTGTCTCTGCCTCTCTCTCTCTCTCTCTCTCTCTCTCTCTCTCTGTCTCTCTCTCTCTCTCTGTCTCTGCTCTCTCTGCCTCTCTCTGTCTCTGCCTCTCTCCCTGTCTCTGCCTCTCTCTCTGCCTCTCTCTCTCTGTCTCTGCCTCCTCCGTGTCTCTGCCCTCTCTCTGTCACTCTCTGTCTCTCTCTCTCTCTCTCTCTCTCTCTCTCTCTCTCTCTCTCTCTCTCTCTCTCTCTCGGTCTCTCCCTCACTCCCTGTCTCTGCCTCTCTCTCTGCTCTCTCTCTCTCTCTGCCTCTCTCACTGTCTCTGCCCCCCCTCTCTCTCTCTCTCTCTGTCTCTGCCCCTCTCCTGTCTCTGCCTCTCTCCCTGTCTCTGCCTCTCTCTTGGTTTCTGCCTCTCTCCCTGTCCCTGCCTCACTCCCTGTCTCTGCCTCTCTCTCTCTCTCTCTCTCTCTCTCTCTCTCTCTCTCTCTCTCTCTCTCTCTCTCTCTCTCTCTCTCTCTCTCTCTCTCTCTCTCTCTCTCTCTCTCTCTCTCTTCTTCTCTCTCTCTCTCTCTCTCTCTCTCTGCTCTCTCTCTGTCTCTCTCTCCCTGTCTCTGCCTCACTCCCTGTCTCTGTCTCTCTCTGCCTCTGTCTTGGTCTCTGCCTCACTCCTGTCTCTGCCATTCTCTCTGCCTCACTCCCTGTCTCTGCCTCTCTCTCTCTCTCTCTCTCTCTCTCTCTCTCTCTCTCTCTCTCTCTCTCTCTCTCTCTCTCTCTCTCTCTCTCTCTCTCTCTCTCTCTCTCTCTCTCTCTCTCTCTCGGTCTCTCCCTCACTCCCTGTCTCTGCCTCTCTCTCTCTCTCTCTCTGTCTCTGCCTCTCCCTGTCTCTGCCTCTCTCCCTGTCCTGCCTGTCTCTCTCTCTCTCTCTCTCTCTCTCTCTCTCTCTCTCTCTCTCTGTCTCTCTCTGTCTCTGTCTCTCTCTCTCTCTCTCTTCTCTCTCTCTCTGTCTCTGCCTCTCTCTGTCTCTGCCTCTCCTGTCTCTGCTCTCTCTCGTCTCTCTACTCCGTGTCTCTGCCATCTCTCTGCCTCACTCCTGTCTCTCTCTCTCTCTCTCTCTCTCTCTCTCTCTCTCTCTCTCTCTCTCTCTCTCTCTCTCTCTCTGCTCTCTCTCTGTCTCTGCCTCTCTCCCTGTCTCTGCCTTCCTCTCTCTCTGCCTCTGTCTTGGTCTCTGCCTCATGTCTCTCTCTCTCTCTCTCTCTCTCTCTCTCTCTCTCTCTCTCTCTCTCTCTCTCTCTCTCTCTCTCTCTCTCTCTCTCTCTCTCTCTCTCTCTCTCTCTCTCTCTCTCTCTCTCTGTCTCTCTCTCTCTCTCTCGGGTCTCTCCCTCCTCCTGTCTCTGCCTCTCTCTCTGCCTCTCTCTCTCTCTGCCTCTCTCCCTGTCTCTGCCCCCCCTCTCTCTCTCTCTCTCTGTCTCTGCCCCTCTCCCTGTCTCTGCCTCTCTCCCTGTCTCTGCCTCTCTCTTGGTTTCTGCCTCTCTCCCTGTCCTGCCTCTCCCTTCTCTGCCTCTCTCTCTCTCTCTCTCTCTCTCTCTCTCTCTCTCTCTCTCTCTCTCTCTCTCTCTCTCTCTCTCTCTCTCTCTCTCTCTCTCTCTCTCTGTCTCTCTCTCTCTCTGCTCTCTCTCTGTCTCTGCCTCTCTCCTGTCTCTGCCTCTCTCTCTCTCTGCCTCTTGTCTCTGCCTCCTCCGTGTCTCTGCTTCTCTCTGCCTCATCCCTGTCTCTGCCTCTCTCTCTCTCCTCTCTCTCTCTCTCTCTTCTTCTCTCTCTCTCTCTCTGCCTCTCTCTCTCTCTCTCTCTCTCTCTCTCTCTCTCTCTCTCTCTCTCTCTCTCGGTCTCTCCTCACTCCCTGTCTCTGCCTCTCTCTCTGCCTCTCTCTCTCTCTGCCTCTCTCACTGCCTCTGCCTCTCTCTCTCTCTCTCTCTCTCTCCTGTCTCGGCCTCACTCCTGTCTCTGTCCTCTCTCTCTCTCTCTCTGCTCTCTCTGTCTCTGCTCTCTCCCTGTCTCTGCCTCCTGTCTCTGCCTCTCTCTCTGCCTCTGTCTTGGTCTCTGCCTCACTCCGTGTCTCTGCCACTCTCTCTGCCTCTCTCCTGTCTCTGCTCACACGTCTCTGCTCTCTCTCTCTCTCTCTCTCTCTCTCTCTCTCTCTCTCTCTCTCTCTCTCTCTCTCTCTCTCTCTCGGTCTCTCCTCACTCCCTGTCTCTGCCTCTCTCTCTGCCTCTCTCTCTCTCTGCCTCTCTCCTGTCTCTGCCCCCTCTCTCTCTCTCTCTCTGTTCTGCCCTCTCCCTGTCTCTGCCTCTCTCCCTGTCTCTGCCTCTCTCTTGGTTTCTGCCTCTCTCCCTGTCCCTGCCTCACTCCCTGTCTCTGCCTCTCTCTCTCTCTCTCTCTCTCTCTCTCTCTCTCTCTCTCTCTCTCTCTCTCTCTCTCTCTCTCTCTCTCTCTCTCTCTGTCTCTCTCTCTCTCTCTCTCTCTCTCTCTCTCTCTCTCTTTTCTCTCTCTCTCTCTCTCTCTCTCTCTCTCTCTCTCTCTCTCTGTCTCTGCCCTCTCTCTGTCTCTGCCTCACTCCCTGTCTCTGCCTCTCTTCTGTTTCTCTGCCTCACTCCCTGTCTCTGCCTCTCTGCCTCTCTCTCTCTCTCTCTCTCTCTCCCTGTCTCTGCCTCTCTCTCTGCTCTGTCTTGGTCTCTGCCTCCCGTGTCTCTCCTCTCTCTCTCTCTCTCTCTCTCTCTCTCTCTCTCTCTCTCTCTCTCTCTCTCTCTCTCTCTCTCTCTCTCTCTCTCTCTCTCTCTCGGTCTCTCCCTCACTCCTGTCTCTGCCCCTCTCTCTCTCTCTCTCTCTGTCTCTGCCTCTCTCCCTGTCTCTGCCTTTCCTCTCTCCCTGTCTCTGCCTCTCTCTTGGTTTCTGCCTCCTCCCTGTCTCTCTCTCTCTCTGTCTCTCTCTCTCTCTCTCTCTCTCTCTCTCTCTCTCTCTCTCTCTCTCTCTCTCTCTCTCTCTCTCTCTCTCTCTCTCTCTCTGCTCTCTCTCTGTCTCTGCCTCTCTCTCTCTCTCTGTCTCTGCCTCACTCCCTGTCTCTGCCTCTCTCTCTGCCTCTGTCTTGGTCTCTGCCTCCTCCGTGTCTCTGCCATTCTCTCTGCCTCTCTCCCTGTCTCTGCCTCTCTCTCTCTCTCTCTCTCTCTCTCTCTCTCTCTCTCTCTCTCTCTCTCTCTCTCTCTCTCTGCTCTCTCTCTCTCTCTCTCTCTCTCTGTCTCTGCTCTCTCTCCCTGTCTCTGCCTCTCTTGTCTCTGCCTCTCTCTTGGTCTCTGCCTGTTTCTCTCTCTCCCTCTCGTCTCTCTCTCTCTCTCTCTCTCTCTCTCTCTCTCTCTCTCTCTCTCTCTCTCTCTCTCTCTCTCTCTCTCTCTCTCTCTCTGCTCTCTCTCTGTCTCTGCTCTCTCCTTCTCTCTCTCCCTGTCTCTCTCTCTCTCTCTCTGCTCTCTCTCTCGTGTCTCTGCTCTCTCTGTCTCTCCCTCTCTCTCTCTCTCTCTCTCTCTGCCTCTCTCTCTGTCTCTGCTCCCTCTCTCTCTCTCTCTCCTGTCTCTGCCTCACTCCCTGTCTCTGCCTCTCTCTCTGCCTCTGTCTTGGTCTCTGCCTCCTCCGTGTCTCTGCCATTCTCTCTGCCTCACTCCCTGTCTCTCTCTCTCTCTCTCTCTCTCTCTCTCTCTCTCTCTCTCTCTCTCTCTCTCTCTCTCTCTCTCTCTCTCTCTCTCTCTCTCTCTCTCTCTCTCTCTCTCTCTCTCTCTCTCTCTCTCTCTCTCTCTTCTCGTTTCCCTCACTCCTGTCTCTGCCTCTCTCTCTGCTCTCTCTCTGCCTCTCTCCCTGTCTCTGCCCCCCCCCCTCTCTCTCTCTCTCTGTCTCTGCCCCTCTCCCTGTCTCTGCCTCTCTCCCTGTCTCTGCCTCTCCTTGTCTCTGCCTCTCTCCCTGCTGCCCTGTCTCTGCCTCTCTCTCTCTCTCTCTGCTCTCTCTCTCTCTCTCTCTCTCTCTCTCTCTCTCTCTCTCTCTCTCTCTCTCTCTCTCTCTCTCTCTCTCTCTCTCTCTCTCTCTCTCTCTCTCTCTCTCTCTCTGCTCTCTCTCTGTCTCTGCCTCTCCCTGTCTCTGCCTACTCCCTGTCTCTGCTCTCTCTCTCTGCTCGTTGTCTCTGCTTGTGTTGCTTCTCTCTCTCACTCCCTGTCTCTGCTCTCGTCTCTCTCTCACTCCTGTCTCTCTCTCTCTCTCCTCTCTCTCTCTCTCCTCTCTCTCCCTGTCTCTGCCCCCCCCTCTCTCTCTCTCTCTCTGTCTCTGCCCCTCTCCCTGTCTCTGCCTCTCTCCCTGTCTCTGCCCTCTCTCTTGGTTTCTGCCTCTCTCTCTCTCTCTCTCTCTCTCTCTCTCTCTCTCTCTCTCTGTCTCTCTCTCTGCTCTCTCTCTGTCTCTGCCTCTCTCCCTGTCTCTGCCTCACTCCCTGTCTCTGCCTCTCTCTCTGCCTCTGTCTTGGTCTCTGCCTCCTCCCTGTCTCTGCCATTCTCTCTGCCTCTCCCTGTCTCTCTCTCTCTCTCTCTCTCTCTCTCTCTCTCTCTCTCTCTCTCTCTCTCTCTCTCTCTCTCTCTCTCTCTCTCTCTCTCTCTCTCTCTCTCTCTCTCTCTCTCTCTCTCTCTCTCTCTCTCTCTCTCTCTCTCTCTCTCTCTCTCTCTCTCTCTCTCTCTCTCTCTCTCTCTCTCTCTCTCTCTCTCTCTCTCTCTCTCTCTCTCTCTCTCTCTCTCTCTCCCTCTCTGCCTCTCTGCCTCTCTGCCTCTCTGCCTCTCTGCCTCTCTCTTGGTCTCTGCCTCTCTCTTGGTCTCTGCCTCTCTCTTGGTCTCTGCCCCTGCCTCAGTCTCTATCTCTAACTTTCCCTTTGTTTCTCACTCTACACCCTTTGAAAACGTTTTTTCTATCTAGAACCTAAATGGTTCTCTGGCTGTCCCCATAGGATAACCCTTTGAAGAATAATTTTTGGTTCCATGTAGAAGCCTTTCCGCAGAGCCAAAAAGGGTTCTACCTGGAACCAAAAATGGTTATCCTATGGGGACAGCCGAAGAACCCTTTTGGAACCCTTTTTTCAAAGAGTGTACCTTTGCCTTTGTCTCTCCCTCTGCCTTTCTCTCTGCCCTTGTCTCTTATCAGGCCAGCACCATTGTGCCTCGGGGAGATGGACTTCCTGATACGGCCCTGCTTGGAGGAAGCCTTGATGTTGACACACAGGATATTAGTCACCATGGCCAACGAGGGGGCTCGCCGTTCCACCGCCGTTTGATTTCCATTTCCCCCCTCTCTCCAAACAAGGGCAGATGGGTCTGGAGTGAGTGGACACTGGGTGGACCGAGGGTTAGGAGGAGGGAAGAAGGGGGGTATTCTTATTTATTGTTCACATAGTTTTAAGGAGGGATCTGCAGGGTCAAATAAGTAAACATGATTTGACCTAGGGAAAGAGGTGGTGGTTTGCTAATATGGAAAGACAGAAAGAGCACATAGGGATTAGCCAGAGTAGGAGTTGACTTTACATTTTGATGGCGTCAGACATCATTATGGGTTCATTAGCCTGTACTTTTTTACTGACCAAAACATCCTAGTTATATTTTTGGTCAAACGGTAGAATATCTAAATGACCAAAAAGTTTCCATCGTTGAATTTGTCCATTAACACATTTCACTAGATTCTCTGTTTTCAGTCATTCCACATTTATGACATTATGGCAGCATGCTGAGCTGTGTTGTGACATCACTGACATGGCTTTATGTTCCTGTCAGTTGACCTTTGACCCTGAACGTTCAGTGGGGCCTCGCACTGAGGGAGACCTGGCTTTCTCTGATTGGTCTACTCTATGTTCTGATGAGAGATGGTTACATAGTCTACTAGGTCTGTCAGCGCGGGGCACATTACAACACCACCACTGTACTGCCATGACAGACAGACACATAGACGGGCTGTGTCTCACTTAAAGACAGTCAGTATCTGCTTCACAGCTACAGATGTAGGATCTTAATTTGCTCACCCAGTTGCAGGAGAACATTCCTTGTTCTCCTGGAAATTTTAAACTTGTAGTGTATTTGAGATTTTAAAAGGCTTCTGGAGTTTGTAATTTCCACTGAAGAAATGTTCCCTTTCAAAAAATGTATCCACCCCTACAAAAATGTCCATGAATTATAATCCACATAATAATTCCCATTTCCTGTTGCTGCAGGATTATTTTCCAGCTGTAGCAAACTGGCTCAAATTAAGATCCTACATCTGTAGTAATTATCTTCGTGTTGAATTTGTGATGACAGTTTGATTTTGATACACTGTATTATGAAGGTACACCCCTTCCTCTGACTGACAGAGGGATACCAACTAAAATACTGTATCGTAAAGTCTTTGTTTTACAAAATGTATTTTTCCTCACATATTCTTTGGAGCATACTAGTAAGTCAGTATGAGAGAGACTATGGACCATCAGAATACCAGCATGGAGCTGTCTCTCTCTTCTTCTCTGAGAGTACTAGGCCCAGTGCCATGGTCCCCCACTGTTCCCACTGAGCCAGACACAGCGAGCAGCCACCACCACAGCTGCCTGCCAAGGTGACAGCCCCTCGGCCCTGAGCCCTGCCTGCACTCTTTATCAGCCGTCCAGCCTAGTAGCAGTCCCAGTACCAGTCGACAGGCTTAATGAGCTCTGCGCCCAGCGAGAGCCCCAGCGCTGACAGCCATCAGCCCACAGAGAGAGTAGGGGCTGGGGGTTGAGGAGCTGGTGGTAGGGGTGGTTGTGGTGGAGGTGGTGGGGAGATGGTTAAAGCCAGCCCATGCCCTGCAGGTGGGCCTGACCCCTAACCCCTGACCCTTGACCTCTGTGCCCCGGCCCGGTCCCAGTGTCCTGACTGATGACACTGAGATTACTGCTTTATGGGTACCGTGGGGACTGGACAGCTCACGTCCCTCCGCTAGAGCCTACTGCCCAGCTCACGGTCACTATTGAAACATTGATTTCACATTTTCATTTCTACAGAGCAGAGGGTAAAGACATGGGGACTCCGGTGACCTTTGAACTTTACCGGCCTGCATCTTGTCACTGCAACTCTTGTGCGTTCTGTCATTTGCACCTCATTGGAGTTGCCACGGTTGAAGTCCCACCAAACAAACATGGCTGCCTCTTTTGAATTCCTGCCTGATCCATGCAAACAGGACCTGACAGATTTGATTTGTTTGTCACGTTGGCTTAATTTAACCTGATACCTTTAAGCGTGAGCCAAATTATGTGGAACGGCAGTAGGAAATTATTAGGAGGTTGGGGTTAATTCTTCAGTGTCTCCTGATTGGTTTAGGAAATGTGGTTGGGTATATGCCACTGTGCTCTGCCCTGTCAAATAATTTCTACTCATAAGATCAAAAAAATCTTGGGGCCAGCCAGCAGTGCCAATTGTATATCACTGTTGTTCTTCTGAAATGGAGAGATAGAGAGGAAGAAGGAGTTAGAGTAGGACACATTGTATTAACTAGGAGTGAAGGCATGGTGCGGGTAACAGAGTTTTTGAGAGAGAGAGAGAGAGAGAGAGAGAGAGAGAGAGAGAGAGAGAGAGAGAGAGAGAGAGAGAGAGAGAGAGAGAGAGAGAGAGAGAGAGAGAGAGAGAGAGAGAGAGAGAGAGAGAGAGAGAGAGAGAGAGAGAGAGAGAGAGAAAGAAAGAAAGAAAGAAAGAAAGAAAGAAAGAAAGAAAGAAAGAAAGAAAGAAAGAAAGAAAGAAAGAAAGAACGAGGGAGCACACGGCAAGTGCGAGGGCACCCGCGGACAGCTACAAGATGGAGTAGCAGCATGCGCAAGATAAGCTGTCGACATGGAGACAGTGTGTGACAGTCCTCGAAGCAGCGAGCGGGCGGGAGTGTGACGGGGAATACAGAGAGCGGCATTATTGTTTAAATCATTGATTGCTTCCCTTACTCTCAGCGCAGACGCCTCTGACACCAGAAACGCGAAGAAAAACAGGGACCAAATCCAGTTACCAGCCCTTTGTTGTTGCTCCATTCCTCTGTATTCACTTTCTGATGCTTTGTCCCTCACCAGTCACCAGCCAATTTTTTTTATTTCTGTTCTCTCACAATGTGTGCTATTTAACCTCCCATCACAAAGCGTGCTGTTCTAGTGTATTCAAAGGCTCTGCCATGGATGGTGAAAGGGGTTTAGAATAGATCTAGACTGGTGATGGACATTAGCCATCTCTATAGGTAATGAACTTTGGAGGAGATAAAACATAGGAGAAGATCTTTGCTCTGTTTCAGTCTGGAAAATAATAGAAGCCTGAGGGAGATTTTTCTTTAAACCAGAGCCATGCAAAATGTGTTGCCGTTTTGACAATTACTATTGAATAAAGGATCATGCCTCCGCCAGTGGTTTCGGTGATCTTATTTGGTAAGATAACCGGTCAGACACAGTATTGCAGTTGTCTAGTCAAAGGGATTGATTTTCCCTCTCACCTCCTTTATGTTTTGGCAGCTTATTATCTTTTCAAATAGACAAATCGTTAGATATATCTCTATGGATAAATATTCTGTAGTGTAGAGAGACGAGGGTTGTGTAGACATGGGGATATTTTCATTGTTTTTTTTCCAGCTAGATAGGGACATACTGTACTGGGCTGCTTTTTTCTAAATATTTCAATGTTAAACAGTTTTTTAAAAATCCTGATAGATTTTACCATACACTACAGCATAACTGTACAGCAAATCATAACCTTCCAAATATATCATATTTCGCAGAAGACGATTTATTGTGTGTGTCGTCCCCCCCCCTCCCCCAGATAGCATACGAAGATGTAACAAGCCATGGCAAAAATGTTTAGAATTACAGGAAATTAGCTGTAAAACTGAAACATTTTCTCTCAGCCTCATTGCAAAATGTGTAGAATAGCATGAGATTAGCTATAAAACAGGAAATGTTTCTCTTTGCCCCATGTGTAGAATTGTGGAAGTTAGATGTGTCCCATGGACAACCCCACCTGGCCCTGTACAACTGGCCCTGTTTTGTTGCCATAGCACAGAGCGAAAGAGTGTCTAGCGTTGCTGGCGGACTGGCGGTTCTTGGCGGGAAGTGGCTAACCGTGAGGTTTAGTGACAGGCTCGGTTCCCCCTGCCAGCCGCCTGCTACCCCCCCCCCTCCGTGGGCTCGCCTGTCTCTCTGTTAGCCAGGAGGCTGACACTGACGTGACACTCGTGAAATAATTATGAACCAAAAACACTGCTGACAGCAAACAGCCCGCTCCCCTCAATGATGTGTCACCCGTGATTAGCATGGGTCCTGCCATTGCCACCGCCGAGAGAGAGAGAGAGGGAGGGAGGGGTGGCGTAGACAGAGAGAAGGAGGGAGGAGGGAGAAGGAGAGAAAGTAAATAAATGGCTATAAAGACAGGGGCCAGAGAAAGAGCAAAAGATAGAAGGGAAAGATGAAGAGAAATACATAAAGAAGACTAAGATAAAAACAGCGATAGATAGAGAAGGCAAGATAAAGATACAGATAGAGGGTTGAGGTTAGGCAGTTCAGTGCAGAGGGCTGAATGCACTGAAGGAGCCCCTGGACATGGGGGAATAAACAGAGGAAAGTGACACCTGTATCTGTCGCCTGCTGTTAGGAGACATAAGCCCTGCTCCTACCCTACTCCATCATGCTGCATCATGTCCCCCGGGCCATGAGAAAACAGCACCATGGGCGCCCGGCCCTAATGTGTGGGATCTGCCCTTTCCCCACCAAATACCAAAGGTCAGATGTGAGGAGGAATGGGAACAGTGTGTGTGTGTGCATGTGCGTGTGCGTGTGTGTGTGGTAATAACTCTCAAAGTACTTCCAATATTGTTGTAATATTGCTTAATTTTCTGTTAATTATTTGGCTTATGTAATTATTTGTTTGTCTGTTACTATAAAAAGAATACTATGAACATCTAAAGGTTTAACGAAAAACACTTCTGTGGAAAAGAAAGACCTCAATCAAAAAGGACATTGGTTAGACAGCTCCTTTTCCTACTAGAGCACATTTGTGAATCAGGGCTGAGATTGATCAGTGGATTTGGAAACTCCCTTTGAAATATGAGGGAAATGCTTTGTTTCCAAGACGCGGGCATAAAAAGCTGAAGGTACATAAATCTTCTTAACAGAGAGTAAATCCCAGAAAAACAACTTGCCGCTCTGAGTGGACAGTACATTTCACACCGGTATGTTTGGAAATAAATCTAAGATCATCAACCATGAAACACTCACAGAACAGGATAGAGAGAGGGACTTCATGAACACCAGTATAGCCAGCACCTAAGAGAAACAAAATGGCCCTGAGAGTGAAAACACAAATAGAATAGTATTTGTTACGGTTCAAATGGACTTTCTATTTGGCTTTGGCTTTACCATATCCACTACATGTATTTGTGCATTAAGAAGGCTCTCTTTCTATGTAACAGTCACTTTAACTCTACCTACATTTACTGCAATTACCTCGACTAACCGGTGCCCCCGCACATTGACTCGGTACCGGTACCCCCTGTATATTGCCTCGCTGCTGGTATTTTTACTGTTATTTTACTGCTTTTATTTATTACTTATCTATTGTTTACTTAACACTTATTTCTCTTAAAACTGCATTGTTGGTTAGGTCTTGTAAGTAAGCATTTCACTGTAAGGTCTACACCTGTTGTATTCGGCGCATGTGACAAATATATTTTGATTTTATTTTATTTTATTTGATCAAGAGCTTTGTCTGGAGTCCAGGTGACAGTTTCTAGATGGGCTCCTTTATATGTTTTGAGCTGTGTGTGTGTATATGTGTATGTGTATGTGTGTGTTTCATGCATTAGCATGTCTGCATGCATACATGTCAGTGTCTGTATATGTTTGCACAGTATGTGTGTATATGTTTTAATGCATACTCCTCTAGCTTCACTTCCCTTCGACTCCAACTGAGAGGGGTGGAATGTTTGAACATGGGCCGGGCTGGCTGGTGGGAGGGTGGCACAGGCAGGGTGACAGGGTGACAAGGTGACAGTTCAGCTTTGAAGGGTTCATGCAATATTAATGTCCCAGAAGGAGCATCAGTAGCCTGGCCCCAGGGGTCAGCCAATTAACTGGAGCACACTTCCATTTCCAAAGGGGGCCAGGTCTGAAGTAGAATATTAAGGCTGCTGGCTGCACACTGACCACTTCTCTGACTCAACATTACTGCCAAGTTCTAACAACATCATCTACCATCGCCACACACGTTCCCAAACATTACTCTCCCGCTCTCTCTATTTCTTTCTATCTGCCCTTTTCTCTTTTTGTATGTGTTCTCTTTTTTTGAGATCCTCAAAGCGAAATAGCCAAGGCCTTGTGTTAGTGAAATGTTTTCATTTGACTTTCTTTTTGTTGGATGTCTATTCCTGTTGTCGTTTGACTTGAAAACAGAGACACGCAAATCTCTATTTTGATAAATTCGCTACAGAAACACACCATGAACACGTAAATACAGTAAAATGTTAAACTGTATCATGTGTGACATCTGTTGAGTTAAACATCATATACTATAGCCTACATTCAGGGCCTTGGTCATTGCCAGGCTGCCAGGCCAGTTAGGCTATCTGGCTGTGTGAAGCGTCAGAAATAAAGCAGCTCTTGCTCTATCTCCTCCACAGCCCCTCATACATCATGGTGCTTCCTCCCAGCCTCTATACTGGTCCCCATGGACACACACTAGTTCTGCTCCTAAAGCTGGCTACACGCTGTTTATCACTGAGTCTAGGCCAGATTCTGCTTGTCCTTTTCAGCTGTGTAATTTCAAAGCTACATGTATTTGTGGTCTCATAGTGGTTGATGTTAAGAAATCTTTTGGAAGTGTCAGTGTTTAAGACAAAAATCCTCATGATGTGACGAGAATTGGGCTTGTTTTTTCTGTACTTTATTTTACTATAGGCTACATTATAGAACATTTCACTGTCAAGCAGATATACATCCTGTACTTCAAGTCTGTTAGTATCAAGTTCATTATTCTGGATGCACAGTGACCTTGGTTCATCTAATGCACTGTATTATGGACACTAATTAAGATAGCTCATTATTAACTATCACCTGAAGAGAAATGAAGACACATGGAGTTGTCAGTGAATAGTCTTCTTCTCTTGACACAGTATTCTTACTACAGTCCTACTTGGCAGTCGATACGGTATAGGTAAAATATGTTCATTATGTGCGATTGAGTTGCTTGATATTTTTGAGCATGTTTGGTCCTCCTCTTAATCTTCAATACACTCATACGATCCCTAATTAATTACACACAGTCATAATGGTCATTTAGAATGCAGAGCCCGGTTTAGTAGATGTAAATTATGCTAATAATAGCTGGGAAGCTCATTAGATATGATTTTATTTTAGAGGCCCATAATTGCAACATTTCAACCAATTTAGTTTTTTGCATTTATTTTGCTAAACTCTTAAAATAAATGTCTGTGTGCTTTAGGTGGCGGGCCATTTGGCATGAGCTTGTGTAAAATTATTGCATTTTGTAGAATTAATTGTGCTGTGTACCTGTCCTAAAACTAAAGCAGCTTTTCTGATACTGCTCCCTAGTGAAAGGAGAGATGACTCAATCTCTTTCTTTCTTTCTTTCTTTCTTTCTTTCTTTCTTTCTTTCTTTCTTTCTTTCTTTCTTTCTTTCTTTCTCTCTCTTTCTCCATCCCTCGCTCATACAGTATGTCGCTAGTCTAAAATCTCTCTCACACATGTTAATTGCTCCGTCTCATTTGCATTGAAATGATTTCGCTCTTTCTTTTCAGGCATTGTCTGGTCCCTCTATTAAGTTCTCGTTTTTTATTCCCCCGTTTCAGTGTGTGGGTGACTTTTTGTGTGAGTCTACCTATTGTGACTGGGGTAGATAGTGCCCAACACGGTGACTGATGGCACACGTGTCATTGTTTGATAGCAGACATGAGCAAGGATAGGGATGGGAGGATCTAGGTGTACAGGCCAGTCAAGTGCCTGTCTAAAAGAGCTCAGCGGTCATTGAGTCATTGAGCCAGTAGTGACTGAGCCAGACAATGATTTTGCACCTGTCCAGTATATCAGGAGTCAGGACACCCACGCTAGAAGACGTGACAGAAAATGTCCAAGCTTCAGCATCCTGTTAGCACGCTGACCTTCTCAGTGGCCCTCCAATCACTTTCAGATGGGCAGCTGCTGGTAAACACACACTATATATAAAAAAGTATGTGGACACCCCTTCAAATTAGTGGATTCGGCTATTTCAGCTGACAGGTGTGTAAAATCGAGCACACAGCCATGCAATCTCTATAGACAAACATTGGCAGTAGAACAACAAGTCAGTTTGTCAAATTTCTGCCCTGCTAGAGCTGCCCCGGTCAACTGTAAGTGCTGTTATTGTGAAGTGGAAACGTCTAGGAGCAACAACGGCTCAGCTGCAAAGTGGTAGGCCACACAAGCTCACAGAATGGGACCGCCGAGTGCTGAAGGGTGTAGTGCGGAAAAATCGTCTGACCTCGGTTGCAACACTCACTACCGAGTTCCAAACTGCCTTTGGAAGCAACATCAGCACAATAACTGTTCGCCGGGAGCTTCATGAAATGGGTTTCTAAGGCCGAGCAGCCAAACACAAGCCTAAGAACACCATGCGCAATGCCAAGCGTCGACTGGAGTGGTGTAAAGCTCGCTGCCATTGGACTCTGGAGCAGTGGAAACGTGTTCTCTGGAGTGATGAATCACGCTTCACCATCTGGCAGTCCTAGGGACGAATCTGGGTTTTGCAGATGCCAGGAGAACGCTACCTGCATAGTGTCAACTGTAACGTTTGGTGGAGGAAGAATAATGGTCTGGGGCTGTTATTCATGGTTTGGGCTCCTTAGTTCCAGTTTAGGGAAATCTTAAGCTACAGCATACAATGACATTCTAGATGATTCTGGCTTCCAACTTTGTGGCAGCATTTTTGGGAAGGCCCTTTCCTGTTTCAGCATGACAATGCCCCCGTGCACAAAGCAAGGTCCGTACAGAAATGGTTTGTCGAGATCAGTGTGGAAGAACTTGACTGAACTGCACAGAGCCCTGACCTCAACCCCAACGAACACCTTTGGGATTAAATGGAACGCCGACTGCGAGCCAGGCCTAATCGCCCAACATCAGTGCCCAACCTCACAAATGCTATTGTGGCTGAAAGGAAGCAAGTCCTTGCAGCAATGTTCCAACATCTAGTGGAAAGCCTTCTCAGAAGAGTGGAGGCTGTTATAGCAGCAAAAGGGGGACCAACTCCATATTAATGCCCATGATTTTGGAATGAGATGTTCGACAAGCAGGTGTCCCACAGCATGGCTGTGTCCACATACTTTTGTATATATGGTGTATATATATAAAGTGGGGAGAACAAGTATTTGATACACTGTCGATTTTGCAGGTTTTCCTACTTACAAAGTATGTAGAGGTCTGTAATTTTTATCATAGGTACACTTCAACTGTGAGAGACAGAATCTAAAACAAAAATCCCGAAAATCACATTGTATGATTTTTAAGTAATTAATTTGCATTTTATTGCATGACATAAGTATTTGATCACCTACCAACCAGTAAGAATTCCGGCTCTCACAGACCTGTTAGTTTTTCTTTAAGAAGCCCTCCTGTTCTCCACTCATTACCTGTATTAACTGCATCTGTTTGAACTCGTTACCTGTATAAAAGACACCTGTCCACACACTCAATCAAACAGACTCCAACCTCTCCACAATGGCCAAGACCAGAGAGCTGTGTAAGGACATCAGGGATAAAATTGTAGACCTGCACAAGCCTGGGATGGGCTACAGGACAATAGGCAAGCAGCTTGGTGAGAAGGCAACAACTGTTTGGCGCAATTATTAGAAAATGGAAGAAGTTCAAGATGACGGTCAATCACCCTCGGTCTGGGGCTCCATGCAAGATCTCACCTCGTGGGGAATCAATGATAATGAGGAAGGTGAGGGATCAGCCCAGAACTACATGGCAGGACCTGGTCAATGACCTGAAGAGAGCTGGGACCACAGTCTCAAAGAAAACCATTAGTAACACACTACGCCGTCATGGATTAAAATCCCGCAGCGCACGCAAGGTCCCCCTGCTCAAGCCAGCGCATGTCCAGGCCCGTCTGAAGTTTGCCAATGACCATCTGGATGATCCAGAGGAGGAATGGGAGAAGGTCATGTGTTCTGATGAGACAAAAATATAGCTTTTTGGTCTGAACTCTACTCGCCGTGTTTGGAGGAATAATAATAATAATAATAATAATAATATGCCATTTAGCAGACGCTTTTATCCAAAGCGACTTACAGTCATGCGTGCATACATTTTTGTGTATGGGTGGTCCCGGGGTTCGAACCCACTACCTTGGCGTTACAAGCGCCGTGCTCTACCAGCTGAGCTAATCTTGGTGTTCTCCATGCTTCCACCTCCATGCTTCACCATCCCAACCGTGAAGCATGGAGGTGGAATCATCATTCTTTGGGGATGCTTTTCTGCAAAGGGGACAGGACGACTGCACCGTATTGAGGGGAGTATTGAAGATGAACATTGAAGATGGGTCGTGGCTGGGTCTTCCAGCATGACAACGACCCGAAACACACAGCCAGGGCAACTAAGGAGTGGCTCCGTAAGAAGCATCTCAAGGTCCTGGAGTGGCC
Source organism: Coregonus clupeaformis (assembly GCF_020615455.1). Taxonomy (NCBI): domain Eukaryota; kingdom Metazoa; phylum Chordata; class Actinopteri; order Salmoniformes; family Salmonidae; genus Coregonus; species Coregonus clupeaformis. The sequence continues at coordinate 38,373,069 of NC_059205.1, read as the reverse complement.
TAGCCAGTCTCCAGACCTGAACCCAATAGAAAATCTTTGGAGGGTGCTGAAAGTCCGTATTGCCCAGCGACATCCCCGAAACCTGAAGGATCTGGAGAAGGTCTGTATGGAGGAGTGGGCCAAAATCCCTGCTGCAGTGTGTGCAAACCTGGTCAAGACCTACAGGAAACGTATGATCTCTGTAATTGCAAACAAAGGTTTCTGTACCAAATATTAAGTTCTGCTTTTCTGATGTATCAAATACTTATGTCATGCAATAAAATGCAAATTAATTACTTAAAAATCATTCAATGTGATTTTCTGGATTTTTGTTTTAGATTCCGTCTCTTACAGTTGAAGTGTACCTATGATAGAAATTACAGACCTCTACATGCTTTGTAAGTAGAAAAACCTGCAAAATCGGCAGTGTATCCAATACTTGTTCTCCCCACTGTATATACACTGCTCAAAAAAATAAAGGGAACACTTAAACAACACAATGTAACTCCAAGTCAATCACACTTCTGTGAAATCATACTGTCCACTTAGGAAGCAACACTGATTGACAATAAATTTCACATGCTGTTGTGCAAATGGAATAGACAACAGGTGGAAATTATAGGCAATTAGCAAGACACCCCCAATAAAGGACGGGTTTTGCAGGTGGTGACCACAGACCACTTCTCAGTTCCTATGCTTCCTGGCTGATGTTTTGGTCACGTTTGAATGCTGGCGGTGCTTTCACTCTAGTGGTAGCATGAGACGGAGTCTACAACCCACACAAGTGGCTCAGGTAGTGCAGCTCATCCAGGATGGCACATCAATGCGAGCTGTGGCAAGAAGGTTTGCTGTGTCTGTCAGCGTAGTGTCCAGAGCATGGAGGCGCTACCAGGAGGGCAACAACCCAGCAGCAGGACTGCTACCTCCACCTTTGTGCAAGGAGGAGCAGGAGGAGCACTGCCAGAGCCCTGCAAAATGACCTCCAGCAGGCCACAAATGTGCATGTGTCTGCTCAAATGGTCAGAAACAGACTCCATGAGGGTGGTATGAGGGCCCGACGTCCACAGGTGGGGGTTGTGCTTACAGCCCAACACCGTGCAGGACGTTTGGCATTTGCCAGAGAACACCAAGATTGGCAAATTCGCCACTGGCGCCCTGTGCTCTTCACAGATGAAAGCAGGTTCACACTGAGCACGTGACAGACGTGACAGAGTCTGGAGACGCTGTGGAGAACGTTCTGCTGCCTGCAACATCCTCCAGCATGACCGGTTTGGCGGTGGGTCAGTCATGGTGTGGGGTGGCATTTCTTTGGGGGGCCGCACAGCCCTCCATGTGCTCGCCAGAGGTAGCCTGACTGCCATTAGGTATCGAGATGAGATCCTCAGACCCCTTGTGAGACCATATGCTGGTGCGGTTGGCCCTGGGTTCCTCCTAATGTAAGACAATGCTAGACCTCATGTGGCTGGAGTGTGTCAGCAGTTCCTGCAAGAGGAAGGCATTGATGCTAAGGACTGGCCCGCCCGTTCCCCAGACCTGAATCCAATTGAGCACATCTGGGACATCATGTCTCGCTCCATCCACCAACGCCACATTGCACCACAGACTGTCCAGGAGTTGGCGGATGCTTCCAGGTCTGGGAGGAGATCCCTCAGGAGACAATCCGCCACCTCATCAGGAGCATGCCCAGGCGTTGTAGGGAGGTCATACAGGCACGTGGAGACCACACACACTACTGAGCCTCATTTTGACTTGTTTTAAGGACATTACATCAAAGTTGGATCAGCCTGTAGTGTGGTTTTCCACTTTAATTTTGAGGGTGACTCCAAATCCAGACCTCCATGGGTTGATAAATTTGATTTCCATTGATAATTTTTGTGTGATTTTGTTGTCAGCACATTCAACTATGTAAAGAAAAAAGTATTTAATAAGATTATTTCATTCATTCAGATCTAGGATGTGTTATTTTAGTGTTCCCTTTATTTTTTTGAGCAGTGTACACTACCGATCAAAGATTTGGGGTCACTTAGAAATAAAATAACATCAAATTGATCAGAAATACAGTGTAGACATTGTTAATGTTGTAAATGGCTATTATAGCTGGAAATTGCTGTTTTTAATGGAATATCTACATAGGTGTACAGAGGCCCATTATCAACAACCATCAGTCCTGTGTTCCAATGGCACGTTGTGTTTGCTAATCCAAGTTTATCATTTTAAAAGGCTAATTGATCATTAGAAAACCCTTTTGCAATTATGTTAGCACAGCTGAAAACTGTTGTGCTGATTAAAGAAGCAATAAAACTGGCCTTCTTGAGACTAGTTGAGTATCTGGAGCATCAGCAATTGTGGGAGTTCGATTACAGGCTCAAAATGGCCAGAATCAAAGAACTTTCTTCTGAAACTCGTCAGTCTATTCATGTTCTGAATTAAGGCTATTCCATGCGAGAAATTGCCAAGAAACTGAAGATCTCGTACAACGCTGTGTACTACTCCCTTCACAGAACAGCGCAAACTGGCTCTAACCAGAATAGAAAGAGGAGTGGGAGGCCCCAGTGCACAAATGAGCAAGAGGACAAATACATTAGAGTGTCTAGTTTGAGAAACAGACACCTCACAGGTCCTCAACTGGCAGCTTCCTTAAATAGTACCCGCAAAACACCAGTCTCAACGTCAACAGTGAAGAGGCGACTCCGGGATGCTGATCTTCTAGGCAGAGTTGCAAAGAAAAAGCCATATCAGACTGGCCAATAAAAATAAAAGATTATGGGCAGTCTGAGATATTGCTTTTTCTTTGCAACTCTGCCTAGAAGGTCAGCATCCCGGTCAGGTTTTCCCATCTCCACAGAGGAATTCTGGAGCTCTGTCAGAGTGACCATCAGGTTCTTGGTCACCTCCCTGACCAAGGCCCTTCACCCCAGATTGCTCAGTTTGATGGTTCCAAACTTCTTCCATTTAAAAATTATGGAGGCCACTGTGTTCTTGGGGACCTTCAATTCTGCAGATATGTTTTGGACCCTTCCCCAGATCTGTGACTCGACACAATCCTGTCTCCGAGCTCTACGGACAATTCCTTCGACGTCATGTCTTGGGTTTTGCTCTGAAATGCACTGTCAACTGTGGGACTTTATATAGACAGGTGTGTGCCTTTCCAAATCATGTCCAATCAATTGAATTTACCACAGGTGGATTCCAATCAAGGTGTAGAAACATCTCAAGGTTGATCAATGGAAACAAGATGCACCTGAGCTCAATTTCGAGATTCATAGCAAAGGGTCTGAATACTTACGTAAATAAGGCATTTTCTGTTTTTATTTTTAATAGATTTGCAAAAATGTCTAAAAACCTGTTTTCACTTTGTTATTGTGTGTAGATCGATGAATATATATATATAATCCATTTTAGAAAATAGTATTTTATTTTTCCTTTATTTAACTAGGCAGTTCAGTTAAGAACAAATTCTTATTTACAATGACGGCCTACACCGGCCAAACCCGGACGACGCTGGGCCAATTGTGCGCCGCCCTATGGGACTCCCAATCACGGCCGGTTGTGATACAGCCTGGAATCGAAACAGGGGGTCTGTAGTGACGCCTCAAGCACTGAGATGCAGTGCCTTAGACCGCTGAACCACTCAGAATAAGGCTGTAACGTAACAAAATGTCAAGGGGTCTGAATACTTTCCCAATTCACTGTATACATTGTGTATATATACAATGAACAAAAATATAAACGCAACATTTAAAGTGTTGGTCCCATGTTTCATGAGCTGAAATAAAAGATCCCAGAAAATTTCCAAACACTCAAAAAACTAATTTCTCTCAAATTGTGTGCAAATTTGTTTACATCCCTGGTAGTGAGCATTTCTTCTTTGCCAAGATAATCCATTCTCTTGAAAGGTGTGACATATTAAGAAGTTCATTAAACAGCATGATTGTCACGGATTCAGCCGAGGCTGCTCCTCCTCCTTGCTTGGGCAGGCTTAGGCGTTCGTCGTCCCCGGAGTACTAGCTGCTGCCGATCAATGTTTCGGTGTTTGTCTTGTTTGGTCTTTATTGTTTACACCTGTTTCCCATTATGTTGGATTGTATTCCCTATATTTACCCCTGTCTCTCATTTGGTTATTTTGTGTGTGATTGTTCGTTTGTCATTCCGGCAGTTTCTTATATGTACGGGTCTTTGTGTTTTCCTCCCTGTTTTGGAGGTTTGTTGTTTTGTACGTTTATTTTACTGTGTTCAGTAAAGAACGTTGCCAGCCGCTCTGTGTCCTGCATTTGACTTCGCTAACCGCATACACGTCGCTTGACAATGATCATTACAAAGGTGCACTTTGTGCTGGGGACAATAAAAAGCCACTCTAAAATGTGCAGTTTTGTCCAATGTCGTTTTAGAGAATTTGGCAGTACGTCCAACCGGCCTCACAACTGCAGACCACATGTATCCACGCCAGCCCAGGAACTCCACATCCGGCTTCTTCACCTGCAGGATCGTCTGAGACCAGCCACCCGGACAGCTGAGGAAACTGTGGGTTTGCACAACCGTAGAATCTCGGCACAAACTGTCAGAAACCGTCTCAGGGACGCTCATCTGCGTGCTCGTCGTCCTCGCCAGGGTCTTGACCTGACTGCAGTTCGGCATCGTAACCAACTTCAGAGGGAAAATGCTCACCTTCGATGGCCACCGGCACGCTGGAGAAATGTGCTCTACACAGATTAATTTAGGTTTTAACTGTACTGGGCAGATGGGTTCCTGTGGGCCAGCGATATGCTGATGTCAACGGTGTGAACAGAGTCCCTCATGGTGGTTGTGGGGTTATGTTATGGGCAGGCATTAGCTACGGACAATGAACACAATTGCATTTTATCGATGGCAATTTGAATGCACAGAAATACCGTGACCAGATCGTGATGCCCATTGTCGTGCCATCACCTCATGTTTCACCATGATAATGCACGGCCCATGTCGCAAGGATCTGTACACAATTCTTGGAAGCTGAAAATGTCCAACTTCTTCCATGGCTTGCATACTCACCAGACATTTCACCCATTGAGCATGTTTGGGATGCTCTGGATCGGACGCGTACGACAGCGTGTTCCAGTTCCAGCAACTTTGTAGGCCACAATCAACAGCCTGGTCAACTATGCGAAGAAGATGTCGCGCTGCATGAGGCGAATGGTGGTCACACCAGATACTGACTGGTTTTCTGATCCACGCCTCTAGCTTTAAAAAAAAGTTATCTGTGACCAACAGATGCATATCTGTATTCATGTGACATTTATAGATTAGGGCCTAATGAATTTATTTCAATTTACTGATTTCCTTATATGAACTGTAATTTAGTAAAATTGCCACACCCTGATCTGTTTCACCTGTCTTTGTGATTGTCTCCACCCCCCTCCAGGTGTCGCCCATCTTCCCCAGTGTATTATTACCTGTGTTCTCCGTTGCCAGTTCATTTTGTTACGTCAAGCCTACCAGCGTTTTCCCCCTTGCTCCTGTCTTTCGCAAGTTCTCCCGGTTTTGAACATTCTGCCTGCCCTGACCCTGAAACTGCCTGCCGTTCTGTACCTTTTGGACTCTGATCTGGATTACTGACCTCTGCCTGCCCTTGACCTGTCATTTGCCTGCCCCCTGTTTTTGTGAAAAATGTGTTACTTCAACACTGTCTCCATCTGGGTCTTCTCCTGAAAACGTGATAGTAAGAACTGGCCATGGCTGACCCAGCAGACTCGGACCAGCTCCGCAACGCTATCTTAGAGCGGTCCGAGGGGAAGGAGGAGGGCTGCAGCTCGATGATGAGCGAACACTGAGCTAGAAATGCCCAAAAGGTTCCTGACTCTCCAGCGAAGGGTTCCGGGGGAGGTAAGCGGGGAATGGTCAAAACTGGGTAAACTAGAAAACAGGAACTTGAGAAAGACATGATCAAGGGGAAAAACGCTGGTAGGCTTGACAAAACAAAACAAACTGGCAACAAACAAAGAACACAGGTATAAATATAATGGGGAAGATGGGCGACACCTGGAGGGGGGTGGAGACAATCACAAAGACAGGTGAAACAGATCAGGGTGTGACAAATCTTTTAAATTGTTGCATTTCTATAATTTGTTCAATATACATACAGTTGAGGTCGGAAATACATACAGTTGAGGTTACAAACACCTTAGCCAATACATTTAAACTCAGTTTTTCACAATTCCTGACGTTTAATCCTAGTAAAAATTCCCTGTCTTAGGTCAGTTAGGATCACCACTTTATTTTAAGAATGTGAAATGTCAGAATAATAGTAGAGAGAGATTTATTTCAGCTTTTATTTCTTGGCAAAGCCAAGGAATCGCTGCACCTCCTTAACCGTGGTTGGAGTCGGCCAATTACGCACAGCTGAAATGCGATCTCCCTCCATCTCCACACCTGAGGTGGTAATGCAGTATCCGAGGAAGGAGACGGACTGCTGGAAAAACATACACTTCTCTGCCTTGGCATAAAGGTCATTTTCCAACAGTCTGGCCAGCATTTTTGCGAACCAGGGACACATGCTCGGTGCGAGTAGCGGAATACACCAGGATGTCATCGATGTAGACCACTACACCGCGACCAAGCATGTCCCGAAACACCTCGTTCACAAAGGACTGGAAGACGGATGGAGCATTCATCAAACCGTAGGGCATCACCAGGTATTCATAATGCCCCGTGGTTGTGCTGAATGCCGTCTTTCACTCATCCCCTTCCCGAACACGCACCAGGTTGTATGCACTCCTGAGATCTAGCTTTGTGAAGAAGCGCGTCCCATGCATTGACTCGATCACTGAAGGAATGAGGGGGGGAGGATAACTAAATCTAATCATCTCCTTGTTCAGTGATCGATAATCAATGCACGGGCGCAGACCGCCGTCTTTCTTCTTCACAAAGAAGAAACTCGAGAAGGCAGGTGAAGTGGAGGGACGTATGTACCCCTGGCCCAGGGACTCAGAGAGGTATGTTTCCATAGCCTTCGTTTCAGCCTGCGACAGGGGGTACACATGACTCCTGGGGGGTACAGCGTCTACCCGAAGGTCTATCGTGCAATCCCCCGCCCGATGAGGTGGTAATTTAGTAGCACGCGCCTTGGAAAACGCGTGTGCCAAATCGAGGTATTCGGGGGGAATGCGCACGGTGGAGGTACCGTCTGGACTTTCCACCGTGGTTGCACCAACGGAAACATCTAGACACCTACCCTGACATTCACGCGACCACCCCATGAGAGCCCTCTGCGGCCAGGAGAAGGTGGGGTTGTGGAGTGCTAGCCAAGGAATACCTAATACCAAAGGGAAAGCAGGAGATTCAATAATCGAAAAAATAACCTGCTCACAATGAGTGTCCTGGGTGATCATGGTGACCGGTATAGTGACTTCTGTAACAAACCCGGACCCTAATAGTCGACTATCAAGTGCTCTGAAAGGGAGTGGAATGGAGAGGGGAACCAATCAAATGCCTTGACGGCGTGCGAATGCCCTGTCCAAAAAGTTCCCTGCTCCGCCTGAATCAACTAGCGCCTTACACTGGGGAACTACCATGTGATCGGGAAAGTGGATAGGTAGGGTACAGTGCACAACAGAGGGCTCTGAACAAGTGTTGGTGTTCGATACCTGGGGTGATGCGTGAGTGCCCTGCCTGCCACCTCCCGGCCCAAAAGAACGTTGACTACGATGTGTGGTGGACTGTCCCTTCGTGCCACCAGAGTGGCACTGTCGCTGTCCTCCTCCGCTCTCTCGGCCGGCAGCTCCACCCAGCTCCATCGGCTCGGGATCCGAGTCGTCCGGGGTGGAAATGGGCAGACCCCTACCAGGACGTCCTCTGGCTGCCAGCAGGTTGTCCAAACGAATGGCCATGTCCACCAGTTTATCGAAGGACAACATGGTGTCCCGGCAGGCTAGCTCCCGTCGGACGTCCTCCCACAGATGGCACCCGAAATGGTCGATCAGGGCCCGCTCGTTCCACCCGGACCCTGCTGCCAGCGTCCGAAACTCCAACACGAAGTCCTGCGCGGTCCTCGTCCCCTGCCTCAGGGGGACAAGCCGCTCAGCCGCCTCTTGACCCTCGGGCGCGAGATCGAAGACCGCCCGAAAGAGGCGAGCGAACTCCCTGTAGTCCTCCAATGCGGCTCCTCCCTCGTTCCACACCGCGTTGGCCCACTCCAGGGCTTTCCCACAGAGGCAGGAAACGAGGACAGACACCTTCTCCCGCTCCGATGGCGCCGGTCTGATGCTGGCGAAGTAAAGCTCCAATTGGCGCTCCCATCAAACGCTTGTGGTCGGGATATCTGGATCCCTCCGGGTGCTGGGGTGTAGATGGCTGGATCCGGTTGGTCAGCTGGTCTCGACAGATCGGGTGCTCTCCTCTCCAGGCGTTGGATGACCTGAAGAACCCGATCCATCGCTTCCCCCAAGCTGGCCAGCATCGTGGAATGCTCCTGGACCCGTGCCACGACTCCAGGCATGCGCTCTTCTCCCGCTGACTCCATAACGGGTGGGTGATTCTGTGGTGAGTGTGGTGAAAGGAGTCAGGCGCTCCAATAGCGATCAACGAAATAGGCACAGGGGAAACAAACATCCCTGGCAATTACACTGTAACGGAAACCAATAATATACAGTGGGGAGAACAAGTATTTGATACACTGCCGATTTTGCAGGTTTTCCTACTTACAAAGCATGTAGAGGTCTGTAATTTTTATCATAGGTACACTTCAACTGTGAGAGACAGAATCTAAAACAAAAATCCAGAAAATCACATTGTATGATTTGTAAGTAATTAATTTGCATTTTATTGCATGACATAAGTATTTGATACATCAGAAAAGCAGAATTTAATATTTGGTACAGAAACCTTTGTTTGCAATTACAGAGATCATACGTTTCCTGTAGGTCTTGACCAGGTTTGCACACACTGCAGCAGGGATTTTGGCCCACTCCTCCATACAGACCTTCTCCAGATCCTTCAGGTTTCGGGGCTGTCGCTGGGCAATACGGACTTTCAGCTCCCTCCAAAGATTTTCTATTGGGTTCAGGTCTGGAGACTGGCTAGGCCACTCCAGGACCTTGAGATGCTTCTTACGGAGCCACTCCTTAGTTGCCCTGGCTGTGTGTTTCGGGTCGTTGTCATGCTGGAAGACCCAGCCTCGACCCATCTTCAATGCTCTTACTGAGGGAAGGATGTTGTTGGCCAAGATCTCGCGATACATGGCCCCATCCATCCTCCCCTCAATATGGTGCAGTCGTCCTGTCCCCTTTGCAGAAAAGCATCCCCAAAGAATGATGTTTCCACCTCCATGCTTCACGGTTGGGATGGTGTTCTTGGGGTTGTACTCATCCTTCTTCTTCCTCCAAACACGGCGAGTGGAGTTTAGACCAAAAAGCTCTATTTTTGTCTCATCAGACCACATGACCTTCTCCCATTCCTCCTCTGGATCATCCAGATGGTCATTGGCAAACTTCAGATGGGCCTGGACATGCGCTGGCTTGAGCAGGGGGACCTTGCGTGCGCTGCAGGATTTTAATCCATGACGGCGTAGTGTGTTACTAATGGTTTTCTTTGAGACTGTGGTCCCAGCTCTCTTCAGGTCATTGACCAGGTCCTGCCGTGTAGTTCTGGGCTGATCCCTCACCTTCCTCATTATCATTGATTCCCCACGAGGTGAGATCTTGCATGGAGCCCCAGACCGAGGGTGATTGACCGTCATCTTGAACTTCTTCCATTTTCTAATAATTGCGCCAACAGTTGTTGCCTTCTCACCAAGCTGCTTGCCTATTGTCCTGTAGCCCATCCCAGCCTTGTGCAGGTCTACAATTTTATCCCTGATGTCCTTACACAGCTCTCTGGACTTGGCCATTGTGGAGATGTTGGAGTCTGTTTGATTGAGTGTGTGGACAGGTGTCTTTTATACAGGTAATGAGTGGAGAACAGGAGGGCTTCTTAAAGAAAAACGAACAGGTCTGTGAGAGCCGGAATTCTTACTGGTTGGTAGGTGATCAAATACTTATGTCATGCAATAAAATGCAAATTAATTACTTACAAATCATACAATGTGATTTTCTGGATTTTTGTTTTAGATTCTGTCTCTCACAGTTGAAGTGTACCTATGATAAAAATTACAGACCTCTACATGCTTTGTAAGTAGGAAAACCTGCAAAATCGGCAGTATATCAAATTCTTGTTCTCCCCACTGTATAGGCACAGGGGAAAAATATACCCTGGCAACACAATGATATGAGTAGCTCCACCGAGCTACATACTCTCACAATTAACAATCACCCACAAGGACAAGGGGGCAGAGGGAACACTTATACACAGACTAATTAGTGGATTAGAACCAGGTGTGTGTGATTGACAAGACAATTGTGATGATAATTGGGGCGGCAGTGGTTAGTACTCGGGTGACGACGAGCGCCGAAGCCTGCCCGAACAAGGAGGGGAGGCAGCCTCGGCCGAAGTCGTAACACTTGTGTGCTATTGTTTGTACAGATGAAGGTGGTACCTTCAGGCATTTGGAAATTGCTCCCAATGAGGTCTTGGCTGATTTCTTTTGATTTTTCCCATGATGTCAAGCAAAGACGCACTGAATTTGAAGGTAGGCCTTGAAATACATCCACAGGTACACCTCCAATTGACTCAAATGATGTCAGTTAGCCTATCAGAAGCTTCTAAAGCCATGACATCATTTTCTGGAATTTTCCAAGCTGTTTAAAGGCACAGTCAACTTAATGTAAACTTCTGACCCACTGGAATTGTGATACAGTGAGTTATAAATGAAATAATCTGTCTGTAAACAATTGTTGGAAAAATTACTTGTGTCATGCACAAAGTAGATGTCCTAACCGACTTGCCAAAACTATAGTTTGTTAACAAGAAATTTGTGGAGTGGTTGAAAGACGAGTTTTAATGACTCCAACCTAAGTGTATGTACACTTCCGACTCCAACTGTATATTACCTTTATTTTGACAGGAAAGTAATACAGATGATCCCTGCACAAATGCATCAAACACATACAAAATACAAAACATATTAAGAAAAACAGACACATTTATCAACATAGGTTACTCTGAACTGACCAAGGGGGACCAGAACATCTAATTTCAGAGAGCTCTGTAGGTTGTTCAAAACGAAAAGCAGCTTTACCCAACTCCGTGGAGACCGAATGGGCCTCCAGTATTATCCAAGCCTGAGACTGGGTTTGGTAATTTGTAAGTCTAAATTGAATTAATGATGATAGATACATAGGAAGTTTCTGCTTGTAGATAAACATATTTATTGTGGCCACAGAATGCCATATTACAGGCTACTAAAGTGCATGTTGGTGTGTGCATCTATGCGCATGTGCTTTCTATATGTGTTTCTCGCCCCCTGCGAGAGTATTTAAGTCCATGACTTTCCCTCTAAGTGACCCAGTTCCTCTCGCCTCCTGCCTCCTGCCTCCTGCCTCCTTGGCAATCTAATTCTACCTGTGGTGGGATGTGGGTGGTGGGTATCGTAGCATATTAGCATTCTGCTGATCAACACTAAGAGAAGCCGGACAATCCACTTAACGAGGGAAAGAGACTGTAGCGCAGCTCCTCAACGGCAGATAACATCAAACAGGTACAGGGAGGTCACAGCATGGGGTGGCCACAGCCAAGCAGCAGTCATTCCGCTACAGACAAACTACATAGAGGTTTACGCTATGAAAAGAGAGAGAGAACACACACTTTCCTTTATCCTTTATCCCTCCTTCCTTTAGATGTGTTGGTTGGAAGTTGTAACTGTGTGGTCAGACTGATAGGCCTTCATGAGCATACTGTAAATGAGTAAACACGCATGTAGGCCTGGGCCATGCGATTCCACTACACTAGACAACTATACCGTCTCGCTTTTACTCCTGTCTTTCGGGTCCATCTATCTCCATACGCCTCTCCTCCATGTTCATCATCACTCATTCATCTGTTTTATGAAACCCCCCAACCAACCCAACAACCTCTCCCACAACGTGACCATGACAAAGGAGATGATTGTGGACTACAGGAAAAAAAAGAGGACTGAGCATGCCCCCATTCTCATCGACGGGGCTGTAGTGGAACAGGTTGAGAGCTTCAAGTTCCTTGGTGTCCACATCACCAACAAACTATCATGGTCCAAACACACCAAGACAGTCGTGAAGACGGCACGACAAAGCCTATTCCCCCTCAGGAAACTGAAAAGATTTGGCATGGGTCCTCAGATCCTCAAAAAGTTCTACAGCTGCACCATCGAGAGCATCCTGACTGGTTGCATCACCGCCTGGTATGGCAACTGCTCGGCCTCCGACCGCAAGGCACTACAGAGGGTAGTGCGTACGGCCCAGTACATCACTGGGGCCAAGCTTCCTGCCATCCAGGACCTCTATACCAGGCGGTGTCAGAGGAAGGCCCTAAAAATTGTCAAAGACTCCAGCCACCCTAGTCATAGACTGTTCTCTCTGCTACCGCACGGCAAGCGGTACCGGAGTGCCAAGTCTAGGTCCAAAAGGCTTCTCAACAGCTTCTACCCCCAAGCCATAAGACTCCTGAACAGCTAATCATGGCTACCCTGGACTATTTGCATTGCCCCCCCACCCCCACCCCATCTTTTTACGCTGCTGCTACTCTGTTAATTATTTATGCATAGACACTTTAACTCTACCCACATGTACATATTATCTCAACTACCTCAACTAGCCGGTGCCCCCGCACATTGACTCTGCAACGGTACCCCCCTGTATATAGCCTCCCTACTGTTATTTTATTTTACTTCTGCTCTTTTTTTTCTCAACACTTTTTTGTTGTTGTTGTTTTATTTTACTTTTTTATTAAGAAATAAATGCATTGTTGGTTAAGGGCTGTAAGTAAGCATTCCACGGTAATGTCTACACCTGTTGTATTCGGCGCATGTGGCAAATACAATTTGATTTGATTTGATTTGAAACCCTAGATAGAGCAGCTAGCCAACGCTATTGTTCAAATGAGAGGTCTGCTCAAAAAGTGTTATTGCAAATGCATGAGAATTCAAATGGGAACAACCTCCTCCAGCTTTCTTATAGCTACAGCAATACCACCGTGATCTACAGGACAGTCAAGTTAATCAAGTCTGTCTTTGTCCCTGCAGGTGCTCAACATTTTAATAGCATTATTACCCTATCATAACAAACACACCATATTCCCTGGCCATTTTAATGCTTTATGGCATCATTACGTTGTGGTGTCACAGCCATGTGCATGTTGGCCTTTTCTCTTCTAGCTTCCTGGCTCCTGCCAGTGCCCTGAGTGTATTCACTGATTGTAGTAATTAAGATATCCGCTGGATGGACTTTAACTGTGACTGGAGCTAATAGGCAACAAATATATAAAAGCTATAAACTAATGGTGTGAGTAATTAAGCAGCGCTGCGTTTAGACGCATGATGGAGCAGCAGCCGGCAGTAGGACACACTGGAGCACAGCAGAAATGTGGTAGTGTGTGTGTGTGTGTGTCTGTGTGCGTGTGTGTATGTGTTTGTGCATGTGTGTGTTTGTGTTATTTGTTTTAATGTAATATCCAGAGTGTATCAGTGTTTGTATTATGTCATTTACAATACAAAGAAAATACAAAATATGGTTAGATTGCTGGACTGGAAAAGGGTGTTTACAAATTGAAGATAGCTAGTAATTTTATATAACGCAAAAAGTATCATTCATTCATCAGATTCAAACATCATATTGTTTTCTAAAGCTATACTAACCTAAATGAAAGCTATGCACAAAAATAAACACTTTCAGACGACCTGTTCTGTTTCTATTAAAACATCCACTACCGTAGTTCCTTGACACAAACAGAACAAAACTTGATAATTCAACAAAGTGAATCTACATGCATTACAGTGTCCTTGGGGGGGGATCACAACTATGGTGGACAAGTTCAGAATTACACATCAAGCCAATTCATGAGATGGATTTGTTGTAAGTTCAAGTGTCCATGTTGCATTGAAAAGGTCATGAATGGGGCCGTGTCTCCCTAAAGTTCCCTTGCCTACGGTGCCAATCTGAATGCTGATGAGGGCTTCTGATAGATTGATGCATAACAGCCTGGAACATGCATACAACACCAACACTTTGCAACGTCAATTCCTTTTAAAGCTCTGTTGTCTTAATTCCAAAGTAAACCAGCTATAGCTAGTAGTCGTGTTATGCCTCACCTTACCGCCACCACCTTTGGATTACCTGGGAGATCTGGATTGTTGGCTAGTGGGAATAAGTTCTAGTATTCAAGTGGAAATGACAGAAAACCATGAATAGTACTATAAACATGAATAGTATTATATATGCTTTGTAAAAAGGGAGCATTAAGACATTTTGTTTGTGGCCTTTTCTGTTCAGCACATACAGCATCTGCATGACAAAAAAAACAACATTCTGTCACCTTTAGGCCATTCCTTGACCCTCATATCCTATATCTATCTATCACGATATCCTGATATCTCCTCTCCGTCCTCTCCCTCCTCTTCCCCAGGCAGTTGTTCCCTGTGCTGCTGTCAGAGTGTAGCATGTGTTGCCTTTGGGGTAAAAAGGGCAAAGGGAGAAAATATGATGTCCTCGCCCCATTATCAGCTTTGTGAATATTAAAGTGTCTGGCTACATCGTAAGGGTTACTTTGATTGCTATCTTAACCTTTGACTACACTATAAGGCAGTCGACTCCACTGTACCCATATTGGAGGCCTGGAATTTAATTCTGAAATGATTCGGGATAATAAGCAAGATGGATAATGTATGCATGAAGGATATTACGTTTGGGCTAAATGCAGTTGGGGCCAGCAGAGCTATTGGAGTTGAATAATCACACTGAGTTATAATCTGTATGATAGAAATACCCTACTGTCACAGCTAGGAGAGTAACTCTTAAATCAAGCCAGGAAGAGAAGGGAGCGATGGAGGGAATTGAGAGCGAGGCAGGCCAAAGGCGCTCTGCGATGCTCTTTAGCAAAAACTTTCATTAGTGGCTGATGTCCTTTTGTTCCCTGCCACACCTTCCCCCTCTCCCCCTCCTCCTCCCCCCTCCCCTTCCTCTTCCTTTCCATACACCACAAACATCGGCACACCATTTCTAATTTCTCACCTAGGTAGCCATTGTGTCAGAGAAGAGAGAAACACCCTAATTGTACACAAAGACCCCGAGAGGACTTGTCAAGATGGGACATCTCTCATCAATAAATCCACAAGGATTAAGATCAACAGGCGATTGGGATAAGGCCCAGGGTTCAACATGAAGGTCTCTGAGAGGAGTAGGATGAAAGGTGGTTCGGGTTCCTCATTGGTCATAGGTCCAAACCAATTGGAGCACTAGCATACAATTAATGGTGCAATCTTTGAGCACTGGTATACAATTAAGAAATAACATTTTGCTTTATGTTTTATTTCATTTCTATTTGATGACTTTATGTTACAAAACAGGAAGACAGTAGTGCAATCGTTAAATTGTGTATTATACAGTATATTTACCAATGTAGAAGAAGGATGTGTCAGGGATTAAATAAAGAAATAAACATTCAAAACAATTGCAGTTAAAACTGGTCAAATGTAATATCAAAGATAGCAGAAGCAAAAATAAAATAAACATAACCATAATGCTTAGCTTGCCTAATAAATCATACTAACGCCATAAGACTCCAGATCGAGACATGCTGCAGAGAGACAGTTTTTAAATTAAAGCTAAACATCAAACATACGTTGTGATTCTTCCGGGAATTTGCATAATAATTTCATATTTTCTTTTGGTTGGGTTGGTATCCCCTTGTTTAAAGCCTGCTGTTGATTTTGCCAGAACAAATAACTATCATCAGCCATTGTGGTTAGAGTTGCTGTAAGGAGCAGTCATTGGGTAATCCTATCTAATAGCGTTGAAGAGGGGACAGAGAACCAGGAAGCTGTGATTACCTGTAGTTATATCAGAGCAAACTGAGCAAACGCAACACACACAATACCCTCTAACACGGTGGAAAAGTGAACTAATAATGTATTGGATTGTTCTCACTGTTCTCTCAAAGGCAAGTTGCATGTTATAGTCTAAATTATCAAAATAAAATGCTATGAAATTCAAATAGTGAATATTAATCAGATGACTAATTTGATGATTAATTTGATAACTGCTTCGATCATTTCGACTTCTCCAACTGGGTGTAAATTATTTCCACAGATAGACCTCCCAATACCAACATAGGCAACCAATCGGTCCAGCATGGCCCTTGTGTTAACATCCCTGGCTACAATCTGATTCCTAAAGGTTGATTCCAAGTTGGAATTTCCACCTTTGATTCGCTCTTTCTAAAATTCTCCCACTTTTCCCCCAGTTCCTTTTCTCTCTCTTTCCATCTCTCACCCTCTTTCCTTTTGTTCTCCTGGAGCCTATTTATCACAGTGTGAAGGTTGAAAGAGATATTATTAATCCTGCAGAATGAAGGCAGGGTTAGCGACATGGATCGCATTGTGAGAGGGGTAATGATAGGAAGACGTGCTTGGCCAGTGGCCTGTGCTGGCTTGATGAATGGGGAGCAGGGCAAAGTGAGTGGTGCTGGGTGGCAGCCCACTGGGCCATGCAATTTCTAGATGGAGATTTAGGGAGAATTTGAGTTTTTTGGAAATGATGTGAGTTTTGCATAATATCTACATGTCTGTGATAACTGGTCACTTAAGCTTATTATCATAATGAAAAAATTTGTCATTACCACAATTGTTTTGTTTTAAACTGCTTGGTAAAAACGTATTTCAAATGTAGCAGTTATGGTGATATAAACATGCATTATTTATATAGTCACTATTTGTAATTTTCCAGTAAAACAGTGTAGACTAGTCGAGCTGTTCTGATGTTGAGCCACTTGACAAATTTCCTTCAGGAGATGACATGATGGTTGAATACTCTGGCCTTTTAAGTACACTGTCATGCAGTGACATGCCATGCTGCAGAAGATGACAGGCCTGACAATGCAACAACCCAATCAAGCCAGCTCTATTACTCTGTCATCTCCGTAAAGCAGCTCCACTAAGGCAGAGAGAGAGAGGAGAGCAGCAGAGACAAGAGCACTCCAATACAGGAAGAGCATTCTCACATTCCCTGAAAATCTACTAGTCTCTACAGTAAATGTATGAACCAGTATTTTCTGTCTTTACTCCAATGAAAATCACATATGCACTTGTTTTACGAGCAATTTTTTTGTACACATAAATATTTATATGTGATAATCGGAATTTGCACGGCAACTTGGATTTCAACGCAGGCCTTTTATAAATCAAATAAATATATACAATTAGTAAATCACTACATCTGACTGAGAGTAAATGTGATTATTAGAGAACAATTAGCAATCGACTCAGACTCACCAAATAGATTATTCGACCCATTGCCTCCACCCTGTCTTGAAACAATAATAAAGCAATAAGATTAGCAGGCATAGACCTAATATCCCTCTATATCTCATTATAGTATTATTCTCTGACAGGTCTAATTGAAAAACATTAAATCACAAACACCCATGAGGAGGGAAAATGCCATGCTAACAAACCATAGTCCAGAGGGCTAATAGGAAGAAATGTATAGATTGAAATAGTAGGTTACATATAGATCAAACATCTACATTTAGGCCCGAGAATCGGCTGGAGGTCCTAGTGGACAGCTGGACGATGTGTGCCCACTGCCCACAACCTCTGACCCCTGTCAACTTTTGTCTTGGGAACGCTTTTTTGGAAGGGGAATTCTTCTATAGCCACTGTCCCTTCATCTTTACATTCTGCTATATACACTGCATTGCTCATGGAGATGGTCCCATACTAAGATCGTTGTCATTGTGGTTTAGGAATGATTTTACCGGCCTGTCACATCCCACTGGGTACACCATGTCATGTCAACGTGGATAATTGGGTAATATTTGGTTGAGACATTGATCAATGAGATCAAATCAAATTTTATTTGTCACATGCTTCGTAAATGTAATTAATGCTCAGGGAGAAAAAGGTGTCGATTCACGCACAGAGCACGACAAGTGTTTATTTCGCCTTCGCAGAAGGCAGGAATCGTGGTCACAGGCAGGCAATGGTCATACACAGGTAGGCAAACAGGCAGGAGAATCAAAAACTAGGACTGAAGGCTATAACTGGTTCTCACAAACGAGCTAGGAAAAGGCTTGGAGTCAAAATGAACAATACCTCACAAGGCACAAACAGAATGAACTGAACTAAATAAGGAGCTGATGAGACCAGGTGAGTAACTAACACAGGTGAAATCAATGAACAAAAATGAAAGACAGTGCTACGTTCAAGAACACAAAGAAACAGGGCTACGTTCAAGAACACAAGGTGAACTAAGAAAATAAATACAGAACCTTACAGTAAACAACAGTTGTAGACTATCAGTGAAATGCTTACTTATGGGCCCTTCCCAACAATGCAGAGAGAAAGAAAATATAGAAATAATAGTAATAACACGTAACAATAAAAGTAATAATAAATACACAATGAGTAACGATAACTTGACTATATAGACGGGGTACCAGTACTGAGTCGATGTGCAGGGTTACGAGGTAATTGAGGTAGATATGTACATATAACTAGGAATAAAGTGACTAGGCAACAGGATAGATAATAAACAGTAGCAGGAGAGTATGTGATGAGTCAAAAAAGTTAGTGCAAAAAGGGTAAATGCACACAGTCTTATGACTTGGGGGTAGAAGCTGTCCAGGGTCCTGTTGGTTCCAGATTTGGTCCATTGGTACCGCTTGCCATGCGGTAGCAGAGAGAACAGAATATTACTTAAGTGGCTGGAGCCTTCCTCTGACACCGCCTGGTATAGAGGTCCTGGATAGCAGGGAGCTCGTCAGGGAGATGGCAGGGAGATTACAACGTACAGTGCCTTCGGATATGATTCAGACCCCTTGTCTTTTTCCACATTTTGTTACGTTACACCTTTATTCTAAAATTGATTAAATAAATAAAAATCCTCAGCAATCTACACACAATACCCCATAATGACAAAGCGAAAACAGGTTTTTAGACGTATTTGCAAATGTATTAAAAATAAAAAACAGAAATACCGTACATACATAAGTATTCAGACCCTTTGCTATGAGACTCGAAATTGAGCTCAGGTGCATCCTGTTTCCATTGATCATCATTGAGATGTTTCTACAACTTGATTGGAGTCCACCTGTGGTAAATTCAATTGATTGGACACAATTTGGAAAGGCACACACCTGTCTATATAAGGTCCCACAGTTGACAGTGCATGTCCGAGCAAAAACCATGCCATTAGGTCGAAGGAATTATCCTTAGAGCTCCAAGACAGGATTGTGTCGAGGCACAGATCTGGGGAAGGGTACCAAAAACTTTCTGCAGCATTGAAGGTCCACAAGAACACAGTGGCCTCCATCATTCTTAAATGGAAGAAGTTTGGAACCACCAACACTCTTCCTAGAGCTGTCCACCCCGCCAAACTGAGCAATCGGGGTTGAAGGGCCTTGGTCAGGGAGGTGACCAAGAACCCGATGGTCACTCTGACAGAGCACTAGAGTTCCTCTGTGGAGATGGGAGCACCTTCCAGAAGGACAACTATCTCTGCAGCACTCCACCTATCAGGCCTTTATGGTAGAGTGGCCAGACGGAAGCCACTCCTCAGTAAAAGGCACATGACAGCCTTCTTGGAGTTTGCCAAAAGGCACCTAAAGACTCTCAGACCATGAGAAACAAGATTCTCTGTTCTGATGAAACCAATATACAGGTGTGCCAAGCTTATAGTGTCATACCCAAGAAGACTTGAGGCTGTAATCACTGCCAAAGGTGCTTCAACAAAGTACTGAGTAAAGGGTCTGAATACTCATGTAAATGTGATTTTTCCATTTTTTATTTTTAATAAATTAGCTAACATTTCTAACAACTTGTTTTTGCTTTGTCATGATGGGGTATTGTATGTAGATTGATGAGGGGAAAAAAACAATTTAATCAATTTTAGAATAAGGCTATAACCTAACAAAGTCGAAAAAGTAAAGGGGTCTGAATACTTTCTGAAGGCACTCAAAAAGACAGCCAAAAATGTGCTGAATTTCCAATGAGCAATCACTATGCTTTCAACCATTTAAAAGCACTGCAAAGTCCAAATGGGAATACAATGTCAGATATTTTGTTTATTTATACAACAGATTAATGTGTTACTTATCACTGTGCTTCATCTAATAGCAGAACCAAATGACCTGGATTGCAGTTGAGATTACATTTAAAGTACATGGTGCAAGTGATGAATCCAGTTCGATATCCTGCACAGATTATTACAGCAATTGTGAAGATCTCCACAGACCTGCGACGACCTATGCATTCTATCAACATGGATTTAAGATGACTTAAGAAGACATTTATAATTACAGTAACCTCAAAATGTGGCAATGGATGTGTTACTCATTTTAAGGTTGAATGTTACATTAGTTAGCCTTAACTTTAGGCTTTTTACTGTATTACAAAAGTAATATAGAATTGTGTTTGGTTGACAATGGAACCAAATATTAACAGTTAAAGGAGATGTATCTACTGCTTGGCTAGTTCCATCTGAGCAACTGGCTTATGCCCATTCTTTAGCTTTTATTTTTGGTTGAGTTGGAGACGTGAATCCAACAATTTGTTAACATGTCGACAAGTTAATAGGTTATTTATTGTATTTAAAAAGTGATATTAAAATGGGTTTGGTTGTCAACTGAACCAAATATCAACATTTGAAGAAGATTTATTTCTGCTTGTATAGTTCCATCTGTGCCACTGTCTGGCTTTAATTCCAGTTTGTCTACAAATTAATCATTGATATGTTGAATTCACGTCTCCATCTCAACCAAAAATCTAAGTTAAGGAATAGGACAAAATCAAATCAGGAAGATACATCTCCTTCAAATGTTGATATTTGGTTGCGTTGACTACCAAACACAATTCAATATCACTAAATATCATAACATTTTAAATCAACCAGAGCTTGAAACCCTAGGCCTATGCATTGCCTATTTTTAATTGAATCCTGGGTTGAATGTTGAATTGAAACAATAGCTGTTGATTACTTTGCAAATGCTATATACTGTAGTTCTAAATCACATCATTGAGGATATATGAATGATAGAGTATGGTCACACTTCATTTGCTCTGTTAAACCCATTAAACCTAGCCTTTGGAATGACTTCGATAGCAACAGTAAATCTATTTAGTTTTTAAGCGGAGATAACACAACAATCCTTGTCATGATAGCCCATTGGTAATAGTATGTGATACATATCATAGCTAAGCAGGGTAGGGCCTGGTTAAAACCCTGGATGGGAGACCAAAGGGTAGCTGTACATATACCAATAGGAGGTGCTGCCCACCCTATATAATTATTATGTTAGTGTATATTACGTTGAATATCTGATGTTGTTTAAGAAGGTACAAACTAAAGGTTTGGATATGTTGAAATTTGGTTACCATGATGACATAATGTGGATTACATTTTGATATACTTTTTTCAAATCCAATTTATTTTCTACATGGGTTCCAAAGTTGTTTCCACCTGTTTGTGCCCAGTGGGATGTCTGAGCGTCTGTCCCCCCACATTCTGAAATTGCATTCCCCCCCCCCCCCCAGTTTTTTGATACAAAACGAGGCAACAGGGTGCTTTAGGACCAATGCGGACGCCTCCGAGTGGTCGGGTAGGCTGTTTGGAGTGTTTATCCGACTGGATAAAAAAAATACAAAAGTTATGCCACCCCCAACTTCTAAAACTAAAGTTGCGCCCCTGGGCTCATGTACATGTATTGGATAATAATCTTACTTAAGAAGCCATACGTCTTTCCATGCCCACTAATACCAATAGCATTGTGCTTTTTAAGTAACTGGAGCTTTATAATTATTTTGAGGAATTGGGCTTCCCAGGAACTTAAGGTGTCATTGTATTTTATCCCGGCCTGCCTTACATCATGGTAAAAGCGCTAAGTGGCTGCCCATCTCATTAAAGAGGCTACAGTGGCTTGCGAAAGTATTCACGCCCCTTGGCATTTTTCCTATTTTGTTGCCTTACAACCTGGAATTAAAATGGATTTTTTTGGGGTTTGTATCATTTGATTTACACACCATGCCTACCACTTTGAAGATGCAAAAAAATGTTTATTGTGAAACAAACAAGTAATAAGACAAAAAAACAGAAAACTTGAGAGTGCATAACTATTCACCCCCCCCCCCCAAAGTCAATACTTTGTAGAACCACCTTTTGCAACAATTACAGCTGCAAGTCTCTTGGGGTATGTCTCTATAAGCTTGGCACATCTAGCCACTGGGATTTTTGCCCATTCTTCAAGGCAAAACTGCTCCAGCTCCTTCAAGTTGGATGGTTTCCGCTGGTGTACAGCAATCTTTAAGTCATCCCACTGATTCTCAATTGGATTGAGGTCTGGGCTTTGACTAGGTCATTCCAAGACAATTAAATGTTTCCCCTTAAACCACTCGAGTGTTGCTTTACCAGTATGCTTAGGGTCATTGTCCTGCTGGAAGGTGAACTACCGTCCCAGTCTCAAATCTCTGGAAGACTGAAACATGTTTCCCTCAAGAATTTCCCTGTATTTAGTGCCATCCATCATTCCTTCAATTCTGACCAGTTTCCCAGTCCCTGCCGATGATGCTGCCACCACCATGCTTCACTGTGGGGATGGTGTTCTCGGGTGATGAGAGGTGTTGGGTTTGCACCAGACATTTTCCTTGATGGCAAAAAAGCTAAATTTTAGTCTCATCTGACCAGAGTACCTTCTTCCATATGTTTGGGGAGTCTCCCACATGCCTTTTGGCGAACACCAAACGTGTTTGCTTATTTTTTTTCTTTAAGCAATGGCTTTTTTCTGGCGACTCTTCAATAAAGCCCAGCTCTGTGGAGTGTACGGCTTAAAGTGGTCCTATGGACAGATACTCTAATCTCGGCTGTGGAGCTTTGCAGCTCCTTCAGGGTTATCTTTGGTCTCGTTGTTGCCTCTCTGATTAATGCCCTCCTTGCCTGGTCCGTGAGCTTTGGTGGGTGGCAGGTTGTTGTGGTTCCATATTCTTTCCATCTTTTAATAATGGATTTAATGGTGCTCTGTGGGATGTTCAAAGTTTCGGATATTTTTTTATTTCCCAACCCTGATCTGTACTTCTCCACAACTTTGTCCCTGACCTGTTTGGAGAGCTCCTTGGTCTTCATGGTGCCGCTTGCTTGGTGGTGCCCCTTGCTTAGTGGTGTTGCAGACTCTGGGGCCTTTCAGAACAGGTGTATATATACTGAGTTCATGTGGCACTTAGATTGCACACAGGTGGACTTTATTTAACTAATTATGTGACTTCTGAAGGTAATTGGTTGCACCAGATCTTATTTAGGGGCTTCATAGCAAAGGGGGTGAATACATATGCACGCACCACTTTTCCGTTATTAATTTTTTTGAATTTTTTGAAACAAGTAATATTTTTCATTTTACTTCACCAATTTGGACTATTTTGTGTATGTCCATTACATGAAATCCAAATATACATCTATTTAAATTACAGGTTGTAATGCAACAAAATAGGAAAAACGTCAAGGGGGATGAATACTTTTGCAAGGCACTGTATACCTCAGCATCAGCAGCAAGTTACTTTATGCACTGAATATCAGTCACCTTGTCCATGAACATGTCTGTCTCTCTCTGCCTGATAGCCTGAGCCGAAGATCTCAAGCACCTTGCTTTGAACGATGTTGACATTCTGGGAAGGGAATGAACCACTGTGATCTCTCCTAGCAAGCATCTCCATGTCAAATTAAAGGGAAGCCATAAGACTAAAAAATAACCTGTGAATGTGTGGCCTCTGATCACAGAAAACAAGGCCTTTACTTTATCCAGTTTCAAAGGCAACGATACCCCCCAACATTTTTATAAATAATAACATTGATGAAATGCACCTGCAATCATTTCACCCAATGTTCCCTATTCTAATTTTGCCCTGCTACTTTTTTTTCTCAACTCCAGAATTTCTTGAGAATAACAATGTATCTCTTATAACCATATTATGTGTGTGGGTGGGTCTCCAGAACTGAAGGAAAAAGTATGTTCAACGACTGTTCTCCCCTGCACCTGTTCACTTATGTACTAAATTAGACTACCACTCCACATATCACATGTATGACGGCATGCATGCAGACAGGCTTCCCATATACAGTACAGTACCCCCCCAGTGTCTGGCAGTTGTGGTGGGGATGTGGTGCAGTGTGTGTGGCAGGACAGGACAGCAGTGACAGTGCATGGCTAGTGCTGATTATGTGGCCCCCTCCCCCAGGCACAGACTGGCCCCCCTCTTTCTCTCCAGACCCCAGTGTGTGATAGTTGGGCCAGCACTCTGTGCTCTCAGTGTATGAATTTGACAGTAGGCTTTGCAAGGTTGTCAGAACATTAGAGGTGCTAATGGAAAAGCTCCCCCCATTCAGATGTGAGCAGCATTACTTGGGCCTGTCACAGTCTGCTGGTCACTAAACTAATGGGGCAGCCAGAGAGAGAGAGAGAGAGAGAGAGAGAGAGAGAGAGAGAGAGAGAGAGAGAGAGAGAGAGAGAGAGAGAGAGAGAGAGAGAGAGAGAGAGAGAGAGAGAGAGAGAGAGAGAGAGAGAGAGAGAGAGAGAGAGAGAGAGAGAGAGAGAGAGAGAGAGAGAGAGAGAGAGAGAGAGAGAGAGAGAGAGAGAGAGAGAGAGAGAGAGAGAGAGAGAGAGAGAGAGAGAGAGAGAGAGAGAGAGAGAGAGAGAGAGAGAGAGAGAGAGAGAGAGAGAGAGAGAGAGAGAGAGAGAGGATGAAAGGGGACAGGAACGAGAGTCTCTAAATAAATAAGTAAAAGTGTATAAGTTAAAATACTTTGTTTTTTCCACTTATCTTTTTGTACAAATATTATGACTTATTGATAGAGGTTGATGTCCGCGCTCATGCAGAAATCAGTGACTTCATAATTTTTTATTAAATAAAACCCAATGTGTTTACGCTAGAGTGTTTTTTTGCACTGGCTACGTCGCTATCCATTAAATCCGCCAGTGTTGGCCATTCGCTTATGAGGTACAGGCGCTTCAGAAAATCTGTGTTTGTCAGGCATGAGAAGATGCCGAAAAGTGTCTGAAGATCCCATTATCGAAAGCTGAGACTCTTACGAAAACAGACATGTTTTGCTCTATGTCCCCCACAAGCTTCACAAGAGTCGTTTGAACCTGGTACTGGGTGGTAAAAATGAACAAAAATGATTAATGGGTAGAATGTGCCAAAAACAAAGGGGTTAAATATGGGTCTAAATATACAATATATATATATTTTCGGAGCTTTCTTATATCTCTCAGATATAGGACAGACACTTCAAAACATACTTCGGTTTGATTTATATTTGGACTATCTGTTTTGCCATGTATGAATGAGTTATTGAATGCGTTTATGTGGGCTAAAAGGCCAAATTCAATGTTTCATCAAACAACAAAAAAATTACAAATGTTTTATACCTACAGGGGTCCTAAAATTAAAAATCAAATAGCTGAATGATCCATGGTATGACCATCTTAAAACAATTCAATATGTTTGCTTAGTAGAAATGTATGTAAACGTATGTAATAGAATGTATAAGTTAAAATACATAGTTTTTTCCACTAATCTTTTTGTGAAAACATTATGATTTATTTATAAGCACATATTACAGACGTCACAATTTTTATAACCTGATAGTAGAAGAAACTTACGGTTTACTGTGTCATTCTGTACATGAGTGTCCCCACTAGTCTTGTTTGCTGTTTGTTGTACACACAAGATCACTGTAGTCATGGTGACTGCCTCTTTCCCTCATCCTCTCTTTCCCTCATCCCCCTCTACAGGCATTGGCTAGAGAGACAGCTGTGTCCATATCACTCCTCTATTAGACTCCTCCACTCACCCCTCTACTCCTGCCTCAGCCCTCACTGCAAAACCCTGTTTAAACAAACACAGTCAGCGACAGGAATCAAACTGTACCGCATACAGCACAATACTTCAAGAATTCATCACATGCAACGGATGGTCATCATAAGACTCCCACACTCACCAGTTTCAACAAAACTGGCCCCCGGCCGTCAGACTGGAAAAGCTACAGGTTCAGCCAGCGAGGGGCTTGTGTTGTGCCAGCCCTGCCTCTACAGAAAACAGAAAACAGAATCTGAGCAGTGAAAAGCCTCTCTCTGTGTCACTCTGACAATTGCTTTATTGCGCCTTATCGAGGAGCTAGAAACTGTGTTGCATGACATCTCACAGTAAGCTGAATAGATATGCCAATTCATTTTGCAGCCGGCGATTTGACAAGCTAGACTGCCCCTCTTGAAAGGCATCATTCAAGCGTGCCGCTGTTGCTACGGCTTCTCTCTCTCTCTCCTTACCTCCCTCCTTTCGCCTGCTCTCCTCTCTCTCCATCTCCTTTTCCCGTGCAATCTGTAAGCCCTCGACTCTTAAAATTGAAAGACCCAGCCGGCAACAAAAAGTAAGAAAAGAATGAGGGAAAAACCTGCCCCCCCTCACCGCCCTTTCTCCAGAAAAAGATTTAAGTATTGAAAATCTAAAATGATAAGAGGGGGAATGTGGGTCTGCAGGAGATAACATTGTGGATATTAGAGTGGGAATGGAAAGGGGAACAGGGAGGAAAAAAGGCTATAAAGAGATTGGTGCCATAAGCTCCAGGTTGAGGAGATGACACTGCCACTAATACGAGTGTTTAAATATTTGATGCTCTGGGATAAAGGAGGATCGCCTTTTAATGGAATTGAGTGTCTGGAAGAGAATCTATTACGGAAAATCTGGTGTGATTTGACAGTGGCAGAGAGATAGAGGGAGAAGGAGAGAGAGAGAAGGAGAGAGAGAGAAGGAGAGAGAGAGAGAGAGAGAGAGGAGACAAGCCTTGTGTGTTATTCCTCAGTTGTTCATTCCTGCAATCTCCTTTCCCCCTCTTCACTTGAATGTTTTTTTGCCTTGCTTCAGTAAACGTTGATTATTACGTCTTTGGCAACGGAGGCTGCTGGGGAAAGGAAAGGGAAGGGGAATAGGGAGAGAAAATGAATATATATTGTACCAAAAATACTAGCAAGACTGTACATCTTTCTGTCAAGGGTTTTGATAATGTACCTGTCACGACTTTCGCCGAGGCTGCTTCTCCTCCTTGTTCGGGCAGGTTTCGGCGTTCGTCGTCACCGGCTTACTAGCTACTGCCGCTCCCATTCTCATCACTCCACTTGTCTTGTCTTGTCAATCACACACACCTGGTGCTCATCCCCTAATTAGTCTGTGTATAATTGTTCCCTCTGCCCCCTTGTCTTTGTGAGTGATTGTTCTATGTGGGAGGAGAGTAGCTCGGTTGAGATACTTTCTCATTTCTTTTGCCAAGGTTGATTTTCCCCTGTGTCATTACATTTATTGTATTTTCTGAGACTGTGTTTGGTCAGGGAGGATTGTTTCCCCTGTACCTGTTTCGATTGCCGTTGTAGGCGCATTGTATGTCTGGAAGGAATAAATCTGCATCCGGTTATTTTACTCCTGCGCCTGACTCCGTCCATCATTCACCACAGTACCCTTGGGCAAGGGACTGTACTTTTTCTCAGCATATAGTTTTTTATTGTAAAGCTAGGTGTTATAAGATTTGGAGTTCCAAAAGTATACATTCGTACTTTGATATCTGTCAGATAAATTAAGAACTTCAAGAAAATATTGGCATGAATAAATTCAATTGGTTTGAAATACCAGATGATTCTTTACTTTCTTCATACTTTTTCCATATTTCTCCTCAAAACTCGATCACACTTCTTAATATTATTTGACAACAAACAAAACAATGTATTTCACTTCTCACCCTTGGCAGATTGGAGGCATGGCCAGTCCCTGTGTTACTGTGTTAGATTGATTCAGGTGCAGGGTCCACTCTTACCTCCCTGAAATGAGGCCACGGTGTTAGAGATTGCAGGTGTTACCTTTTAGCCAAACAGTCATGGCTCTTACAGGGTCAGAGTTGACTGCTACCATTGACTCCAATTTATGCCTGGTCTATGTCAATGTGAGCTTTCTCAGACAAAGTCCTGGGCTATTGCTGCCCTTTAGCCACTGGAAACAGAGAGAGACAGAAAGAAGAGAGAGAGACAGAGAGAAGAGTCAGAGAGAGAGACAGAGAGAAAGAGAAAAGAGAGAGAGCGAGAACACTGCTCTACAACTTACCAACAAGACATGGAGAGAAAAAAAAACAGTCTCATTTTGTGGTTCTACTGTGGTCAATCCAATGCTGTAATAGTCTGTAATAGTCTGCGAGGAGTAAGAGGGGTTGAGGGTTGATTTATGTCCTTGACATTTGTGATATGAATGGAATTTATGATGATTGCATTGGAATATTAACATTAACAATTAGCAAGTTGGCATTTATTGTCATGAATCTTTCCCCTGGGGGCAGCTCTGCAGACAGGTCACTAGCTGGCACAGCCACAAAGTCATAAAATCAGATTTTAACCCTAACCTCAAGCACACTGCTAACCCTAATACCTAGCCATAACCTTAAATTAAGATGAAAATTTTTGTTTTCATGAATTTTATAAAATATAGCCAATATTGACTTTGCAGCTGGCCTTCTAGCGGAAATCGCTCAGATTCATGACAATAAATGTCAACCTGCTAACAATTATACAAAAAACAAGTACCAAGTGTCTCAAGTTCAGTAAGATAGGCATGGGCATCTTACTGTGAAACATATCATAATAAAAAGACCTAGACATTTAGTCACTGAAAAGGGTCTATTTTACATTCAACATGTTTCCCTCTGAGTAGTGTGTAGCTAATAGTTAAAAGAGCAGTGGAGACCATGAAAAGAACAGTTAACACTGGGTTGTGCCAGTTGAGTGAGTGTGTAATTATACACTCACACACACACTCCATAATGCATCCTGTGAGTGTGGTCCTGATGTGAGATTATACCCCCTCACACCCCCACGGTCCATTGTGGGTCCTTGCTAGACACTGATGTTGTGTTTCATGTCGCCACACTGTCCTGTCACATTTCCTTCTTGTCTGCCAGGCGCGTGGCGGCTGGGTGATGGTGGTGTGATGACCCCCACACGGTCTGACATGTAAGTGGCCTCGTCTCCAGCAGATCGATGGTGGCTGGCACTTCCTTCCACCAGCCCAGGAAAAAACAATTAAAACCTATCGATCCTGCAGCGTCCCCCTCAATGAATATGCAAGAGGCTCTCCTTGACCTTCAAAGCCTAGGAAAGCCAGGTGACTTCATTCTTCATGCTACTGCCGCTACAAGCGTTCGGGTCCCATCAAGCCGTCGTCAACGCTCTGTTCGTCTAGCTCAGTAGTAAATCTCGTTGTTTGCATTGCATGCAGAGGTTCGGATAATTTATATTGTGTTTCTTTGTCATGTTGACAGCTTGCATGGTGTATTGTGTTCCTCTTGCATGCAACGCTTGACATTGGTGTCTGCTTTGATTGCAGACGACATGCTAATTGTTGTTGGGCTAAGTTCACATCGACATCGGAGATGTGAGTGAACTGTTAAAGGACACTGCTATTTAGCTGGCTGGAGGGGAAATGTAAAACATTGAGCTTCAGTTTGAAGAAAATAATAAATATTATGTTAAATGATCAACACATTCTTCACATTGAGCAACCAGGCTATTTCAAATAATTATCACAATTTCAACTGTGGCATAATATAATGACATTTGAATAACTCCACAATTTGATATGTAGGCCTATATCTAAATTCAGATTGATTGATTTTGTCAATAAATGCCACTGGTATCCTGCTGTGATGTATGTTTAAGATCATTAACTAGAGAGAGCGAGAGAGCGAGAGAGCGAGAGAGCGAGAGCGAGAGCGAGAGAGAGAGAGAGAGAGAGAGAGAGAGAGAGAGAGAGAGAGAGAGAGAGAGAGAGAGAGAGAGAGAGAGAGAGAGAGAGAGAGAGAGAGAGAGAGAGAGAGAGAGAGAGAGAGAGAGAGAGAGAGAGAGAGAGAGAGAGAGAGAGAGAGAGAGAGAGAGAGAGAGAGAGAGAGAGAGAGAGAGAGAGAGAGAGAGAGAGAGAGAGAGAGAGAGAGAGAGAGAGAGAGAGAGAGAGATTGAAATAATCTTTATTGGGTCTGGGAGCCCACCACACAAATACTCATACAAAACCATATTTACACATCAATTAAAAACACAACTCCAATTCCTCCTCCACAGTAACTGAACACAACAGCCTCTGAATACCCCATATACTCATAAAAAGATCAATATTGTTGACAAGTTTATAATAGGCAAACTCAACCCTTAGTCTTGCTGCCAACATTCCCTCCAGCATTCCCACCACATCCACAGACCCCTGTCCCCGAATACTGTTCTTTCGGGTCTTCCATATGGCTAATTTTGCTGCCCCTAACACAAAATTAAGCAACACAACTACACCTTTCTGACTAAACCTGTACTTTGGCCCAAATATATACAGTTGGGAAGAGAAAACCTCTCCCAGAGCTGAGAACCAATTAGTGATCAGGTCAATCATCCCGACCAACCTGGGACACTGTAAAAACAGATGTGCCAGAGTTTCAGACTGAGCACAGAATGGACACCCCTCCCCAACAGTAGGATCCAGGTGTACCAGATACATGTTGGTGGCTATGGCTCCATATATTATCCTCCATTGGAGGTCAGCTGTCCTCTTATCAATAGGCAGTTTGTATAATGTTCGCCAACAGCCTTTTGGGGAGGCACCTGGACCAAGCACACCCGCCCACCTCGTCAATTTTACCCCTTCCAGGGAAGAGGCATGGGACACCTTTACACATATTCTGTACATGGCCTTCTTTCCCACCTCCTTGAACTCCCCCAGCTCCGGGGTATCGAAGGAAAGCAGCATCCCCACGTCCTCCTCGAATGCCCCCGCCGCAGCACTAACAATCAGTGCAGGGAACACATAATCCAGACCCTCCTTCCACCGATCAGAATTGGAAGTGTCAGTCACATACTGCAGATGAAGTACTGGCAAGGAATCACAGACCTCAGCGACGACCTTCCTCAGTAGGCGAGACGATCGGATCCCCGCTCTTTCTCCCAGCTCCTCCAACGACCTATTCCTGTTCCACATCAGATGACCCAGCTTAGTACACCCCACGCCTAACAGGCATGAACGTAGGCTAGCTGAACCCAGAACACGGGACTGGATGGCAGTGTTGTGAAAAAGAGGCTCTTCAAAAAGCCACATCCCTGGTGGCGTGCAGGCCTTACGGGACTTGACCAGAACTCTCCAAGCCTGCATAACAGACTCATAAAATGGAGTCAGGCCAGCTTTACAACAGTCTCTGGGCTGCTTGAAGCCGGAAAGCCATGATCGTGGAAGAAATGTCCACCAGGCCTTGCCCACCCTCGTGCAGTGGCAGGTACAGGGCTGAAGCTTTAATCCAATGTTGTCCAGACCAGAAGAAATTGACAAGGGTCCTCTGAAGCTCTTGTATCAGACCCTTTGGTGGCTGTAAAATCATTAGTCTGTGCCACAGGGTAGAGGCAGCAAGATTATTAGCTACCAGTACCCTTCCCCTATAAGACAGCTGGGGCAGCACCCATTTCCACCTAGACAATCTGGCACACACTTTCTCCACTACACCCTCCCAGTTCTTTTCTGAAAGACATCGGAGCCTAGAAAAACCCCCAAAGTCTTCATCCCATCTCTGCCCCACTGAAGCCCCCTGGTAACCGTGGAGCGGACCCCATCTGAAGCTGGCCTGCCCACAGCGCTTCACTCTTTCCCCAATTGACTCTAGCTGAGAGGCCCCCTCATACACCTTTAAAGCGTCTGAGAGAACCTTAACATCCTCACCCCCTGTAATAAAAACTGTCACGTCATCTGCATACGCAGACAGTGCTATCGTGGGACCCTTCATTACACCTGGCACAGAGAAACCAGTAAGCTTCGCTCTTAAAAAACAAAGCATTGGTTCAATCGCCAGACTGTATAACTGCCCTGAAATTTGGCATCCCTGCCTGATGCCCCTTTGGACAGGGATGGGACAACTCAAACCACCCCCCACCTTCACCATACACGAGGCCCCAGCATACAGTAAATTCATCCAAGACAAAAAAACATCCCCAAAACCAAAGGCTTTCATTGTTTTAAACAAGTACTGGTGGTCCACACGATCAAAAGCCTTCTCCTGATCCAAAGAAAGTAAACCCACATTTACATCAGACAGTTTACAAATGTCTAAAACATATCTTATTAGAAACAAGTTGTCAACAATAGAGCGATCAGGTACACAGTAGGACTGGTCCTTGTGGACCAACAATCCCAGATACTCTTTCAACCTGTTTGAGAGACATTTAGAAACAATTTTATATTCTGCACACAGCAAAGCAACAGGTCTCCAATTTTTTATGAGAGCCAAATCCCCCTTTTTTGGCAACAGTGAAAGTACCGCACGTTGACAAGATACAGGAAGAGAGCCCTAATGAAAAGATTCACACACCACTTCATAAAAATCCTCCCCAATAGACCCCCAAAAGTGCTTATAAAACTCAGATCGTAAACCATCAATGCCAGGGGCTCGGCCTGTTGAGAGCTGCATAACTGCTGTGGACAGCTCTTGCAGTGTAATGTCAGAGTCCAATGCGACTCTTTGCTCAGGTCCCAATTGAGGAAGACCGTGTAACAACTGTTCAGTACACAGAGAGTCACAATCCTCCGCCTTATAGAGGCCAGAATAGAAATCCACGGCATGTTGACGCATTTCACTGTCATCCGTGGTCACCTTCCCATCAGGGAGACGAAGGCAGACCATCTGTTTACGTTGCAATGTCGACTGTCTTAGGTTTAAAAAAAAGCACTAGGAGCATCCATATCCTTGAGGGAAGCGAAACGAGACCTAATCAAGGCACCCTTCACTCTTTCATGCAGAAACGACCTCAGTTCATGTTTCTTGTCCTGTAAATTCATGACTAGTCCGGGGTCATTCTGAGTGAGCAACTTCAATTCAATAGATTTAATGTCCTGTTCAAGGGCCCTGATAGTCTCTTTAACTTCAATTCGAGACAGAGCAGTATACTGTTGACAAAATAATCGTATTTGGGCCTTCCCAACCTCCCACCATTGTCTCAAGGACTCAAAATTCCCTTTTGTAACCCTCCATTTTTCCCAAAACAACAAAAACCTTTCACAAAACATGACATCATGTAACAATTTAACATTAAAATACCAATAAGATGATGACCTTCGTGGACAGGACAAGTGAATATCAACAGTGACAATATGGTGATCAGAGAAACCCACAGCACCTTCCAACCCTACTACACTATTGCTCAGATACATACAACCTGTCTAACCTTGCTGCACTGACATGACCTTCATTAACTTTTAGCCATGTGTACTGCCTAACTTTTGCATTCCTTACTCTCCACACATCAGAAAGCTCAAACTCAGTTAATAGACCAGACAGACAAATTGCTGACCGCAGGTGAGGTTCTTCAGTGTGCGATCAACAGTAAAATCCACTGTACAGTTCCAGTCCCCCCCTAAAACCATACACCCCTCTTGGTCACACTGTCTTAAGGTTTCCTTTATTTTATCAAAACCAACAATACGCTCTGTACCCTCATTAGGAGCATAAACATTCAAAAAAACAAACAAAAACCCCATAACATCCACCTTGACCAATAAAACCCGACCCTTGACAATCTCTGTTGTAGATACCACAGTCACCCCTAAGCCTGAAGAAAACAAGATTGCCACCCCAGTACTGAAATTAGTACCATGACTGAGTATATGCTGCCCCTCCCACCACATACCCCAGTCAACCTCATTTTCCTCATCACTATGTGTCTCCTGTAGGAAAACTACATTAAGCCTTTTCTGTTTTATTACTTCTAATACCCAAGCCCTCTTATTCCTGTCCCTTCCTCCATTAATATTGAGAGAACCTACCCTTAATACCTCCATATAGTAAAGGAAAAGGAAAAGCAGAAGATACCACAGAGAAACCAGACAAAGAGAATAGAACACCCTATGAGGCATAATCATCATCATTATTTAAGTTTTCTCTTAACCTGACCACGTTTCCCACCACCTTTTGCTGCTGCAACAGCAGTAACACATTTCCTCAAGCGAAAGCGCTTCTTCTCACTCAACTGGTCTAACCCCACCGTCTTCTGTAACATCACAGCTGACCTCACAAACTTATCAACATCAAAATAATCTGCCAATTTTACAGATTTCCCAAAAGTCTGATCCAGAAACCCATTTACCTCCTCTAGATCGTAAATTGAGTCCTCACCAGCTGATATCGTATCAAGAGAGATATCCATATCCTTCTCCTGATCCTCCTCAACTGAGGCCACAGACCACTGACTCCCCTCTACCACATCCCTTTCAACACTCCCCACTTGCACCCCATCACTCGTACCAGGCATCTCCTCCACTACCTGGGAGACTAGCCCCACCTGAACCCCAATACTCGTAGTGGGCATCTCCTCCACTACCTGGGAGACTAGCCCCACCTGAACCCCATTACTCGTAGTGGGCATCTCCTCCACTACCTGGGAGACTAGCCCCACCTGAACCCCATTACTCGTAGTGGGCATCTCCTCCACTACCTGGGAACCTAGCTCCACATGAACCCCCTCCTGTACCCCAGCACTCATAGTGGGCATCTCCTCCACTACCTGGGAGATTAGCTCCACATGTACCCCATCCTGTACTACAGCACTCGTACTGGGCACCTCCTCACCAGTCTGAGGAAATGGCCCTTCAGATCCATCCTTACCTTCTACAACAATTTTTTTCTGCTGCATAACATTTCCCTCTGGTACAAGTTGCACCTCTGTGCCCTCAACACGGACAACTTGTTCCTCAGCAACAGATGCGTGTGGCTGCTCTACCACTGTCAGCCCACTCCACTCCAAAGTCTGCTCAGGTGAGTCCAAAAACATAAACACCTGTCGCCGAAACGACATAACCTGTTTCAACGCCGGGTGTTTGCAACCCAATGGGACAACCTTAATTGAACTTGCAAACTTCCCAAAGCGCAATAACTCGCGCTCCAATAGCTCATTTGGAATAAACGGCGGTACATTTGAAATCGTTACCCTTGTTGACGGAGAAAAAAGCGGCGTAACTTGAATAAACATTCCTTTAAGAAGTACGCCATGCTCAACCATACGATCAACAAGGCGCTCTTCTTTAAGAAATACCACCACCGCTTTATTCATCCGTGACGCATAAGCAACATTCTCATATCCTACCTTCTCTCCTACGGCGACCAGAACCTCCTCCACCGTGACAGTAGCTTCAGTAACACACCTAAAGCCGTGCCGAAGTGACAGGGACGGCGTCCCCATTCGGGTCGCCATCCCCATCAAAATCAGGGTAATTTCGACACGAAAAACAATATACTTAATTCTACCACAACAAGAAAATAGAAATAATAACCTTAATCATGCATAGAAGAAAAAAAGGATATCACCAAGAAAAGGAAAACCCAGGATATCTAACTCTACACAACACTCGCACTTAGCACTCACTCAAACAATTCCCAGCATGCACCAAACACTCCCAGCATGGAGAGAGAGAGAGAGAGAGAGAGAGAGAGAGAGAGAGAGAGAGAGAGAGAGAGAGAGAGAGAGAGAGAGAGAGAGAGAGAGAGAGAGAGAGAGAGAGAGAGAGAGAGAGAGAGAGAGAGAGAGAGAGAGAGAGAGAGAGAGAGAGAGAGAGAGAGAGAGAGAGAGAGACCTGCTCTACGGACTCCAGAGAGGATCCTGAAGACTTGTTTATCAGTGGAGGTGGTATTCATCACTGGACAACAAGGACCGTATGGTGATGTGATGTGAGGAGGGTTGGGGAGAGACTCCGCTTGTGCTGCCTGCTCATACTGTGTTATTTAGTTACTGATGGCATGTGAGTGGGGATACACTTTACTTGTGCTGCCCATGCTGTGGTAGTTAGTTAGTGATGGCGTGTGAAGACTTGGCACTCCTTGCCTAGGCTAACTGACTGAGTGACTGAGTCACCATGGTGGTGCCAGACAGGGACAGAGACAGACTAGCCTCCCCCTCTCTAAGCCAAAGTGACAGGGCGTCCTCTCAGTCGGCACGTCCATCCATCTGCCGGCATGTGAAGAGACGTGCTGCAGCTGTTTGGCGAGAGAGAGAGAGAGGGAGAGAGAGAGAAAGAAAGAGAGCAAGAGAGAGAGAAAGAGGCTCAAGCTGCTATTTTTCAGGGTTTCTTAGCATCTCTTCAGCATGGTTGCTCTCAGTCCGTCCATTGTGTGGGGCAGCTCTGTCAGTGGACGGGAGGTGGAGGGAGAGAGGGAGGGATGGAAAGAAGAAGGGAGGGCGTGCCGTGGGGACAGTAATAGAGAGCGACTGCAGTCACACTCTGGCGGATGTTCAATGAGGGTGCTGTCTACACGCCAACACTAATCTGTGTTTATTGGGCTCTGACCGCAGACCGGGGCCTCTGGAAATATTGTTGTACCCTTTTTGCTGTTGATTGACACTGGGCTAAAATGAAATTCTTTTGTGTTTCTGGATTGGTTTTTTTGCTGCCCCAGATGTGGTTTTTGGTGTGTTTTCATGGTTTCATTCAACGTCTTGGTTGGGTTCCTGATGGTTGCTGTCAGTGCAGGTTTGGTCCAGGTGGGCTGCAGGGTCTGGTGGTTTCCTTTATGTCTGAAGAGATTGATAAATGATTGGAGGTTGATTGATAGAGGTATCAATAATTACTGTAGGCACACCTATATGACAAGCAGTCAGTAAATGTGTAATATTTTGGGCCCTAGTTCGGAACAGCATGATATTTTACTGTAGGTGACTCTCAGATTATAAATAATTTTGCTCTTTTACTTTTAGGCTTGGAGAGAGAAAATAAAGATAAAGAGAGAGAGAGAGAGCAGAAAGATAGAGTAGAAAGTGTCACGACTTCCTCCGAAGCTGCCTCCTCTCCTTGTTCGGGCAGGCCTCGGCGTTGGTCGTCACCGGCCTTCTAGCCACTGCCGCTCCTCATCTCATCATTCCATTTGTTTTGTCTTGTCTATTACACACACCTGGTTCATATCCCCTCATTAGTACATGTATAAGTGTTCCCTCTGCCCCCTTGTCCTTATGGGTGATTGTTTAGTGTGAGGAGAGTGTAGCTCGGTTGAGCGCTGTGTGTTTTGTATTGCCGGGGTATATTTTCCCTGTGTGCCTGTTTTGTTCCAGTGCACCTGTTTTGCGGACTGGACTGTTTGACGCTATTCTGCGTAACTCTGTATTCCGGAATAAACTGTGTATTCTGTGATTTACCCTCCTGCGCCTGACTCCTTCAAATCACCCATCACAGAAAGAGAGAGCAAGATCATTATTCTTGAATATATCACTTCCTTTTGATTGAGGGAGCAGAGTGAAATTACTCTTCTCTTTTCTTCTTTTCCAGTCATGAAGGATAATCAAACAGCTCCCCAGCTACTCCTGTATCATTACATCTCCAAACCTGGATTGGTGTGAAATAAAAATATCCTAAGAGTCATCATGTCGTCGTTCAGTTCTGTTGAATCCCAGTACTTGTGATCTGACTACCATGGAGCTACAGAGGAAAGAGTCTGAGAGAGAGTCTATACATTGGTGGTCTACAGTGTTAAACCTATTAAAGAATCCACTGGGGTCCGGACCTGGCACGAGGGAGAGCGGTCGGTCGGTCTCTCAACTCACCGACATGTCTAATTCATGTCAAATGGCGTCTGAGGTCTAACGAGGCCGTTCGTCACAACATAGCCCTGGCGACAGTCATGCAGACTGCTCCACTTGTTTAATGGCGACTCGGGAGTGACGCAGTAAACACTAGCAGGCATAATCGATGCAGGCCAATGCTCATTGTGAGGCAATTTGGTCTCAAGTGCCATAGGTCAGCCCATTCTTATTCCGCACCACAGCCGGCCGAGTCTGGAGTGCCGCACCTTTCAAAATCAGTTGAAATGTACACATATTGAACACATCACACAAATAGTTTCCAAACATATCCACATTGATGTGGATTTCCAAGTGCATTTCCCTCTACGGCTCTGCTCTCTAGGCAAAGTTGAATGTTCATATGGTACCTGCTCTGACTGTCATCAATTTCTGTTTGACTCTTATGTTAAATGCTGTTTTACATTTCATTTCTACATTTAAGTCATTTAGCAGACGCTCTTATCCAGAGCGACTTACAGGAGCAATTAGGGTTAAGTGCCTTGCTCAAGGGCACATCGACAGATTTTTCACCTAGTCGGCTCGGGGATTAGAACCAGAGACCTTTCGGTTACTGGCACAACGCTCTTAACCACTAAGCTACCTGCCGTGTCATTTTTTGTACTGGTGGTTATGAAAATACAAAGAATACTCAAACAAGAGTCTGCCCTGAGATTGGAAGGTCGAGGATTCAATCCCCAGCTGAGTCACACAAAAGACTCTGAAAATTGGACCTGATGCCTCTCTGCTTGGCATTAAGGATATGGATTGGGGTTAAGGCCCTGCAATAGACTAGCGTGGAACAAGGCCCTCCCTCGTGCCAGGTCCGGACCCCAGTGGAATTAATAGGTTTTACAATGTAGATCATCAATATCCTTTACCTACAGTATAGTTAATACCAATTCTTCACATATCCTCGACTGTTTATCTGTTCGCTATCTTTCTTTCATTCTTTCTTCCTGTCTCATCTCTTATCCCAAACATGTGAAACTGTCCATTTTCAGTGCTAAACGGTCCTTTTTCAGTCCTCTGTCCTTTCCCCAGAGTGCTAGCAGGCAGGCAGAGGGCCGCATATGGACAACGGTGGCAGACATCTCTGTTCCTCCCACAGTCCAGAGCAGCAGCAGCTGAGCCACTGTGAGAAGCCATCATCAACACAGACCCAGCTGGGGACTCGATTTGGTGCTAACCAGATGTGTGAGGTCATAATCTGACCTCTGACCTCTAACACTGACCCCTCCTCCTCACTAGTGCATCAGGTGTGCTGTCAGTGCATAGACAGACACATCAAGGGCAGATACTTTAATAGATCTACAGCCGATGTAAACACCAGATAAGATAACCTGACCCTATTCAGAATTGTGGATTAGGTGATGAAAGATACTGTAGAATGTTATATAAAACATACCAAAGCTTGTGGTTGTATCCTGTAGCACGCTGTCAGACTCTCATAAACAATTGTTGTTTAAAAAAAATTGACAGATTCCACCGACAGCATCCAGAGCTTATTATTTTTCCATGCCAACCATAATGAGCTTGCCTCATAATCAATTGGTTTACATGAGGATGCAGTTTAAGCATATCATTTGACATTTATTTGATACATACAGATATATACCATCTTCACTTTTGCTACAGTAATGTTTATCCCTATTGACAACCGGGCTGATTGGATCATCACTCTCCCCACCCCCCCTGCCAGTGGCCTATGATCATTCACCTCCTGTCAGTCAACTGAACTAATGAAGCATGACTAGCTCATTGATTCCTAGCTATCTGAAAATAATCCCTGAGCAATTAAGCAATTAAGCAATTTCCATGTTAACCAAATATCAAACGAATTGGCCAATTGCCTGTAGTAAACAGGATTATTTGCCATTCTGTGTCCTAAATGGCCCCCTATTCCCTATATAGTGCACTACTTTTAGGGCTCTGGTTCCCATCATTGATGACTCAATGATTGGGTTTATTGAAGGGATGAGATATGGGTTACAGGTGTTTAACGGGTCCCAGCAGGTTAGTCCATAACTAGGAGATGTTTAATTGAGACATAGTTAATTAGGCCAGGCTGTTAATACTTGATCCTGATGGTTTACAGTGATAGTGTCCTCTCCTCTCCTTCTTGGCTTGCCGTGCTGTCACGACATGTTGCTGCCTCTTCATTAAGTGTGTGTGCATGCGTGCGTGTGTGTGTGTGCCCGTAAAGCCGCAGATGAGCATGTCTTTTGAGGATAGTCAATTTTACAGCTCAAGTCGCACCGCAGAACTGACAAATCAATAAATGTTAAGGAGATAAATTATTTAAAGCCAACTCTAATTAGTTAGCTATTCCTGAGCTATGGATTCCTCTACAATATTGACGATGGAGTCCAGTTTATGGAAGGATTTGAGCTCTCTCTTCCTCTGTTGCAGAAACTCACTTTCTCACAGAATACAAATCACATTTGAACCACTAGCCAGGATTCACAGATACATGACTAGGAGAGATGTGGTGAAATACCTAATTAGTTATTATCTCTAAAAGCTAGGTGTCGCGAACTCTGATGCGGATGTGGTGTGAATCAAATGCAGGACACAGGAGCTAAGTCAAACCAGACTTTGCTTGCATAAACCAAAATAACAAAACGGGTCTAACCAACCCGGAGGCGAACAATACGCCACAGTGCGTAAAACACTCCAAAACCGACTGCGCACAAAACAACAGTGCGACGGTACAAAATGAGCGACTGGCAAACAGCACTGCACCAAACGACAGGTGAAAACAATTACACACAACACATGACAAACTAATGGAACATATAAAGGGTACATAATCACACTAACAGGGAACAGGTGTACAACAACTAGACAAAACCAAACGAACATCGAAACATACAACGGTGGCAGCTAGTACTCCGGGGGACGACGACCGCCGAAGCCTGCCCGAGCAAGGAGGAGGAGCAGCCTCGGCCGAAACCGTGACAGTACCCCCCTTGACGCCAGCGGCTCCAGCCGTGCGCCGACCCCGGCCTCGGGGACGACCAGGAGGACGCGGAGCCGGGCGCGCGGGGTGCCCCTGGTGGAACTCCGACAGGAGAGACGGGTCTAGGATGTCCCTCCGCAGCACCCAGCACCGTTCCTCCGGGCCGTACCCCTCCCACTCCACGAGATACTGGAGACCCCCCATCCGACGTCTCGAGTCCAAGATGGACCGAACGGTGTACGCCGGAGCCCCCTCGATGTCCAGTGGGGGCGGAGGAGTCTCTCCTATCTCACCTTCCTGGAGTGGACCAGCTACCACCGGCCTGAGAAGAGACACATGGAACGAGGGGTTAATATTCTTATACTCAATAGGCAGTTGTAACCTATAACACACCTCGTTCAATCTTCTCAGGACTTTAAAAGGCCCCACAAACCGCCGACCCAGCTTCCGGCAGGGCAGGCGGAGGGGCAGGTTTCTGGTCGAGAGCCAGACTCGATCTCCAGGTGCGTACACCGGCCCCTCACTGCGGTGGAGATCGGCGCTCGCCTTGTGTCGACGGATGGCCCGCTGCAGATGGACGTGTGCAGCGTTCCACGTCTCCTCCGAGCGCCTCACCCACTCATCCACCGCAGGGGCCTCGATCTGGCTCTGCTGCCATGGTGCCAGAACCGGCTGGTACCCTAACACACATTGGAAAGGGGTTAGGTTGGTGGAGGAGTGGCGGAGAGAGTTTTGGGCCATCTCTGCCCAGGGAATGTACCTAGCCCACTCCTCCGGCCGGTCCTGGCAATACGACCTCAGAAACCTACCCACATCCTGGTTCACTCGTTCTACCTGCCCATTGCTCTCCGGGTGGTACCCCGAGGTAAGGCTCACCGAGACCCCCAAACGCTCCATGAACGCTCTCCAGACTCGGGAGGTGAACTGGGGGCCTCGATCAGACACTATATCCTCGGGTACCCCGATGCCCGGAAGACGTGGGTAAATAGTGCCTCAGCGGTCTGTAGGGCAGTAGGAAGACCCGACATAGGGAGGAGACGACAGGCCTTAGAGAACCGGTCCACAACGACCAGGATGGTGGTATTCCCCTGAGAGGGGGGAAGGTCTGTCACAAAATCCACCGAGAGGTGGGACCAGGGTCGTTGTGGAACGGGCAGGGGTTGTAACTTACCCCTGGGCAAGTGTCTGGGCGCCTTACACTGGGCGCACACCGAGCAGGAGGAGACATAAACCCTCACATCCCTGGCTAACGTTGGCCACCAGTACTTAGTGCTAAGACAGTGCACTGTCCGGCCAATACCCGGATGTCCAGAGGAGGGTGACGTGTGAGCCCAGTAAATGAGTCGATCCCGAACCTCGAGCGGAACGTGCGTCCGACCCACAGGACACTGTGGAGGGCTAGGGGTCGGCACGCAACGCCCGCTCGATTTCAGCATCGACCTCCCCACACAACCGGTGCCACTAGACAAGACCGCCGGTAGTA
Organism: Coregonus clupeaformis; assembly: GCF_020615455.1. Classification (NCBI taxonomy): domain Eukaryota; kingdom Metazoa; phylum Chordata; class Actinopteri; order Salmoniformes; family Salmonidae; genus Coregonus; species Coregonus clupeaformis. Next base: position 38,330,920 of record NC_059205.1, on the reverse strand, counting down.
TGGGGAGTAGGCTCAACGGACCTCTCCTCTGTGTCATACCGCCGGGACAGAGCGTCTGCCTTACTGTTCTGGGACCCAGGGATGTACGTGATCTTTAATACGAACCTGGCTAGAAACATGTTCCACCGAGCCTGGCGAGGGTTCAGTCTCCTAGCTGCCCGGATGTACTCCAGGTTCCGATGGCCAGTCAAAATGAGGAAAGGGTGTTGAGCCCCCTCAAGCCAATGCCTCCACACCTTAAGGGCCTGTACCACAGCTAACAGCTCCCTGTCCCCGACGTCGTAATTTCGCTCCGCCGGGCTGAGCTTTTTAGAGTAGAAAGCACAGGGGCGGACTTTAGGTGGCGTGCCGGACCGTTGAGAGAGAACGGCCCCTATACCGGCCTCAGACGCGTCCACCTCAACCTGAAAGGGTAAGGCGGGATCCGGATGCGCCAGCACCGGAGCCGAAGTAAACAGGTCCTTCAGTTTCCCAAAAGCCCTGTCCGCCTCAGCTGACCACTGCAGGTGCACCGGACCACCCTTCAGAAGGGACGTTATGGGAGCTGCCACCTGTCCAAAACCCCGGATAAACCTCCGGTAGTAATTCGCAAAGCCCAAGAACTGCTGCACCTCTTTAACAGTGGTTGGGGTTTGCCAATTACGCACGGCTGACCACGGTCCACCTCCATCTTCACCCCCTGACGCGGACAACCGATAACCCAAAAAAGGAGACCGACTCCTGAAAAAACAGACATTTCTCTGCCTTGACATACAGGTCGTGCTCCAACAGCCTCCTCAATACACGACGCACCAGGGCTACATGCTCGGCTCGGGTAGAAGAGTACACTAGAATGTCATCAATGTACACGACCACCCCTTGCCCCTGCATATCCCGGAAGATCTCATCCACGAAGGATTGGAAGACTGATGGAGCATTTATCAACCCGTATGGCATGACGAGATACTCGTAATGACCCGAAGTTGTACTAAATGCTGTTTTCCATTCGTCGCCCTCCCTAATGCGCACCAAGTTATACGCGCTCCTGAGATCCAGTTTTGTGAAAAACCGCGCTCCGTGCAATGACTCCGTCATGGTCGCAATCAGAGGGAGTGGATAACTGTACTTCACAGTAATCTGATTGATACCACGGTAATCAATGCACGGGCGCAACCCTCCATCTTTTTTCTTCACAAAAAAGAAGCTTGAGGACGCAGGGGAATTGGAGGGGTATATATAACCCTGTCTCAAGGATTCGGCTATGTAAGTCTCCATAGCCTTTCTCTCCTCTTGAGACAAGGGATACACGTGGCTCCGTGGGAGCGCTGCTCCTGCCTGGAGGTCTATCGCACAATCCCCCTGTCTGTGAGGAGGCAGCTGCGTCGCCCTCGCTTTACTGAACACAAGTGCCAAATCCCCATATTCAGGTGGAATGTGCAATGCGGGCACTTGGTTTGGACTTTCCACCGAGGTCGCCCCCACGGAAACACCCAGACATCGCCCCTCACACTGAGCAGACCACTCCTTGAGAGCTCTCTGTTGCCACGAAATGGCAGGGTTATGAGTACTTAACCAGGGAATTCCCAGCACCACCAGATACGCAGGGGAGTCGATCAGATATAGCTGAATAGTCTCCTCATGACCCCCCTGCGTACACATCCTAAGTGGTGCTGTGACTTCCCTAATCAACCCCGACCCCAACGGGCGGCTATCTAAAGCATGAACGGGAAAAGGATCGTCAACAGGCAGGAGGGGAATCCCTAAATCTAAACAAAACTTTCGATCAACAAAATTCCCAGCTGCGCCTGAATCTACTAGCGCAATATGCTGGGAATGAGGTGCAACCTGTGGAAAACTAACAGGTATACAAAAGTGCACAACAGAGAGCTCTGGGTAAGTGGGGCGTCTACTCACCTGGGAATGCTCCCCAGTGCATGGCCTGTTGTCCCCTCCTCCTGGAGACCCTCCCCAGCACCTGGCCGCAGTGTGCCCTCCACGGCCGCAATTGGTGCAGGGGACAGCTCCCCTTGGGCTCCTTCTCCTCCTCTCTCTAGCGCCAGCACCCCCGAGCTCCATAGGGCTCGGCTCGGAGGTGCTGGAGGATGGAATGGACGGACCCCACTCGGGACGTCCACGGGTGGCCAGCAGGGTGTCCAGACGGATGGACATGTCGACCAACTGGTCGAAGGTGAAATTGTTGTCCCTGCAGGCCAACTCACGCTGAACGTCCTCCCGTAGGCTACATCGAAAATGATCGATGAGGGCCCGTTCATTCCACCCTGCATCTGCCACTAGAGTCCGGAACTCCAGTGCGAACGCCTGTGTGCTCCTCCTCCCCTGTCGGAGGTAGTATAGACGCTCCCCCGCCGCTTTGCCCTCAGGTGGATGGTCGAACACGGCCTTGAAGCGACGGGAGAACTCCGCTTAGGAGATGGTGGTGGCGTCTATCCTCCTCCACTCGGCGTTGGCCCATTCCAACGCCTTGCCCGTGAGACAGGAGATGAGGGCGGAAACGCTCTCGTGTCCCGAGGGCACCGGGTGTACAGTGGCCAGGTAGAGCTCCACCTGCAGGAGGAACCCCTGACACCCGGCAGCTGTGCCGTCATACGCCCTCGGGAGCGAGAGCCGAATCCCACTGGGTTCCGGGCCTGGGACGGGCGGACCGCCCGATGGTGGTGGTAAGGTAGGTGGGGGTGTGGGTACCCCTCTGGACTCCCATCGGTGCAGGGTGTTGATGACATCCTGCAGAGCGGTCCCCAGTTGTCGGATCTGGTCATCCTGGCCGCGGACGTGCTCCTCCAGCGACTCAGGTGCTGCTGTTGCTCCTGCTGATTCCATCTTAAGGTGTGTAATTCTGTCGCGAACTCTGATGCGGATGTGGTGTGAATCAAATGCAGGACACAGGAGCTAAGTCAAACCAGACTTTACTTGCATAAACCAAAATAACAAAACGGGTCTAACCAACCCGGAGGTGAACAATACGCCACAGTGCGTAAAACACTCCAAAACCGACTGCGCACAAAACAACAGTGCGACGGTACAAAATGAGCGACTGGCAAACAGCACTGCACCAAACGACAGGTGAAAACAATTACACACAACACATGACAAACTAATGGAACATATAAAGGGTACATAATCACACTAACAGGAAACAGGTGTACAACAACTGGACAAAACCAAACGAACATCGAAACATACAACGGTGGCAGCTAGTACTCCGGGGACGACGACCGCCGAAGCCTGCCCGAGCAAGGAGGAGGAGCAGCCTCGGCCGAAACCGTGACACTAGGCCTATTCAGTGCCATGACTGTACACCAACATGTGCACAAAGGTACACAATAATATATTTTCCTCACTAAACAAAAAATAATAGAACATTTACATATTTGAGTTACAACTACTTACAGTTCCAATTTGTGAAAATACTTGTAATATGCATTTTTTAAATACAGTTGACATGCTCTTATTTATTTCAAGTAGGACAACACTCCAGTTAGTGCTTAACTGAGACCCAAGCCTATCCTTCTCTGTTTCCCTCTCTCTCCATCCCTCTCTCTCTCCATCCCTCTCTCTCTCCATCCCTCTCTCTATCCCTCTCTCTATCCCTCTCTCTTAATCTCTCTCTCTCCATCCCACTCTCTACATCACCCTCTCTCCATCCCTCTCTCTCCATGCCTCTCTCTCCCATCCCCTCTCTCTTCATCCCTCTCTCTCCATCCCTCTTTCTCCCATCCCCTCTCTCTCCATCCCTCTCTCTCCCATCCCCTCTCTCTCATCCCTCTCTCTCCATCCATCCCTCTCTCTCCATCCCTCTCTCGTCATCCCTCTCTCTCCATCCCTCTCTCTCCAATCCTCTCTCTCCATCCCTCTCTCTCCCATCCCCTCTCTCTCCATCCCTCTCTCTCCATCCCCTCTCTCTCCATCCCTCTCTCTCATCCCTCTTTCTCCATCCCTCTCTCTCATCCCTCTCTCTCCATCCCTCTCTCCATCCATTCCTCTCTCCATCCCTCTCTCCATCCCCTCTCTCTCTCAATCCCTCTCTCTCCCATCCCCTCTCTCATCCCTCTCTCTCCATCCCTCTATCTTCATCCCTCCCTCTCTCTCCCATCCCCTCTCTCTCCATCCCTCTCTCTCCATCCCTCTCTCTCCATCCCTCTCTCTCCTATCCCTCTCTCTCCATCCCTCTCTCTCATCCCTCTCTCTCCATCCCTATCTCTCCATCCCTCTCTCTCCATCCCTCTCTCTCCCATCCCCTCTCTCTCATCCCTCTCTCTCCATCCCTCTCTCTCCATCCCTCTCTCTCCATTCCTCTCTCTCCATCCCTCTCTCTCCATCCCCTATCTCTCATCTATCCCTCTCTCTCATCCCTCTCTCTCCATCCCTCTTTCTCCCATCCCCTCTCTCTCCAGCCCTCTCTCTCCCATCCCCTCTCTCCATCCCTCTCTCTCCATCCATCCCTCTCTCTCCATCCCTCTCTCTTCCATCCCCTCTTTCTCCATCCCTCTCTCTCCATCCCTCTCTCTCCCATCCCCTCTCTCTCATCCCTCTCTCTCCATCCCTCTCTCTCCATCCCCTCTCTCTCCATCCCTCTTTCTCCATCCCTCTCTCTCCATCCCTCTCTCTCCATCCCCTCTCTCTCATCCATCCCTCTCTCTCATCCCTCTCTCTCCATCCCTCTCTCCATTCATTCCTCTCTCCATCCCTCTCTCTCCATCCCTCTCTCTCCATCCCCTCTCTCTCTCAATCCCTCTCTCTCCCATCCCCTCTCTCTCTCAATCCCTCTCTCTCCCATCCCCTCTCTCTCATCCCTCTCTCTCCATCCCTCTATCTTCATCCCCTCTCTCTCCATCCCTCTCTCTCCATCCCTCTCTCTCCATCCCTCTCTCTACCATCCCTCTCTCTCCATCCCTCTCTCTCATCCCTCTCTCTCCATCCCTATCTCTCCATCCCTCTCTCTTCATTCCTCTCTCTCCCATCCCCTCTCTCTCCATCCCTCTCTCTCCATCCCTCTCTCTTCATCCCTCTCTCTCTCCCATCATTCTCTCTCCCATCCCTCTCTCTCCATCCCTCTCTCTCCATCCCTATCTCTCCATCCCTCTCTCTGCATCCCTCTCTCTCCCATCCCCTCTCTCTCCATCCTTCTCTCTCCATCCCTCTCTCTCATCCCTCTCTCTTCATCTCTCTCTCTCCATCCCTCTCTCTCCATCCCTCTCTCTTCATCCCTCTCTCTCCATCCCTCTGTCTTCATCCCTCTCTCTCCCATCTCCTCTCTCTCCATCCCTCTCTCTCCATCCCTCTCTCTCCATCCCTCTGTTATTGTGGTGGCTCTCTGCGCTGTGCCAATAGCACTTGTTAGCTCCCCTGGGGATACTCTGGCTTGGCTGTGGTAATGCTGCTGCTCGTTTCTCTCTCTCTCTCCATCCCTCTCTCTCCCATCCCCTCTCTCTCCATCCCTCTCTCTCCATCCCTCTCTTCTCCTCCCTCTCTGCTCTTTGTCTGTGGGTGGGGGTTTAGAGGGGGTGTGGAGGGTGTTGGGGAGGTGTAGTTGTTATCAGGCATAGGGGGAGAGACTATCGATCATCTCTTTTAATTACCCTCAGCATAGCGAAAGGGCTAAATTAACTTCCTCCCCTTCTCTCCCCTGGAAAATCCATGAATATTTCAGAGGGAAGAGCCCAATCGTACGTCACTCAGGTCCACTCTGGCAACACTTATCAGAGTTATTTATCTGTCTCTCTCTTTCTCTCTCTCCCTCTATCCTCACAGCTAACAAACATCTCAGGGTGAAAGACAAAGCTTGCAGCTGGAGAAGTAGGGTGGGTCAGTACACGATAGCTATCCCACCCACTCACGATCTGGTAAGGGTGCTACATGAGAAGAAGAGAAACACATGCATTAGATCTGTTTTACAATTCCAGTCTGCTGTTGTTATTGTGGTAGCTCTCTGCGCTGTGCCAATAGCATTTGTTAGCTCCCCTGGGGATACTCTGGCTTGGCTGTGGAAATCCTGCTTCTCTCTCTCTCTCTCTCTCTCTCTCTCTCTCTCTCTCTCTCTCTCTCTCTCTCTCTCTCTCTCTCTCTCTCTCTCTCTCTCTCTCTCTCTCTCTCTCTCTCTCTCTCTCTTCCACCCCTACTCTCTCTCTCTTTCCCTCTCTCTTCCACTAGCAGCTACCTCCCTCTCTCTCTCTCTTTTACCAACCCCTCTTTCTCTCTCTGTTTGAGCTCTCGGAAGGCTCAGGTTGTGGAGCAGCGAGCGAGACCGTCCATCCTAATGACAGGCTTTAGTGAGTGAGGACATCTGCATGTCAGTGCACTGCGAAGAAGGGGAGGACAACACAAGCTGCTAATATACATTAATCTACTGCCACACCAGACCCAGAGGCCCTGCATGTTGGCTGCCAAGGCCCCCCATCACCCCAGATTAGGACCTAGCTCAGACCTCCTGAAAGGGGGCCAAGGACTGGTGTGCCTACAGATCAGCTAGGATCAGCAAGGACTAGTCAAACAGGAACCAGGACATGAACACATGAACCAAAACCAATCCCCTTGCTGTAGAAACAACCACAACCAATCCCCTGACTGGAGAAACAACCACAACCAATTCCCTGACTGGAGAAACAACCACAACCAATCCCCTGACTGGAGAAACAAAAGAGAAGCAAAATAAGCCTATACTTGCAAGAAAAAAGTACTTTAGAAGTATGCTAATGATATAATCAATAAATGTGCATCTATTCTCAGCTTGCCTGAAATAATCAGCAGTGGCAACACTGTTTTACACCCTAGTGTAAAGAATCAAAGATGAGTAATGGATTGTTTGGTCGTTGGTGCCCCTTCCCGCATATGTGATAACCATCAGCTATCCCCTCCCTCAGTCAGTCAGTCAGGTATTCAGTAACTGTACTGGTGTGGAGCAGGTGGATTTGTGGGACTGTTAGTGTAAATCAATGTAAGACATTTACCCATCTCTTCCTCCTGGTCCCTGTCCTCAGCTCTCTGCATATAAAGCACTACTCCTCCCGCCCTGCCAATCGCCTCGTTCCCCTTTTCCTCATTTTCCCCTTATTGATTTTTGGGGACGGCGGCCTGCTTTGGTGTAAGGGATTACATTTAGTGGGGCAAGCTATCTCTTAAGGATTGAAACATATGGTTCTCAGAATGTTGTGGGAAGGTTATATGCAAAATAACCATAGGACAACCATGCTCTCACCAAGCTCTAAGAAACATTATGTGCTAGCTTGGTAGTATTCCAAGTCTCCACATGGCACAATCCACCATCACTACTGTGTGACTAACCATAATGATGAAGTCAAACCTTGGTTAGTATGCTCATTAGCTAGACAGACAAACAAGCCTGGATACCTCCTCCGTCCTCTCCCTTTAGTAGGAGCTGGAGCCTGCCCACCTAGCACATTTGGTTCCTTGGAAGTTGTGGGAAAATATGTTTTTGGTTTCACACAGGTTGTGGAAACGAAGCTTATACAGTACCAGTCAAAAGTTTGGACACGCCTACTAATTCAAGGGATTTTCTTTATTTTTACTATTGTAGAATAATAGTGAAGACATCAAAACTATGAAATAACACATATGGAATCATGTAGTAACCAAAAAAGTGTTAAACATCAAAATATACTTTATTTTTTAGATTCTTCAAATAGCCATTCTTTGCCTTGATGATAGCTTTGCACACTCTTGGCATTCTCTCAACCAGCTTCATAAGGTAGTCACCTGGAATGGATTTCAATTAACAGGTGTGCCTTCTTAAAAGTTAATTTGTGGAATTGCTTTCCTTCTTAATGCGTTTGAGCCAATCAGTTGTGACAAGGTAGTGGGGGTATACAGAAAATAGTCCTATTTGGTAAAATACCAAGTCCATATTAAGGTAAGAACAGCTCAAATTAGCAAAGATAATCGACAGTCCATCATTACTTTAAGACATGAAGGTCAGTCAATAAGGAACATTTCAAAAACTTTTAAAGTTTCTTCAAGTGCAGTCGCAAAAACCATCAAGCTTATGATGAAACTGGCTCTCATGAGGACCACCACAGGAATGGAAGACCCAGAGTTACCTCTGCTGCAGAGGATAAGAAATTTCAGCTCAAATAAATGCTTCACAGAGTTCAAGTCACAGACACATCTCAACATTAACTGTTCAGAGGGTACTGTGTGAATCAGGCCTTCATGGTCAAATTGCTGCAAAGAAACCACTACTAAGGGACACCAATAAGAAGAAGAGACCTACTTGGGCCAAGAAACACAAGCAATGGACATTAGACCGGTGGAAATGTGTCCTTTGTCTTTGTGAGACGTGGTGTGGGTGAACGGATGATCTCCGCATGTGTAGTTCCCACCGTAAAGCATGGAGGAGGAGGTGTTATGGTGCTTTGCTGGTGACACTGTCTGTGATTTATTTAGAATTCAAGGCACACTTAACCAGCATGGCTACCACAGCATTCTGTAGCGATACACCATCCCATCTGGTTTGTGCTTAGTGGGACTATCATTTGTTTTTCCAACAGGACAATGACCCAACACACCTCCAGGCTGTGTAAGGGCTATTTGACCAAGAAGGAGAGTGATGGAGTGCTGCATCAGATGTCCTGGCCTCCTCAATCCACCGACCTCAACCAATTGAGATGGTTTGGGATGAGTCGGACGGCAGAGTGAAGGAAAAGCAGCCAACAAGTGCTATTCATATGTGGGAACACCTTCAAGACCGTTGAAAAAGCATTCCAGGTGAAGCTGGTTGAGAGAATGCCAAGAGTGTGCAAAGCTGTCATCAAGGCAAAGGGTGGCTATTTGAAGAATCTCAAATATAAAACATATTTTGATTTGTTTAACACTTTTTTGGTTACTACATGATTCCAAATGTGTTATTTCATAGTTTTGATGTCTTCACTATTATTCTACAATGTAGAAAATAGTAAAAATAAAGAAAAACCCTTTTGGTGTGTCCAAACTTTTGACTGGTACTGTACGTTTTCTGACCTGTAAAACTGAAAATGTTTGAGATGTTCTGAGAACAGAAGTGAACAGTTTGTCTGTTCTGGGAACGTTTATTTTTAGGTTGCAGGGAGGTTCTGAGAACGTTTTACTCTGGTTCCTTTAAAGTTTTCCTGTGAGGTTTTATTAACGCTCTGAGAATGGAAATTATAGGTTATTTTGAGGTTTTTTAATAACTTCCTTAAAACTTTCACTGAATGTTTCAATTAGACTTTTAATAACACTGCTAGCTTATTTTGGGTTAACTTTTTTGAACTCCAAGCACAGATAGTACACTTGGAAATGAATTTCCTTAGGCATTAATCATGCATACACACTTTTTTATTGTGACATGGCATCTGTTACGAACCCCGTGGCTTTAAAAGTCTAGGATGGATGGACAAGAGACCCGTGACATAACTCATGCAAATCTGAATGGTGACACGGAAACAGTGAGATCAAAAATATACCGACAACCATAAGCTACCGTCAAACACAAAATGTTTATTATGAACACACGGTAAAGGTTTGGGAAAAAGGGCTGAGCAGGACCCAAGGAATGAAACGATAATGTCAAAAATCCCTAAACTGATCTTGCCTGCCTCAAGAACCACTAAGCTACTGCTAACCATACAAAAATACAGTGGGTGGTCCGCTCAGGTCTAACTAGTGTTTTTAGACAATGTTCTTTCTACAGGTAATGTATGCCCAAGGGCAACTTGCTAAATCCCCCTTTTCCCAGGAACACACAACATAGTTACCATACAGAGTAACCAGCAAATGAGTGAGTACACAAAAAAACAGGACACCACAGTATCCATACTCACAAACGAAAAGTGTCTCTGTCAGCAAACACAACTGACTGGCTTTTAAAACAATGGGATATGTGATGTGAGTGAAAAAACAGAAACAGGTGGTGCAATGCAGAGGAATGTCCACTGATTGGTCCACCTCAGCAATCAGCAGACAAACGGATGTTGGACAGGTGGGACACCCCAACCACCAATCAGGAACACAAAGGACACCTGTGATTAGGGCAGAAGGAGAGGAAAAACACAAAAAAACACATACAGGATACCTGTATCCGTAACACTCCCACCCTTAAAAGAGCAAACCACAATGGTTTGCGACACACGTACTATCACAACACCCAAAAATTCAAAGATCTCTAAACACGAGACAAAGCGTCTGCCAACACATTATCCGAACCCTTTTTGTGGCGGATCTCCAAATTATAATTTTACACTACAAGTGCCCAACGCATAAGGCGTTGGTTCTGGTTGTACATCCGGTGGAGAAAAAGGGGTTATGGTCAGTATACACTATCACTGGTAATGCACTGGAACCAACATCAACTTCAAAATACTGCAGAGCGAACAACAAAGCTAGAGCTTCTTGTTCAATGGTGGAATAGTTTGTCTGACATTTGTAAAATTTCCGCGAATCAGCAATCAGCAGACAAACGGATGTTGGACAGGTGGGACACCCCAACGACCACCAATCAGGAACACAAAGGACACCTGTGATTACGGCAGAAGGAGAGGAAAAACACAAAAAACACATAAAGGATACCTGTATCCATAACAGCATCAGTGAGATTAAAACCTATAATTTTCTCTCTATCCACGGAATTAGTCCACCATGCCATGAGGATGGAGCTAGAATGCATGTTTTTTACGCATACAAAGCTGTTCATTTTAGTCTATTCATCAAACAGACCCCATTTCAAAAGAAACAAGCACTAATTAAGATCAGGTGTGGCCAATTAGTGGGCACGGCCATCACACCTGAACACACTTAACAAAATAGAGGATAGCGAGAGTTTTATTAAAGCTGAGAATGGAATGTATATGTTTTTAAATATCATTCTTAGAATGCTCTCTGAACATTACTAACGTTTTCTTGTGGTTTTTATGGAATGTTTTCTTAACGTTCTCGGAAAACTATTTGAGAACATGACTTTAAATAGAACCATGAGGAAACCTGTAGGAAACGTTATGCTGAATTACTAAATTTCCCATAGAAGAACGTTGTTTTTTAACATTCTTGGAACAATTTGAGAACATGACTTTAAATAGAACCACGAGGAAACCTGTAGGAAACGTTATGTTGAAGTAGTGAAATTCCCACAGAAGAACATTGTTTCTTAACGTTCTCTGAACTATTTGAGAACATTTCCAATGTCAAACCAGTTGGAGAACGTTCCTAGAACATTACCAAATTTAAAATTAAATGTAACCATGTTTGAACTTTTCAGAAACATTCTATTATAGTAATAAAATACCAATAAAATAATCAAGTTCCTTAAATGTGCTGAGAATGTTCCAAAGCCAAGCAACTATCCTGCACCATTCCCAGAAAATTGTGGGAAGGTCGTATGCAAAATAACCAAAATAACCACGCTCTCACCAAGCTCTAAGAAACATATGGTTCTCAGAACGTTATGTGCTAGCTGGGTGGATACCTTAACACTGCCGAGCATGACAAGGGACAAGCCTGCCTGTCGTCCTTCATCACTTCCTGCCTTCCTGCCTGTCATCCTTCATCACTTCCTGCCTTCCTACCTTCCTGCCTTCCTGCCTCTCACCCTCCCTGCCTCCCTACTGGGGGATGAGTAAAGGTTGAGGCAGGGGGATGCTGGCCCACGCTCCTCTCCTTGTTCTAATTGAAAAGGAAGATAGTGTGGCTGGTTGTCAGGGCAAAAAGAAGTCAGTCAGTCAGTCAGTGCATTATTCCCCAGTGCTTGGCTGGCCTCCCCTACTCTTCTGTGTAATTTAAATGACTGTCAGGTCAGTGGCGAGAGCAGCACCTCTCCTGTTAAAAGGGAGCCTGCCACCGTCGTCACCAGCCTGCCTGCCACACTGTTGATTGTCTCCCCCCCCCCCACCCCCCCAAAGCCAATGGCAGGCCAGGCACAGCTGTCATCCACCGGTCACAATGCATTTACTTAGTGACAGAATTCTAATTAGTGGCTACGGTGGTGTCACCAGATTGAGAGGGAGAGAGGGGGAGCGAGGGAGTTTGTTGAGTAAGGTGGTGGGTGGGTAGGTGGGGCAGAGAGGAGTGAAGTGACAGGATGTAGTTAACTCCCCTCCTGTAAGGAAATAGACCCACATACAACCGTAACAATGTTCTCATTGGCATCTTATGTCGTCACAGTTTTGTTGCATTCAGTTTTAACATTCAGTACATCAGCTATAAAGCTTATCGTGAACATCTTCAAAGAGCTGACTCATAAGCACTGCAGTTCTTTGAGTCATTATACACAGGGGATTGAATCCCCCTTTCTTAAATAATGTCATCAAAGATATTATAATTCTGTGCCATAAAAACCGAACCACAATGTAGGCCTACTGCATAATTGGAGAACTTGCACATCAGGACTTGACTTTACACTCCAACACTCAATCCTAACATTTAGCCATCGAACGATGCAGCTTTTACATCACTCACTCCTCTCCAGCCTGCCAGCATTTCTCTTTTGATAATATTTGTTGAACTGGAGGTTATACAGTAGAGAATGAGAGCCACACACTTGTCCCCCTTGAAATAGTCACCTGGGGGCCCCAGAGGAGGGCCCTAATAACTGGAAGCCCCCAGTTAAAAGCCCACGGGGGCCCCTCTCTGACACCCTCTGTCTCCTCTGTCTACCTCTCCATCCAAACTGACTGTTCCACTCCATCTCCAGCCCTCGGCAGAGTGAAAGCGTGGGCCTAGAGAGACTTTTAAGCCACTTGAAGAGTTCATCCTGGCCCCATTACCATAGCTCAGGAGTGGAATGTCGTCGGCACCTGGGCGGTACAAGGCCCTGGAGCAGGACTGGAGGGCCCTCCAGGAGGAGAGGAGAGCCCAGCCAGGCGAGGAGAGACGAGGGCCCTTTCTACCTCCCTTTCCTTCCCCCTCCATCCCCTCTTTCCGCACCCACGCGTGGTTCAGCCCAGCCAGGCAGGGGAAGGGCCTGTCAAGGGTCCCCTCCAGGAGCAGTTGAAAGGGTCAAGCACAGCTGTGGAGACGGCGTCGGCTGGCAGTGCCAGGTCACAGCACATTTACTCAGTGACACAATTGTAATTAAGCGACGCTGCTGTGTCACTGCACCCCACAGACAGGGCCACGTGTCGGGAGCATCGGGGCCGCGGAGCACTGAATGACTAATTCTGCCTGTCTGGGTGGCTGGGTGGGGACCTCTTCTTCTTCTCCCTCTGTCGAGAGATTTGTCTTGCCCCTTAGCTAAATTATCTGTTTGGCCATTGTTTTTGTGGTTGGAAGTATCATTTTCAATTCACACGTACAGCGAATGATGTCATTTTCATTTGGAAACTATGTTCAGCTCTGTAGGTTTGCTGTACACGTTTTCATCAGATATTGTATCCACAGAAGAACATGATGTAGACATGATGAGACAGACAGACACCATGTTTTTCCACCAACGGGATCAGATCATTTAGACCTTCGACTAGTTGCGTTCTTGGATTAAGTCTTTGGCCATACCTCAACATCGGTGAATAGTGAGAGAGCCCAGCCCCCTCTCTCTCTCTCTCTCTCTTTCTCTCTCTCTCTCTCTCTCTCAACATTCTGCCTGTCTGCAATCAAATGCTGGGCCGACATAATGACAAGGAAATCAAGAGGTGAGATCAACACGGGTCGAATTAACACTCACAGGAATGGCCCCTGCCTCCATGACCCTGTCTGATCTCTGGGGAGAGCGTTGGCCACATTATGTTAATCACTCTGCCTAGAGACACAGCCAGGCAGATGCACAGAGTAATGGTGTGTGTGGTCTGTGAGTGAGTGTGTGTGTTTTTGTGTGTACATGCGTGCGGGTGTGTGTGTTAAAGACATTGAAGAGGAAGGAAACAGCGATGGTATATCTGAAAGGCAAGCCCAGATAAGGTGACGTTCCCGGGATTCATTTGTGCCTGGCCATAAGGATTAAGAGGACAGAGGCTGGAGAACAGATAGAAGACAATTGAACCCCATCTAAAGGTTTTTTCCCCTTTCCCCCTTGCTCTCTTTTAATTTATACATGTGTCATGTCTGTCACGACTGTCAGTGAGATGCGGTTGAAGAAGTCAGGCGCAGGACACGGAACTCTCGGAAACGTACTTTAATCCGATACTGAAAAGATGAACACAGAATAACTCCACACAGGGAGGAAATAACCCGCTCACAAACGACATACGTGAAGGGAAAAAATCACACACAAGATCCCGATGAGAGACAGGGGTAATTATAGGGCAACAATCAAACATAATGTGGAACAGGTGTAAACAATACAGACAAAACTAGACAGACACCGATAACATCGATCGGCAGCAGCTAGTACTCCGGGGACGACGAACGCCGAAGCCTGCCCGAGCAAGGAGGAGGAGCAGCCTCGGCAGAATCCGTGACAGTACCCCCCCCCTTGACGCGCGGATCCAGCCGTGCGCCGACCCCGGCCTCGGGGACGGCCAGGAGGACACGGAGCAGGGCGAGTCGGATGACTCCAGTGGAACTCTGTCAACAGGGAGGGATCTAGGATGTCCCTCCTAGGGACCCAGCACCGTTCCTCCAGACCGTACCCCTCCCACTCCACGAGATACTGCAGACCCCCCATCCGACGCCTCGAATCCACGATGGAACGGACTGAGTACGCCGGAGCCCCTTCGATGTCTAGTGGGGGCGGAGGGGCCTCTCGTACCTCATTCTGCTGGAGAGGACCAGCTACCACCGGCCTGAGGAGAGACACATGGAACGAGGGGTTAATGCGATAATTAATAGGCAGTTTTAACCTATAACATACCTCGTTCAATCTCCTCAGGACTTTAAATGGCCCCACAAACCGCCGACCCAGCTTCCGGCAGGGCAGGTGAAGGGGCAGGTTTCTGGTCGAGAGCCAGACCCGATCTCCAGGTGCATAAACCGGACCCTCACTGCGGTGGCGATCGGCGCTCGCCTTTTGCCGTCTGATGGCCCGCTGCAGATGGACATGCGCAGCGTTCCATGTCTCCTCCAAGCGCCGAAACCATTCATCCACCGCAGGGGCCTCGATCTGGCTCTGATGCCAGGGTCCCAGAACCGGCTGATAGCCCAACACACACTGGAAAGGCGTAAGATTAGTGGAGGAGTGGCGGAGTGAGTTTTGGGCTATCTCTGCCCAGGGAATATACCCCGACCACTCCTCCTGCCGGTCCTGGCAATAGGACCTCAGAAACCTACCCACATCTTGGTTTACTCTCTCCACCTGCCCATTACTCTCAGGGTGAAAACCCGAGGTAAGTCTGATCGAGACCCCCAAACGTTCCATAAACGCCCTCCACACTCTAGAGGTGAACTGGGGACCCCGATCAGACACTATATCCTCAGGCACCCCGTAGTGCCGGAAAACGTGAGTAAACAGGGCTTCGGCCGTTTGTAGGGCTGTAGGAAGACCTGGCATAGGGATGAGACGGCAGGCCTTAGAAAACCGATCCACAACGACCAAGATCATGGTATTCCCCTGGGATGGGGAAGGTCCGTGACAAAATCCACCGAAAGGTGAGACCACGGCCGTTGTGGAACAGGTAGAGGTTGTAACTTCCCTCTGGGCAGGTGTCTAGGCGCCTTACACTGGGCGCACACCGAGCAGGAAGAAACGTAAACCCTCACGTCCCTGGCTAAGGTGGGCCACCAGTACTTCCCGCTAAGACAGTGCACCGTCCGACCAATACCAGGATGACCAGAGGAGGGTGACGTGTGAGCCCAATAAATCAGTCGGTCACGGACCTCGAGCGGCATGTACCTCCGTCCCTCTGGACACTCTGGGGGAGTAGGGTCGGTACGTAACGCCCGCTCGATTTCCGTGTCGACCTCCCACACCACCGGTGCCACTAGACAAGACTCCGGTAGTATGGGAGTGGGCTCAATGGACCTCTCCTCTGTGTCATATCGTCGGGACAGGGCATCTGCCTTAACGTTCTGTGACCCTGGGATACAAGTGATCTTAAATACAAACCGGGCAAGAAACATGGCCCACCTAGCCTGACGAGGGTTCAGTCTCTTCGCTGCCCAGATGTACTCCAGGTTACGATGGTCAGTCAGAATGAGAAAAGGGTGGATAGCCCCCTCAAGCCAATGTCTCCACACCTTCAGGGCGTGGACCACCGCTAGCAGCTCCCTGTCCCCCACGTCATAATTGCGTTCCGCCGGACTGAGCTTCTTGGAATAGAAAGCACAGGGGCGGAGTTTTGGAGGCGTGCCCGAGCGCTGAGACAGTATAGCACCGATCCCCGCCTCGGACGCATCCACGTCAACTTGGAACGCCAAAGAGGGATCCGGATGTGCCAGCACCGGAGCCGAGGTGAACAGGTCCTTCAAATGACTAAACACCCTGTCCGCCTCAGCCGACCACTGCAAACACACCGGGCCCCCCTTTAGCAGGGAGGTAATGGGAGCTGCTACCTGTCCAAAACTCCGGATAAACCTCCGGTAGTAAATGGGAAAGCCCAGAAAACGCTGCACCTCCTTTACCGTAGTGGGAGTGGGAGTCTGCCAATTACGCACGGCTGAAACGCGGTCAATCTCCATCTCCACCCCTGACGCAGACAACCGGTGTCCCAGGAAGGAGATGGACTCCTGGAAAAACAGACATTTCTCTGCCTTCACATACAGATCATGCTCCAACAGTCTACCCAGCACCCAACGTACCAGGGACACATGCTCGGTACGTGTAGCAGAGTATATCAGAATGTCATCAATATACACCACTACCCCCTGTCCATGCAAATCCCGGAAAATCTCGTCCACAAATGATTGGAAGACTGAAGGAGCATTCATTAGACCGTATGGCATGACGAGGTACTCATAGTGACCCGAGGTGGTACTGAATGCTGTCTTCCACTCATCTCCTTCCCGAATGCGCACCAGGTTGTAAGCGCTCCTGAGATCCAATTTTGTGAAGAAGCGCGCCCCGTGTAATGACTCCGTCATACTAGCAATCAGAGGGAGTGGATAGCTATATTTAATAGTGATCTGATCGAGACCACGGTAATCAATACACGGGCGTAAACCCCCATCCTTCTTCTTCACAAAAAAGAAACTAGAGGACGCAGGGGAAGTGGACGGCCGTATGTATCCCTGTCTCAAGGATTCGGCGACGTATGTCTCCATAGCAGCCGTCTCCTCCTAAGACAGAGGATACACATGGCTACGAGGGAGCGCAGCGCCAACCTGGAGGTCTATCGCACAATCCCCCTGTCGATGAGGTGGTAATTGAGTCGCCTTCTTCTTACAGAAGGCGCGTGCCAAATCGGCATACTCAGGAGGAATGTGCATTGTGGGCATTTGGTTCGGACTTTCCACCGTCGTTGCCCCTACGGAAACACCTACACACCGCCCGACACACTGATCAGACCATCCCTTGAGAGCCCTCTGTTGCCATGAAATGTTGGGGTCATGAGATGTTAACCAGGGAAGCCCCAACACCACAGGAAACGCAGGAGAGTCAATTAAATACAACTGTATAGTCTCCTCATGACCCTTCTGCGTTTTCATCTTCAGTGGCGCTGTGACCTCCCTAATCAATCCCGACCCCAAAGGCCGGCTATCTAGGGCATGGATAGGGAAGGGCACATCGACTGGTAATATAGGGATTCCTAACTTATATGAGAAATGGCGATCGATAAAATTCTCAGCTGCGCCTGAATCAACTAGCGCCTTATGCTGGGAGTAAGAAGAAACCTCTGGAAACACAACTTGAATACACATATGAACAACAGAGAGCTCTGGGTGAGTTGGGGCCTTACTCACCTGGAATGACTCATCAGTGCGTTGCCTGCTGCCTCGAATCCGAGGAGACCCTCCCCAGCACCGAACCGCCGTGTGTCCTCGGCGGCCACAGTTGGTGCAGGGGACAGCCTCTCTCCTGGCCTCCCTACTACCAGCACCCCTGAGCTCCATAGGGCTCGGCTCGGAAGTGCTGGGGGATGGAATGGACGGCCCCAGCTCCGGACGTCCGCGGGTAGCCAACAGGGTATCCAGGCGAATCGACATGTCCACCAGCTGATCGAAGCTAGGTTGGTGTCCCTGCAGGCCAACTCTCGACGAACGTCCTCTCTTAAGCTACACCTGTAGTGGTCGATGAGGGCCCTCTCATTCCATCCCGAATTGGCAGCCAGAGTCCGGAAGTCCAGTGCGAATTCCTGCGCGCTCCTCCTGCCCTGTCTGAGGTGGAACAGACGCTCACCCGCCGCCTTCCCCTCCGGGGGATGATCGAACACCGCCCTGAAGCGGCGGGTAAACTCCGCATAGTTCACAGTAGCGGCGTCTATTCCTCCTCACTCGGCGTTGGCCCACTCCAGTGCCTTGCCCGACAGACAGGAGATGAGGGCGGACACGCTCTCGTATCCCGAGGGTGCCGGGTGAATGGTTGCCAGGTAAAGTTCCACCTGGAGCAGGAAACCCTGACACCCGGCTGCGGTGCCATCATAAGCCCTCGGGATCCCACTGGACTCCTGATGTGAGACGATAGGAGTGGCCGATGGTGGTGGTATCGTTGGAGGAGGTGTGGGAAAACCTCCTCTCTCCCATCGTCCCAAGGTGTTCATCACCCTTTCCATGGCGGCACCAAGATCTTGAAGCATAGCTGCCTGTTGTAGGACGCGCTCCTCGACTGATCCGGTCGGTGCCGTCGCTCCTGCTGAAGTCAGGCGCAGGACACGGAACTCTCGGAAACGTACTTTAATCCGATACTGAAAAGATGAACACAGAATAACTCCACACAGGGAGGAAATAACCCGCTCACAAACGACATACGTGAAGGGAAAAAATCACACACAAGATCCCGATGAGAGACAGGGGTAATTATAGGGCAACAATCAAACATAATGTGGAACAGGTGTAAACAATACAGACAAAACTAGACAGACACCGATAACATCGATCGGCAGCAGCTAGTACTCCGGGGACGACGAACGCCGAAGCCTGCCCGAGCAAGGAGGAGGAGCAGCCTCGGCAGAATCCGTGACAATGTCTTCCACAGCACCCCTGCCTTTCTCCTCAACAGGCTCAAGTCATTAGCAAAGGGGTGGTCAGTTCAAGATTAGCTAGAAAGTCACACAGCCGGAGAAGTTAAAGGCTTGGGCAATAACACAATAATGGAAAAGGCTAATTAAAATCACAGATAAGTTGGATCTGGGAGGGGGATGACGAAGATGCTAATGAGATGAATATGCCAGATCTTTTTCTTATCTGCCTCTCTGATGAACATGTATCAAGCCTAAGTAAAGATTTAAACATTTAGAGGCTAAAGAAGAGGTCATGTCTCCAAATTAGAATTAGTTCGATATGTCTGGGTTTGCACTTAAATTCTGCACACACAGGTGAAGCACATATGAAGTCTCTGACAACTTTTCTTTGCGATATTGACAAGTCATTGACATGAATGTTAATGAATTAGCATAAATCATTCGACATTGCCCTACTGGTTATGGTAATGATAATTCATTAATTTACTCACAATCAATACATTTATATTTCATCAATCATTCATATTCTAATATGCCTCGTACAAAGACAGACCATGAGAGTGAAAGCGTATTTACAGGGAAAAGCATTGGGATAGGTTGTTGATTAGTGATCGGATGATACTCGTGATCGTGTTTTAATATGCCTAAATACACTACATGACCAAAGGTATGTGGACACCTGCTCGTCGAACGTCTCATTCCAAAATCTAGGGCATTAATATGGAGTTGGTCCCCCCTTTGCTGCTATAACAGCCTCCACTCTTCTGGGATGGCTTTCCACTAGATGTTGGAACATTGCCGGGGACTTGCTTCCATTCAGCCACAAGAGCATTAGTGAGGTTGGGCACTGATGTTGGGCAATTAGGCCTGGCACGCAGTCGGTGTTCCAGTTCATCCCAAAGGTGTTCGATGGGGTTGAGGTCAGGGCTCTGTGCAGGCCAGTCAAGTTCTTCCAAACCGATCTCAACAAACCTTTTCTGTACGGACCTTGCTTTGTGCACGGGGGCATTGTCATGCTGAAACAGGAAAGGGCCTTCCCCAAACTGTTGCCACAACGTTGGAAGCACAGAATTGTCTAGAATGTCATTGTATGCTGTAGCGTTAAGTTTTCCTTTCACTGGAACTAAGGGGCCTAGCTCGAACCATAAAAAACAGCCCCAGACCATAATTCCTCCTCCACCAAACTTTACAGTTGGCACTATGCATTCGGGCAGGTTGCATTCTCCTGGCATCCGCCAAACCCAGATTCGACCGTCGGACTGCCAGATGGTGAAGCATGATTCATCACTCCAGAGAACGCGTTTCCACTGCTCCAGAGTCCAATGGCGACGAGCTTTACATCACTCCAGCCGACGCTTGGCAATGCGCATGGTGATCTTAGGCTTGTGTGCGGCTGCTCGGCCATGGAAACCCATTTCATGAAGCTCCCGATGAACAGTTATTGTGCTGACGTTGCTTCCAGAGGCAGTTTGGAACTCGGTAGTGAGTGTTGCAACTGAGGATAGATGATTTTTACACGCTACGTGCTTCAGCACTCAGCGGTCCCGTTCTGTGAGCTTGTGTGGCCTACCACTTCGCGGCTCAGCCGTTGTTGCTCCAAGACGCTTCCACTTCACAATAACAGCACTTACAGTTGACCGGGGAAGCTCTAGCAGGGCCAAAATTTGACAAAATGACTTGTTGGAAAGGTGACATCCTATGACGGTGCCTCGTTGAAAGTCACTGAGCTCTTCATTACGGCCATTCTACTGCCAATGTTTACCTATGGAGATTGCATGGCTGTATGCTCGCTTTTTTACACCTGTCAGCAACGGGTGTGGCTGAAATAGCCGAATCTACTCATTTGAAGGGGTGTCGACATACTTTTGGCAATGTAGTGTATCTGTCAATTTCTGAGATCATCCACAGTATTAACTCATGACATGATGAGAAACACATCTTCACTGATCTTGATCCTACCAGATGACAAAACAGATGATCAAACAGTTAACTGGTGTACTAGAACATCTGCCAAGGGAGTAGAACCACAGCCAGTCACCCAGTGTTGGTACAGCATAGTCTGGCCAAGTGGCCATGCTGGTGCCCTGGGTACGGTGGCCGAGAGTTAGAGTGGTCCATCCAGACCCTGAAGAGTGCCCTGCCAGCCCTCCACCACTCAGAGAGAGTGATCCCATTTAGGGTACTTCAGCTAAAAGAGAAGTGCTGCCTGGTTAAAGTAGGCTTCGTCCCAAATGGCACACACACCTCTATCCCATCCTATCCCATTCCTCTCAGACCAGTGTGCCCAATGCACAAGTCGCCCGCCTGCCTGGGCTGAGAATGATTTAAAGGTCCAATGCAGCAGTTTGTATTTCAATATAAAATAATTTCTGGGTAACAATTAAGTACGTTACTGTGATAGTTTTCAATTAAAATGGTCAAAAATAAACTAAAATAGCTTCTTAGCAAAGAGCAATTTCTCAAGGAAGAATTTTGCTAGGTCTGTCTCTGGGAGTGGTCTGAGTGAGAGGCCTAATTGGACGAGCCTAATGGGAAGGCTACGTAACCTGAAAATTAGTTGTTATTGGCAGAAAGGTTTGAAACTCTCTTTGTTATTGGTCTATTTACTCATACATACTTCCTGGTGATGTCGCCAGGCAGGCCAAAACTCCATCCCACCAAAACAGGCTTACATTTCAGGCGGTCTTTTCAAACAGCTCTTACACTAAAAGTGCATTATCATAATTTTCACAATTTCTTAGTATTATTCCAACCTCATAATCTGGAAGAATATATAAAACACATGAAATTTCACGTTTTTGACTGCACTGGGCCCAGGTAGGAAAAGTAAATGTCACCATAAATACTGCCGATCTCCGTGTAGCCCTGTTTGATCAGCTCTGGGTGGTTCTCTGGTGATTAACCAACAACCTTTTTATGATATTCATCCTCATAAAAACCTGGTCTTTCTAATGCATCGTGATGTTAAATTAAATCTGGTGTCCTCCAACTATCCACTTCGCCCTCATTGTTACAGTTTTGTATATCCAGTGTTATAGCCTACACTATGGTCAGATTTTAATGACCCATTGTCCAAATTCCCAAACTCGGCTCTTCCTCTCACATTAATTGGAGCAGCTGTTTACATGCATTCAAGTAAATGGCAAGCATGAATGAAAATGTTGTTATTAATATTTCTGTTCTGATTGCTGTACCATCCTATTAGATGTTCCAGTCGACGGTCTAGCCGTTTGTGCCCCTCGGTGGCGGCGGTGCCTACTTTGCTGTCTCTGGTATTTGTTTCTAATGAAAGCTTGGAGCTACAGCTAGTTAGCAAGGGGGAGTGTTTGGGCAGTTCCAAATGGGCTGATTTAAGGTACGGGGTCAGAGGCCGGTCCAATTACGTCCGTGGCGAGAGCGCCTCTTGGCTCTTTGATTCCTCAGTTCTAAAGGGCTGGCTGGATGTAGGGGGTCTATGGCTGCCACATTAAGGGGGTGTTAATTGGAGCAGGTTGTTTTCACGATGAAGCCATCAGGCCAGGGCGCAACAACTGTACTTTTCTAATTGCTGAGGTAAAGGCCTTTATTTCTCTCTCTCCTGAGAAGCCCCGGCGGCAGCAACGGGTAGGGAGTGATGTAAAACAGGCAAAACAGTTCAAATTCACGATATTATGCATGGTGGAAATGACTTGGAGTCGCAAGCTGTGAAAATATGGAGGAAGTGCAAACGAGACGCACCTACATAGGCCATGGTTTTTCTCATCAAAAGCATTTTGTCAGTTAACATATGGAGGAAGACAATGCTCATGACAATGCCACGGTCTGATTTCTGAAACCATTAACAAATTGAACTTTTAATGGCAGCGCTGCTTATTTTTTGTCTCATTTTAAAACAAGAACGTTTTTGTTTCAACCCACTCACATCTGAAATGTTTGTTCATCACAGCCCAGAATTTGGATGGTTAGAACTACCTTTGGCTCAAGGTGTTGTAGCCTAAGCTATAATGGCAGCTATAGGCTTTCAGGTGCAGTCAGCTGTGGCAGAGAGAGCTGCTAGCCTGCTAGCTCACACCATCTCATCCTGCCAGCAATTAGCACTGCTGTTTCCCAGGCTGTCAGTCATTGTACTGTTTAATTACAACCTAAACAAGGAATGAGGAGGAAAGACAATAGAGCTGCCGACAGCACTGGGGCCCACCGCCATAGACAGCCTGATAGAGACATCAGATCAGGAGCAGAACAGCCAGAAGACAGAGCACTACAATGAGAACTCTTCCCCTGCATTTGGTTGTTCCCCAAATGGTAGCCTATTCTTATATGGTAGCCTATTCTTAAATAGTGCACTACTTTTGATCAGGGTCCATGGGGCTCTGCTCAAAACTAGTGCACTGTGTAAGTAGTAGGGTGCCATTTGGGACTCGGACTTGGCCTCTCCCCTGGTTTGCACCATTTTCTCCTTCGCTTTTATCAATGCTTGTTCGAGACTAAGTGTGATTATTTGCGTTCGAGGGGGTTATTGTTCCCTGGGTCGTCGACACAGCTCAATTTGTGTGAGATGAGGTATTGAGCTGTGTGAATGAGACAAGCCGTTATAAGGCATTTTGTCTGTCATAAAGTATGTCTTCTTTATTGGGCCCAGCAGCACTCTCTCTCTCTCTCTCTCTCTCTCTCTCTCTCTCTCTCTCTCTCTCTCTCTCTCTCTCTCTCTCTCTCTCTCTCTCTCTCTCTCAGTTCTCTCTCTCTCTCTCTCTCTCTCTCTCTCTCTCTCTCTCTCTCTCTCTCTCTCTCTCTCTCTCTCTCTCTCTCTCTCTCTCTCTCTCTCTCTCTCTTTCTCTCTCTCCACTTTGTGTCCAGTCATCTTTAATCCGGTGCTAAGAGCAATCTCCTGGGCTTTGACATGCAGGCTAGGGAAACAGGATCAATGCTTGTCAGGGATGTGTGTATTTAAACTACAGGGAGCTGCTAGGGGACTGAGTGGGGAATTTAGTGGGTCTGCTCCAGTGACCGTCGAGTACAATTCCTACACCCTTCTCCTTCGACACTATACTATACACTCAACCAAGGCACTTGACTCATCCCTGGTTTTATATCCTTTTCCCTTCCCATTTGGGTGAGGGCTAGGGAATGGATCCATGTGGATTGACTGACTGCCAGACGGTTGTTTAGTCAGCATGTTTTATTATGTTGAGTATTATGACAGGACAGGGAAATGATAGGGTTCTTAACTACATCCCAAAGTGTGTAGGAGAGGCACAGACCATAAAGGAATGCAAACACATACTGTGTAGAGCTGAGCGATAGACCAAGCATCAATCAATCAATCTACCGATTGTACATTAGCATATTGTCAATCAATAGAACTCCCTGTCTTTTTGCCTATGTTTTCGTTCATTGATATAACTCATTGTGAGTAACTCTTAGTTTATTCTAAGACAGTTAACGCCTGCGGGACAGAAATACTCAATAAATAAATGGGGTTTTCTAGTGATGGAGAGGCATTATAAAGTAGATGTACAGAATGTAATGCTATTTTTTTCCCCCTCTCAGATCCCTCTAAGAGTTTGCCATTTGTTTGAATGGTCTGTACCTATTGCTTACAGATCAAGTAACACGTGTAAGAATAGAATGCACCCACAGACTTTTACTTAAGGACTATTGATTTGAGAATGGTAAATCTTGATTCTACAAGAGAATACTGCATGCTTCATCTTAGGTTTTTCTCTCCAATAGTGTTCCTTTGACCAGCTCCCCATGTCCCATGTCCCATGGTTCTGGTTCTTCTGGTATTCTTAGCCTGTGTACGTTGCTCTGATCTGCCTTATCAGCGTGATCTTAATTGCTTATCATCTCATTACACTAGCTTCTCTTCGCTGAACTTGGCTAAATTATTATTTTCAAAATAAAATGTCAATCTACCTGCATCTTTACAGTAATAAGCAATTTCCCTTTCATCCAGCACCTATATTCTCTAGTGTCCGAGTGTCATTTTTATCTATAAAATATAATTTTGTATTTCTGAGGTACATTTAGCCCCACAACGTCAGACAATTCCTTAATCTTCAAAGCTTCCCATCTTACTTGACTTTTTCTGGACCAGGATAGAGTGGTGGTGGACCCCACCAGGCTCCAACAAAGATATGGCTTCTTCCCTGTCCCACTGTGCTAAAACTGGTTGAATCAACATTGTTTCCACATAATTTCAACCCCCAAAATCAATGTGATGATGTTGAATCAACATGGAAAACTAATTGGATTTGCAAAAAGTCATCAACGTAAGGGCGTTTCGTCTTTTTTTCACCCAGCTTTTAACTTAAATCCAATGACATGTAAACGCTAAACTTACATCTGTGCCCAGTGGGGTTACATTAATCTATTCTCCATCACCAACCTACCAGTAAAGTGCCCCAGCCAAGAAGAGCTCCCACCCAGTGTGTTCAAAAGCTCCTAAAAATGTCCCTGCAATAGCACCCAGACTGAGCCCCTCTCCAGTCCAGCCACCAGCCACCCTCTCTGGTCCTCATGTGTGTTGCGTATGTCCTGATGGATGGCCCCACTCTCTGGGTAGACACCATGATAAACACCATGCCTGCAGATAGCCCAGGGACGGGCCCTACCTAACTGTGGCAGCCCTGCCGGAACCTGCTACCCCTCTCAGTGCTACAACACCACCATCATCCATTCTCCTGCTTTTATTTATTCATCTGCTCACGGCCTGTTTGTTTTTTAAGCAAGACAAATTGAAAGAAATAAAAGAACCAGGTTAGAGTTTGTTGTTTGTATTGCTCTGTGTCAAAAGGCAGCAGTGTAGGTTGTGAATCATGCCATGTGGGGTATGCATAATATGTTACACAGCAGCCGGGATGATTAAAGGGTTGAGACACACTCAGGTGGTGCCGGCTAGTCTGTTCTGCTCACTGGTTTTACAGGGGTTATTTAACCATGCTAGCTACAGACTCAACATAACAAAGGAAAGCTATAGGATCAGGGTGTAAAATGACCATACAAGGTCATGTGACAACAGGAGAGGAAGAGGACTGTGCAGAGAATTGACATCGAACTGTAAATACTGTTTAGAATTAGAAAAATATCCCCTTTTGATAAACTGAGTACTTTGGCATGTAAAGTTTACATACACTTAGGTTGGAGTCATTAAAACTTGTTTTTCAACCACGCCACAAATTTCTTTTTAACAAACTATAGTTTTGGCAAGTCGGTTAGGACATCTACTTTGTGCATGACACAAGTAATTGTTGACAGACAGATTATTTCACTTATAATTCACTGTATCACAATTCCAGTGGGTCAGAAGTTTACATACACTAAGTTGACTGTGCCTTTAAACAGCTTGGGAAATTCCAGAAAATGATGTCATGGCTTTAGAAGCTTCTGATATGCTAATTGACATAATTTGAGTCAATTGGAGGTGTACCTGTGGAAGTATTTCAAGGCCTACCTTCAAACTCAGTGCCTCTTTGCTTGACATCATGGGAAAATCAAAATAAATCAGCCAAGACCTCAGAAAAATAATTGTAGACCTCCATAAGTCTGGTTCATCCTTGGGAGCAATTTCCAAATGCCTGAAGGTACCACGTTCATCTGTACAAACAATAGTACGCAAGTATAAACACCATGGTACCACGCAGCCGTCATACCGCTCAGGAAGGAGACGCGTCCTGTCTCCTAGCGATTAACGTACTTTGGTGTGAAAAGTGCAAATCAATCTCAGAACAACAGCAAAGGACCTTGTGAAGATGCTGGAGGAAACAGGTACAAAAGTATCTATATTCACAGTAAAACCAGTCTTATATCGCCATAACCTGAAAGGCCGCTAAGCAAGGAAGAGCGGCCTAGTGCAGACTACAGTTTGCAACTGCACATGGGGACAAAGATCGTACTTTTGGAGAAACGTCCTCTTGTCTGATGAAAAAAAAAATAGAACTGTTTGGCCATAATGACCATCGTTATGTTTGGAGGAAAAAGGGGACAATTGCAGGCTGAAGAACTACATCCCAACCGTGAAGCACGGGGGTGGCAGCATCATGCTGTGGGGTTGCTTTGCTGCAGGAGGGACTGGTGCACTTCACAAAATAGATGGCATCATGAGGAAGGAAAATTATGTGGATATTTTGAAGCAACATCTCAAGACATCAATCAGGAAGTTAAAGCTTGGTCGCAAATGGGTCTTCCAAATGGACAATGACCCCGAGCATACTTCCAAAGTTGTGGCAAAATGGCTTAAGGACAACAAAGTCAAGGTATTGGAGTGGCCATCACAAAGCCCTGACCTCAATCCTATAGAAAATGTGTAGGCAGAACTGAAAAAGCGTGTGTGAGCAAGGAGGCCTACAAACCTGACTGAGTTACACCAGCTCTGTCAGGAGGAATGGGCCAACATTCACCCAACTTATTGTGGGAAGCTTGTGGAAGGCTACCCGAAACGTTTGACCCAAGTTAAACAATTGAAAGGCAATGCTACCAAATACTAATTGAGTGTATGTAAACTCTCTGTACTATTATTCTGACATTTCACATTCTTAAATAAAGTGGTGATCCTAACTGACCTTAGACAGGGAATTACTAGAATTAAATGTCAGGAATTGTGAAAAACTGAGTTTAAATGTATTTGGCTAAGGTGTACAGTGGGGGGAAAAAGTATTTAGTCAGCCACCAATTGTGCAAGTTCTCCCACTTAAAAAGATGAGAGAGGCCTGTAATTTTCATCATAGGTACACGTCAACTATGACAGACAAAATGAGAAAAAAAAAATCCAGAAAATCACATTGTAGGATTTTTTATGAATTTATTTGCAAATTATGGTGGAAAATAAGTATTTTAGTCAATAACAAAAGTTTCTCAATACTTTGTTATATACCCTTTGTTGGCAATGACACAGGTCAAACATTTTCTGTAAGTCTTCACAAGGTTTTCACACACTGTTGCTGGTATTTTGGCCCATTCCTCCATGCAGATCTCCTCTAGAGCAGTGATGTTTTGGGGATGTCGCTGGGCAACACGGACTTTCAACTCCCTCCAAAGATTTTCTATGGGGTTGAGATCTGGAGACTATCTAGGCCACTCCAGGACCTTGAAATGCTTCTTACGAAGCCACTCCTTCGTTGCCCGGGCGGTGTGTTTGGGATCATTGTCATGCTAAAAGACCCAGCCACTTTTCATCTTCAATGCCCTTGCTGATGGAAGGAGGTTTTCACTCAAAATCTCACGATACATGGCCCCATTCATTCTTTCCTTTACACGGATCAGTTGTCCTGGTCCCTTTGCAGAAAAACAGCCCCAAAGCATGATGTTTCCACCCCCATGCTTCACAGTAGGTATGGTGTTCTTTGGATGCAACTCAGCATTCTTTGTCCTCCAAACACGACGAGTTGAGTTTTTACCAAAAAAGTTCTATTTTGGTTTCATCTGACCATATGACATTCTCCCAATCCTCTTCTGGATCATCCAAATGCACTCTAGCAAACTTCAGACGGGCCTGGACATGTACTGGCTTAAGCAGGGGGACACGTCTGGCACTGCAGGATTTGAGTACCTGGCGGCGTAGTGTGTTACTGATGGCAGGCTTTGTTACTTTGGTCCCAGCTCTCTGCAGGTCATTCACTAGGTCCCCCCGTGTGGTTCTAGGATTTTTGCTCACCGTTCTTGTGATCATTTTGACCCCACGGGGTGAGATCTTGCGTGGAGCCCCAGATCGAGGGAGATTATCAGTGGTCTTGTATGTCTTCCATTTCCTAATAATTGCTCCCACAGTTGATTTCTTCAAACATAGCTGCTTACCTATTGCAGATTCAGTCTTCCCAGCCTGGTGCAGGTCTACAATTTTGTTTCTGGTGTCCTTTGACAGCTCTTTGGTCTTGGCCATAGTGGAGTTTGGAGTGTGACTGTTTGAGGTTGTGGACAGGTGTCTTTTATACTGATAACAAGTTCAAACAGGTGCCATTAATACAGGTAACGAGTGGAGGACAGAGGAGCCTCTTAAATAAGAAGTTACAGGTCTGTGAGAGCCAGAAATCTTGCTTGTTTGTAGGTGACCAAATACTTATTTTCCACCATAATTTGTCTGTCATAGTTGGCGTGTACCTATGATGAAAATTACAGGCCTCTCTCATCTTTTTAAGTGGGAGAACTTGCACAATTGGTGGCTGACTAAATACTTTTTTTCCCCACTGTATGTAAACTTCCGACTTCAACTGTACTTTCATCAAAGTACTTCCCCAAACCAAGTACTTTCTTCAATCAAGGTGGCATTAACAAATTGCAAATGCACCTACGATTATATGTTGTTGTATAACGCACAGGTTTCTATTGTGTTTACAAAAACCCACTGACCCACAGTTTGATAGATCTGGCTACCTGATCATCTGAAAGGAAAATACGCAGATACACCGTCTTTTCTGTAAGAGGTCGGTTTGGAAAAACACATAAAAAACAAACGTAGCCTGGCTGTCTGAGAATGCCTCTCAATGCAGTGTCACACATTGTTGTCATATCGGTATAAGTTGCGTGCCTGACGGACTGGAAACAGAATCAAAGTCCCCAGATGAAAGACAAGCAGAGTGGAAGCAGTTGTGCACAGAAGAAGGGCACATCAATCATTTTGCAATGCTCTGACCGCTCCACGCACTGAGCTCTGATGAGATCCCCTAACTCCGCTGGCTATGCCTGGACCGCAAACCTCTGGGTCCACAGACCAGGTCTGGTCTGGTTTGCTCTGGTCAAAATAATTGCACTATATAGGGAATAGTGTGCCATTTGAGACACACCCTAGTTCATCACCTTTGGTGCTCAGTGCTCTCTCCTCATTCCCCTGCGGCCTGCTCTGCTACAGAAAATGTTCAGCACCCTGGACAGCAGCACTGACTCACTGTCAAAGCTCTGCTACCCTCAGTGCAGCTACTCAAAAACAGTAACTCAGAGGCACAGGCTAACTACACCCATCCAGGTGGGAAAGGTGGAGGATTCCATCCATAGGGATAGAATAACTGTTCTTTACGGATCTACTTTTTGGGAAAGGGAAGTAGGAGGGAATATAGGCTGATGTCAATGAATCTTTGTGTGGAGTCCAGAGGAGTTTAAAGCCTTTTGAAGTGTCCTGGTTTCTGATAGGACATCCAACCCGTCCCATTAATCTGGGTTTGTGTGAGGATGAGGGACACTCCCACCGGACCATACAGAGGAGTTCCAGCACACTGCTTTTACAGGACAGGACAAAAGCACTTCAGTCTGCTCTGGCTGCAGGAGAGAGAGAGAGAGAGAGAGAGAGAGAGAGAGAGAGAGAGAGAGAGAGAGAGAGAGAGAGAGAGAGAGAGAGAATCAATCCCCAGAGTGTAACTCAATAAAGGAGAAAGTGTCACGTTGACAGGGTGAGATATTATTTAGAACAGAGACTATTTTAAACGACATGTACAGGGTGAGATATTATTTAGAACAGAGACAATGTTAAACAACCAGGGTTTGTTCTGTGTACTTTCTCCCCTCCTTTTTTAAAAATGAGGAGGTAAATCTTCTGGCAGGGCAGTGATAAATAAGGCCAGTGGAAGTGAGGCGGCAGCGGTGGTGGTTGGCGGGCGACGGCTGATGTCCTACATTTTTATCCCCCACCCTGCGCTTGTTTATCACTGCCCCCCAACCTGTGAGTCTCAATCACTGCCTTTCTTCCTTCCAAGCTGGAACAGTGCTGCCTACGGTGGGGAACAGGCAGGCACGCTGCCTCTGACAGAGAGTGCAAGTTTTAATTTTGTCCAGAGGGGCTTATTCTAGCACATTTCTCTATCTCCTTTGGAACTAACAAATATATGTCCTCATTATTAATTAAACAGGGAGAGGAAGAGCACAGATGGAAATTGACGACTACATATCCACACGCACACACACACAGACACTAAAAAACACACCCTCTGAGACACACTTGCATATAATCGTACATTCCCCCTGGCTTGGAGAAACGACTTGCTGTTGTGATTTACGAGTGCTGTTGCATTTGGGCTCGGGCGTCCACCTGTAAGCTATTCATAAACAAAACAGCTAAATAATAAATGTCTTTGACTGTGGCACTTGCCCATGTGGCGTTTAAATGAATAGGAATTAGTGGGGAAGAGTTGAGAAGGGAAGGGCCCTATGTGGGATGTTGTTTATGTGTATGGGGAGATCCATTTATCAGACTGTGCTGTTTGGTGGAATAGAGAGGAGAGTAGAGGAGGGTTGGCTGTGAGGAGAGAACCGTGGGTGGTCCTGGAGCATGCTGCTCTGTTTGATTAAAACCCCCGGCGACCCCATTCACAAAAACAACATGGACATCTCTGCTTACTGCCAAAAGGATTTTATTTCACCCACTTCCTTGTAGAACTGTTGTACTGTACAGTGTATGGGCCTAAAGGGAAGAAATGCTCCAAATGAATATAATCAAATACAGCACACATCTTTTATTGATTGTTTATGCCATGTGTGTTTCATAACGCAGCCCTTTCCACACACAGACTCTGTCATCCTGTATATGGGTTGAAAATGGCAGATTTGGTCATTGATAAGCGCCTAAATTGGAACAAAGTGGCTGTACAGTAACATGCTATAAATGACGTCAGAGCTCAGGTTCTCCGCTTCAGAGCTCTGTATGGGTTTTGAGTGACAGCCGTTATAAACTTGAGCACTGCACGCGACAAGAAGATGCCCCCCATCCCTACTGCTAATTGGGCTACTTTTTCACATTTGTTGTTGTTGAGTGAGGGAAATGCTGTAAATCGAGAGGAGTTCATGTGTTCTGAAAGATGAGACGCTGGGGATTACAATAATTGTCGCTTTGATATCATACAAGCAAACCACACACCAATGAGTCCAAATGTGCATTCACATTTCCATATTTGAAAACAATTACAGTATCAACATTTCTGACCGATATGTTTGAACCACAGTTACAAGGATGACGTGTTATATCCTGGGTTGTCCTGAACAAAATGAGCCTATTTTTGTCGAATTGTGAAGAAGATTTGACGTGGAACACGCACTTGAATGCACTCATGACTCCATTCTATGCGCACCAAAATTACAATCTGTTTGTCTGAAGTGCCTTTTGAAAGCCTAACACTGTAAGATCATATTTTGTAATTTAGCTAGTCATGTTGGCAAAACTGGGCAAACACTGGTAGAATCACGGTTGTTTCCACATCATTTCAACCCAAACAATCAATGTAATGATGTTGAATCAACATGGAAAACTAATTGGATTTGCTAAAAGTCATCAACGTAAGGGCATTTCGTCTTCTTTTCACAAAATATTTTACCTAAATCCAATGACAAGGTGATTTTATTTGTTGATTTCACGTTGAATTCACGTTAGTTGATAACTCAAAACTAAACGACCTCTCACTTAAACCCTTGTAATCGTTTTTTCTTATCTTGCATCTACTCCAAAATGTAAATGAATATTCTTATTATGTTACTGAATGTATCCAGAGTATTTTCAGATTTCATTATTGACAAAATGCTGTGAGAATTACAGTAAATATAAAATGCACATGAAATCAACAGTGTAATGTTTGGATTCAGTCTTGTGTCAGGTGACCTGTTGTGCCCTCACTTTTGGTCTGACAGTTTCCCCATAATGTCCAAAGTGTTCTCTTTCAATTGCTACCATGGTCATGCATATGTTTTTTATAGTTCTTCTGTTAGAAACACTGCAATTTGGCCCTATCCATATAGGCCAATTTCTACGAGTGTAAGGGGTTAATGATGCTATGCCAAGGTCTTTAGTAGTCATAATTACACTTTAACTCATTGTAAAACCCTGGCTGGTTGCTGGTTTTTCTGAGGTCTTCCTCCCTCCATCTGGAGCGTTTAGTCTGTCTGTAAATCAGCTGGCGTGGGTAAGAGGCTGACCTTTCCACTCTCCAGCGGCTCAGCCCACAGTCAGCACACAGCTAATGGCACCTGCCACTCATCCAGCCTCTGCCCTCGCTGCTGCCATTGGGGGGAGAAACTGTCACAAGTGTTAAGAATTAGTGGGCCGTGTGATCTAATGGCAAGATAGAAGGAAGTATGGAGGGATGGCTAGGCTAAGGCAGGGGAGGCAGGAAGGGACCCCCCCCGGACATGGTTTCTGAATACCAGCATGATGGGCATCACCCGGGGCTGATTGACAGCTGTACATCTGGATTAGGACAGACTGGATCCTGTCACACACAAATGCATGATGATGATGCTCAGTCTTGGACATACACAGAAGGTATATCACTCAATAAAAACAACGCACAAGACTTCAGTTGCTACATTATTTAGTCAAATAATTATGATGAAGATTTATTTTTTTTGATAAACAGGATGTCCATTTTCTTCTTCTCTCTTCAGATATTTGGGGGGAATATTTAGTTAGAACATTAAGGTGTAGCTCAACATAATACTGTACATATTGAGTAACAACAGGAATATGTAGTCTACTATAGGTCTGAGTGTGTAATGAAAGCCCTATCTGATGTCCAGCCCCACCCTAATTACGTGTAATCAGAGTGACCCAGAGCCCTCCCAGAGCCCTCACACTGACACAACACTAGCAGTTGTGACAGCAGCCAGCCAGGAGAGAGGAGAGAGAGCACTACCCCTGGGCTATCCTTGCACCTCCACTGACATTTAACTAGAAACCAATCTCCATGTCTATGAGTGGGGGCCCTTACCTGAGGGCTGCTGTGCTGTGTACTGGATGAGCTTGTGGTGGATGTGTGTGTGTGTGTAGTGTGTGTAGTGTGTGTAGTGTGTGTGTGTTTAGTGTGTAGTGTGTAGTGTGTGTGTGTGTGTGTGTGTGTGTGTGTGTGTGTGTGTGTGTGTGTGTGTGTGTGTGTGTGTGTGTGTGTGTGTGTGTGTGTGTGTGTGTGTGTGTGTGTGTGTGTATTGAGTGTGTGGCTATGTGTATACAGTAGGGTGCATGTTAATGCTTGTGTACAGCTCAAGTATATAAATGTGTATGCTTGTGTATAGCTCAAGTATATAAATGTGTATGCTTGTGTATAGCTCAAGTATATAAATGTGTATGCTTGTGTATAGCTCAAGTATATAAATGTGTATGCTTGTGTATAGCTCAAGTATATAAATGTGTATGCTTGTGTATAGCTCAAGTATATAAATGTGTATGCTTGTGTATAGCTCAAGTATATAAATATGTATGCTTGTGTATAGCTCAAGTATATAAATGTGTATGCTTGCGCATGCTTTGTATATGTGCACTACCTGGTATGTGTGTGTCCACGGGTCGCTGTGTGGGTGAGCCAGAGTAGCAAAGGGGTTCTCTGCAACCAGAAGAGAGGTCAAGGTCCGACACACTGGGACATCAGCATCTCCATCTTATCAGCGTTGTAATAATTTGACGATAAAATAAAATAAAAAATAAAAAAAGCACCATAATCCCAGCTCTCTGGAATTGGAAACTTATACAAGGGTTAGCGATTGGAGGTGGATGATGCCCTTGGGCCTCCACTGTGCATTGGCAGGGGAGAGAGAAAGAGTGAAAATGTCCTTCTGTTTGACATATTGCACATCATTTCGCCCGTCTTTTACGGTTCTGCAATCTTTAGCATTTCACAGAAGGGTCTCCGAGTGCAGGTTAACTAGTAGCCAGGGGCTAAAAGAATTCTGTGTGACAAATGGGACAGTCAATTGGAATGGGGAAGTGGAGGGGGGAGGGGGTGGGAGAGGGCTGAGGAGGGGGTGGAGGGGGGTGGGGGTGTCCAGGGGAAATGGATGGAGTGGGCTGATCAGTGGTGTGTTGTAGAGGGGGGTGGAGGGATGGAGCTGGAAGAGGGAGGGAGGGTTGAAAGAGTCAGATAAATCTCTCTGGTTGGATTGCTTTAACCAGGTAGGTAAGGAACATGGACGCTCTGTCAGGGTCGAAGGTCAATGGCTAGAGTTCTAAGGGCCATCGGGGGAACCAGGCAATGTGATTTTTTATGGCGCCCACTGCCCCCAACTGACACAGCCTGCCGCCTGCACTATCAGGTCCTAGGCCTCACTGACTCTCTGGTGAAGATAGTAAACACACTAAGTATTATCCTGATATCTAGTTTTTACCACCAGGGTTGGGGAGTTCTGATTACGTGCTGTAACTGTAATAAATTATGTTACCAGCAAACATATTGTAATCAGATTACAAGATGATTACTAGATGATTACTTCTTGGATTCTTTTCAAATTCATAAAGGGTGTTGTGAAAAAATACGTTATGACAGCTTTCTGACCACAAGTCAGATACCACTAATGCCTCTTCTAAGGGGAAAGTAATACAAAAGTAATCAGATTACGTTACTGAGTTTGGGTAATCCATAAATTATGTTACTGATTACAATTTTGGACAGGTAACTAGTAACTGTAACAAATTACATTTATAAAGTAACCTATACCCAACCCTGTTTACCAGCTACACATATAGATGTTTCATGTATGTGTTATGCTGTTCTCATTGCAAATCATTTCTTGACTTTACTGAAACATCTTCTCCTCATCCTCCAACCTATTTCAAACAGGTAATACTGTTGCTGCATTTACCATAGAGCTGTAGAATTTAAACAAGTTGGATATTTTGTCCAAGTTCTCCAAACGTCCCCCTACCACTGAAGCAAACATTTAGCTTTACAGTCCATAGACTCTTATTCATTCTTCTCACTCTCTCTTTTCTCTGTCATGAAAAGGCCATCAGCTCCACACGTTTTTCCAACTTCCTCATCCACTCATTTTCCACCAGTCCCCATCCCTCCATTCCCATATCCCTCCCTCCATCCCCATATCCCTCCCTCCATCCCTCCCTCTGTCAGTGGCACAAATGCATTTGTTCAATACCTCCAGCAAACAGATTAGAGGGCTCTTATTGGAGACAGGGAGTACGTGATAATGGTTTTCACCAGATCCCTGCACTGTCACAGATTAAAATGGCCCCGGCTGAAGCGTATTAGCAATCTGTTTTTTCTTCTTCATTTTTTTGTCTCTGCTTGCCATTGGATTTCCTGTCCAATCTATTGTCACAGGACCCTAAAGATACAAGGAGAAGTCAGTTTCAATCTGATAGGTGATTGTTTTTTCCCCTCTCCCTGTTGCTGATTCCCTGGTCTGCCATCGATCGTGGCTTCGCTCGGCTGTTTGTCACCTTGGTGTGTGTGTGTGTGTGTGTGTGTGCATGCGTGTGTGCGTGCACGTACATATCTGTGTGTGTTTGTGTGTGTGTCTTAGAGCTCACCTCCCACTCTTCCTTTAAACTTGATCCACAGTGATTGATCTTGGGGTCCACTGAACAAAGGCAGCCAAGTGAGCCTGAGGACAGACACAATGTGCCATGCCACGCACCCACTGACGCTCAATTACCAGGGTTACCCGCTCTGAGACTACACCTCCCAATGGGCACCAAGGCCCCAGAGCCAATGGTGGCTGGTGGCACTTTAAATCGGAGGATAGGCTCATCGTAATGGCTTGAACCGAATGAAAGGAATGGTATCAAACACATCACATGGTTTCCTTGTATTTGATACCATTCCATTCTTTCCCTTTCAGCCATCAGTATGAGCCATCCTCTCCTCACTAGCCTCCTCTGCCCAGAACCCACAACTCAACAGGTTCCCCTACCACAGATGGTACACTATATTTTTCCCAACACGCTAATTTGCATCCAACCACAGAGAATGTATAATAATACTTTATACCTTTGTGATTTAAACCTGTCTGGCTTTTCATGGAATCTATTTTCCGCCACCTGTGTAGCGGGATCCGGTGAAGCTGGTCTCTAACTAGAATAACAGAGCCATAACAGCGTAGTTATGCCTCTGCAGCAATGATTAATGAGCAGGATGCAAGCGTAATGTTTCCCTGCAAAGCCCCGGGCAACGAGAATCAAGTCAATAATTGTCGTTAGGATGGTAAATTTTTTACAACAAACACTTGTCGTTTTATCAGCGGGGCAGATCATGCTCATTAGGGACGTGTGTGTTTGCAGAGAGATATGGTGCTACAGGAAAATTGATAAAAACTGGAATAGTTTGGAGCTGCTACCTGGCATTACTGTACCTTACTGATATAGGGCTGGTCTCAGAGGTGTTCTGACAGGTCTTGAAGACATGAGCCCCCTAGTTCTTCCCTGTAGATACAGTAGTGCATAATGTGTTATCCTCCAATATCTACCTTTGTCTACAGACTGACTGCCTGACCCTCATTATTTTGGAGCCCTCTGCCGGTGTTCCATCCCAGGTCCAGGGGTGTTCTCTCTCTCTCTCCCCGCCTCTTTCTTCCCGTCTCTCTCCCCATCGCTCTCTCTCTCTCTCTCTCTCTCTCTCTCTCTCTCTCTCTCTCTCTCTCTCTCTCTCTCTCTCTCTCTCTCTCTCTCTCTCTCTCTCTCTCTCTCTCTCTCTCTCTCTCAGCCCACCCTGGCCTATGCATGGGAGCCCATTAGCAGGCCAGTCCTATCCCTGTGAACACCTCAGCCCTCCCTGTCCCTGTCCATGTCCCTGTCCATGGCAGGAATTTACTGCATGCAAATAGGCCCCAGCGAGCGCCTGCCTGCTGAGGGTGTGTGATGAGATATCCATATTTAATGAGACGGAATGAAACGTGGGCGAAGGCAAGGAGGGTGGAGGAAGTGCATCAGACCACCGTCACCCTCCTCACACACACACACACACACACACACACACACACACACCATCACCCCCATCTCCTCGTTTGGCTGTTTTTATAGACTTGTCCCTTACAAGGCATTAAATGTCAGTGCTGTTGTTAATCCCACTACAGCTGAACTAATGAGATGAGGCCATACTGGTGTCTGTGTCTTTGTGTGTGTGTGTGTGTGTTTATGTGTGTGTGTGTGTGGTGCACCTGAGTAGAGTGGGGTGGGGGGGCTGCTTCTCTGAACTCTCAGAAGAGAATGCCACGGCAGGCTGTTTTTGATGTCAGAAGTTCTATTGTGTGCCCCAAGGGTCTTCTAGCAGTCATGTTTTCCCTGTGTAGTGAAAGTGATTATGTGGCTGGGCCGTTTAGCCACGCAGGTTCATCCTAATGAAAGCCTCCCACAGGAACAGGACTGTGCTGCTCTGCACTGCTGTAGAGGTTGTCTCTCATTCTGCTGGACCACCTCACAATCACACTGCTTTACTCAACGGGCTGAGCTGCCAGGTGCACACACACACGCTCGCAAACGTACACACTTAGGCCTGCACGATGTACTGGGGAACTTTACCCTGTAGCTGCAACACACACAACACTCCTTGATCTCTGTCTCCTGCCTCTGAGGCCAACCCTGTCCTCTTCCCGCCCTGAGGGGAGACCCA
The DNA here is from genome assembly GCF_020615455.1 of Coregonus clupeaformis. Classification (NCBI taxonomy): domain Eukaryota; kingdom Metazoa; phylum Chordata; class Actinopteri; order Salmoniformes; family Salmonidae; genus Coregonus; species Coregonus clupeaformis. Next base: position 38,292,693 of record NC_059205.1, on the reverse strand, counting down.
AATCATTTTACATAGAGATTAAATTATGCATGCCTGTTAGGAGCACATCCTGTGTCAGACTGGGGCAGGGTAAGGATGTGTTGCGAGACCTTAGCTCACTGACTGTCACCACTGTTGGGAAACCACTGTAGTAGAGACCCTATTTACAGTGTCCTTAGGATGGGGACAGGGAAGGAGAGGAATAGGAGCTGCCAAACAAGCTAGTTTAGAGCTCAAATTAAACCTAATGACTGGAATATGATTTTGGATGGGATTTTCTCATTTTATACCTATAGTATATGTTGTTAAGTCTTGCCAGGGCTTAGATGGTGGGGGTTGGTTCATTGGTTTGTATTGTTATCTTTGTGCAGTAACGTTGGCTATACTGGTAAGGAGATGTCTTAGCATCCGGGCTCACCGCATGTGTAAATCAGAAGAAAATTGGATCTCTCTGGTTGGATTGTTGTGGTAAATGAAAGTGTGTTTGTTGAGTCTGTATGTGTTTGTGTGTGTGTTTGTGTGTGTGTGTGTGTGTGTGTGTGTGTGTGACTGTCTGATGGGATAAAAGTAGCCTGCAGATCTCCACTCATGAGACAGTAGTGCAAAGAATGACGGCAACTACTTTTGACTGTGACAACATTCTCTAACCTGCCAAATCAGTAAATGGTATGATCACATATTCTGTAACATTTAGTCTTTTATTCTTTTGAATGAAGAGACTGCTTGAGCTGAACAGTATTGAAACAATAAACCATCCTTGAATTACCGGAAAACCAACATGAATTTAAAAAAAGAGAAGAAAATCTATATAAAAACAAAACTCAAAAACTCAAAACAAACATTGGCAGGATGCAATGAAGTAGAGTCTGTGTAAGCTCCCCAGAAATGGCCCAGTGTTAGTGAGCCTGTGTAGGATTGGCAGCATCCCCCTGGCCGGTGCCAGCGCAGTCTCTGTCACTGTGCCATTATTATGAATAGTGAGCATAATGCATTGCCATGAATAGGATTGTCGGCCTGATTGTGATGTATAGTTTTTCATTACTGTTCCCCAGCCCCTGCCATTAGGCATGTGGAAAATTCTATTTATCCCCTAATTTGTAAAAATCCCTTCCCTGTCTGATAGCAATCAGAGGGCTGTAATTGTCTGTGCAGCTCTGACGGCTGGGGGCTGATGAAGAGCTATGTGCCGGAGCCTGGCCGCAGAGAACGCCTGTCCTGTCGCCCTGCTGCCGCCAACGTCACCGCCCGCCCGTCGCCTTGCTGCCGCCACCGTCGCCGCCCGCCCGTCGCCCACCAACCCGCACCTCATCCCGCCATGCAATTAATAACCATTTGCAAATGGCAGACACGTAACAGCTCTCCCTGTCCTGCATCATCCTACACCATGGCCACGGCCACCTCTAGTCTACAAACAGACACCCTACCTGCATGCAGGGATATGGACAGGGATAGAGACAGAGATAGAAAGGTGGTGTATGAAGTTCAGGCTCGACCTAGACAGGCAGGGTAAATAAAGATTTAAGGGGTGTAATTAACGATTGCGTGTGTCCTCTGGATTCTGTGAAAGAGATTGTTAATTGTGGGTGCACCATATTTTTTCAATGTGAAGAAAGAACAAAGACAGTAGAACTCCCCACAGAGAATTTATGTATTTATTGAAGTCAAGTGTTACTTTTTATGTTGTGGCAATTAACTGAAGATACACTTTTCTCCTCTTAGCTTATAAAGGTAAAAGCATGTATAGGAAATAAAATGATAATTTACAGTAAGCACATCTTCTCCCTAGCTCATCATTCCTTTCATCTAGTCATGATCTATGCATGTACTTTATTTTAGCCAATTCTGAAAGCTTTACCCGTTAATTCAGTTATTCTAATTTATGATACAACATTATGCAGATAATACTGAATTACTTCTTGATTGAGGACCACTAATAACACTCCTTCCCAACCCCCCAAATCTTAGCTACAGAGCTGGTTTTTTTCTACCCAGGTTTACAGTGAAGTGGCTCAGCATTTTAGTGGATCCTTTCTAATTGGACATTGTCTGTCTTGATAAACACTTTATGCATATCAGGCTCCGCATGTCTCCCGGCAGTGAGAATAATGGCTGTCTAATTGTCTCATTTGGATGCTTTTTGCCTACAGGAAGGAGGACCTTGCATTAACTGTTTGATCTGCCTAATTTCCAAACACATCATTAGGTCCATCTTGCTCTCCTCTCTTAATAAGGACTTTATGAGCCTCGCTGCTTTAAAAGTATTTTTCTCTTATCGCCAGGTCCGGGACCGGCTAATTAAGTCAAATATTTCAAAATATGGTAATGCAGGACCTGTTTGAATAAGTGTCCGCCATTTCCATTATTTCATGATCACGTAAAGCACACTAATTGTGTCAGAGTGTGGGGCAGTGCTTGGCAAAAATGTTATACTAATTACAATGAGAGTGGCTGGCCAAGCTGAACTCCCAGCCTTAGTGTGAGTAAGCAGCCAGAGACCATTTAGACACTGTGTAGACATTCTTGGCCACAGTACAGTGTTGGTTAGCCCAAGGGTCCTCTTTCATGTGGATGGACTAATGGCTTGCTTATTTTTATTATTATTAATACATCTAATTCCTAAAAGGTCAGTGTTATTTTATCCATTATGAGTCCAAGACCACTAATTCTAAATGTTTTAATTTAAACAGAAATATCAAACTCTACTATTATTATCGTTTTTAATAGCTCTGTCTTGTGTTTTGGCATGTGGATTCAGTTCTTTCCCCCACTACCGCCAGTGAGGGAATGCTGTTTACATCCTGCCTGTCTTCCTCAAGTCGTAGGATTGTTGTTGCACAGCCCACAGCTGTGACTATTGGTTCAAGTAGAGCGTCACCACACTTCCTCTGTATCCAAATGGCTTGGACCAAAATAATCTCCTGCCTGTTGTTCAGCTTTCCTTATTTACAAACTGCCATGAAATACAAAGTCTGGAAGTTGCCGGAAACATCTTTATATGAAAAAGGAGAACTGGCTCTGGTCATAATTCATATACCTTAAAATCAAATTAAAATGGTTGATTTGATGTTGTTGCTATGTCATTTGTCATTCGGAAACACTTTGTTTTTTGTGTATCAAATATTGAGTCTAAAGAAAAGCACATGTAATGTGTAAAGAAATTGTATGAATATTTGAATGTTTATTATGAAGATTCCGTCAGAGAGGTTTGAAAAAAGGAGCTGAAACGGTGCCTTTCCATTCATGGAAATAGGTGACCTTTTCAGAGATATTAAAGTTATCAGGATTATCAATTTTAGTAACCGGGTTTAAAAACATGGTAGGAAAATGTAATTCTTGAGTGGGCTTTTAGCCATTCAGGGTTAGGCTAACAGATTAGAATTTCCCATATGCTCCACCTAAATCATCTCTGACTCCGCTTAGCGCAAAGGGCATGCTTCTCATCTCTCACTGCTGGACAGATTGCATTACAGAGCAATATATGCCTTCCATTTAATCCTTACCATGTAATGGAGCAATGCAAAGTCCAGTAATAAGACACAACAATCAAATGTAATCAGTCGTCTGGGCGATCAACTCGGTACTGTTTACCCAGTGCATTGTGTTACAGAGACTGTGTCAAAACATTCTTGTGAGGAGGAGACAAACAGTTGAAAACCCCTTCAGCACCACCATCTATGGCTCATGCATCTGTAATCAACCTTGATGCTTAGCGCTGTTGTTTCCATTGATTTTTCTGTTTCACATGTGGGTGAAAATTGCACTTTAAGTTACCCTGAGTGTTAAATTAATAATGAAACCACAAGAGTGCCCTCCTCTGACTTTCAATTAAAACGATCAGGCTTATTGGGATGGAGAGGAGGAGGAGAGGACAGCAGAGGAGGAGAGAATAGAAGAGAAGAGAGATGGAGGAGAGAAGAGAGAAGGTCGCTTTGCAGATGAGATCGCAGGTGCAGCGAAATGTGCATGTTTCAAGCTCCAACAATGCAGCAATATTTCGAAATACATTAACAATACAAACATAACTACACACATAAACATAAAGAACAAGAAGTTAAGACATATCAGAAAGAGCAATATCAGAATGAGCAATGACAAAGCCTGGAATATAAATACATATTTATGAATGTGAATAGTGTGTATAGACAATATGGACAGTATATGGATAGAAAATGTGTGTGCAGCATTAATTATATAGGATGAGCCATGACTAGAAAACAGTATACAGTATACATACAAAGTGGGTAAAACAGTATGTAAACATTATTAAAGTGACCAGTGTTCAATGACTCTATGTACATATGGCAGCAGTCTCTAAGGTGGTAGCCAGCTAGTGACAGTGACTAAGGTTCAGGGCAGGGTACTGGGCGGAGGCAGGCTAGTTTAGTATTCTGATGGCCTGGAAATAGAAGCTGTATCAGTCTCTCAGTCCTAGCTTTGATGCGCCTGTACTGACTCCACCTTCTAGATGGTAGCAGGGTGAACAGGCTGTGGCTCGGGTGGCTGAGGTCCTTGATGATCTTCTTGGCCTTCCTGTAACACCGGGTGTTCATTAGGGTCTCAGCGACCAGGCCGAATTTCATTAGCCTCCTGAGGTTGAAGAGGTGCTGTTGCGTGATGTGCACACCAAGGAACTTGAAGCTTTTGACCCTCTCCACTGCAGCCCTGTTGATGTGGATGGGGGTGTGCTCTCTCTGCTGTCTCCTGTAGTTCACGATCAGCTCTATGTGGGGCCCCCGTGTTGAGGATCAGCGTGGCGGAGGTGTTGTTGCCTACCTTCACCACTTGGGGTTAGCCCGTCAGGAAGTCTAGGACCCAGTTGCACAGGGAGGGGTTCAGACTCAGGGCCCTGAGATTAGTGATGAACTTGGAGGGCACTGTGGTATTGAAGGCTGAGCTGTAGTCGATGAACAGCATTCTTACATAGGTGTTCCTTTTGTCCAGGTGGGATAGGGCAGTGTGCAGTGCAATGGGGATTGCGTTGTCCGTGCATCTGTTGGGGTGGTATGCACATTTTAGTGGGTCTAGGGTGTCGGTTAAGGTGGAGGTGATATGATCCTTAGCTAGCCTCTCAAAGCACTTTATGATGACAGAAGTGAGTTCTACGGGGTGCTAGTCATTTGGGTCAATTACCTTCGCTTTCTTGGGTACAGGAACAATGGTGGACATCTTTGAAGCAAGTGGGGACAACAGACTGGGATAGGGAGAGATTGAATGCTGTATGTCCGTAAACACTCCAGCCATCTGGTCTGCACATGCTCTGAGGACTCGGCTTGGGATGTCGTCTGGGCCGGCAGCCTTGTGAGGGTTAACACGCTTGAATGTCTTACTCACATCGGCCACGGAGATCAGGAGCACATAGTCCTCGTGCTCCCACACTGGGAGAAAAGGGTCCATATCAGGGAATATCTTTACATGACACGTTTTTGATTTTCTACAGAATAGAGACCATTTCCAATGCATATTTTGAGCTTTGTGGATGCACCATATCCTGACAAATTCTGAATCCAGATGTGTCTTTTAGACATATATGATATTGGGATTACGCCGAATATCACACATGGATATTTCCTATGGCCGGATACGGGCTCATTCAATATCCTGAGATATGTGACATCATATTTTCTCTCTTAATGTTGACAAATACTGACTGTATACATCGCATATCTTTGTTTTTCAGCACATGCTCAATAATTTGACAAATATGAAATCCATATTTTTCTTTCAAGCACAAATCATTTTTGGATTCCCTCCGGATATCGTACATGCTATGGCCAGATATTGACTCATTAGATATCCTGAGATAGGTCTATGTGGACATTTTATTTTCTCTATATGATGACAAATACTGACAGTATGCCTACAGAGTATATTTCCTCAAAATGGCATATGCTCTTGACTTAGGTATACATACCGGTTAAAAGTTTTAGAACACCTACTCATTCAAGGGTTTTTCTTTATTTTTACTATTTTCTACATTGTAGAATAATAGTGAAGACATCTAACTATGAAATAACACATATGGAATCATGTAGTAACCAACAAAGTGTCAAACAAATAAAAATATACTTTATATTTGAGATTCTTCAAATAGCCACCATTTGCCTTGATGACAGCTTTGCACACTCTTGGCATTCTCTCAACCAGCTTCACCTGGAATGCTTTTCCAACAGTCTTGAAGGAGTTCCCACATATGCTGAGCACTTGTTGGCTGCTTTTCCTTCACTCTAAGGTCCGACTCATCCCAAACCGTCTCAATTTGGTTGAGGTCGTGGGATTGTGAGGCCAGGTCATCTGATGCAGCACTCCATCACTCTCCTTCTTGGTAAAATAGCCCTTACACAGCCTGGAGGTGTGTTGGGTCATTGTCTTGTTGAAAAACAAATAATAGTCCCAATAAGGCCAAACCAGATGGGATGGCGTTTCACTGCAGAATGCTGTGGTAGCCATGCTGGTTAAGTGTGCCTTGAATTCTAAATAAATCACAGACAGTGTCACCAGCAAAGCACCCCCACACCATAACACCTCCTCCTCCATGCTTTACGGTGGGAAATACACATGCAGAGATCATCCATTCACTCACACCACGTCTCACAAAGACATGGCAGTCTAATGTCCATTGCTCGTGCTTCTTGGCCCAAGCAAGTCTCTTCTTATTATTGGTGTCTTTTACTCTTTTACTTGAACTCTGTGAAGCATTTATTTGGGCTGCAATTTCTGAGGCTGGTAACTCTAATGAACTTATCCTCTGCAGCAGAGGTAACGCTGGGTCTTCCATTCCTGTGTCGGTCCTCATGAGAGCCAGTTTCATCATAGCGCTTGATGGTTTTTGCGACTGCACTTGAAGAAACGTTCAAAGTTCTTGAAATGTTCCGTATTGACTGAGCTTCATGTTTTATAGTAATGATGGACTGTCATTTCTCTTTGCTTATTTGAGCTGTTCTTGCCATAATATGGACTTGGTCTTTTACCAAATAGGGCTGGTTGAGAGAATGCCATTGAGTGTGCAAATTTGTCATCAAGGCAAAGGGTGGCTATTTGAAGAATCTCAAATATAAAATATATTTTGATTTGTTTAAAACTTTTTGGGTTACTACATGATTCCATATGTGTTATTTCATAGTTTTGATGTCTTCACTATTATTCTACAATGTAGAAAATAGTAAAAATAAAGAAAAACCCTTGAATGAGTAGGTATTCTAAAACCTTGGACCAGTAGTGTATATGAGGATCTTATGTACGCTACATAAGGATTATTTCTGATGCTTATTTGAGTTTTGGGGACATGCTTAATAATTGGACAAATATTACATCCATATCATTCTTTCAGACACTAGCTATAAAACATTTATTCCCTCTGCATAAAGGTGCGCAAACCGCAAGCTAAAAGCACTGTAACTGGTAGCCTAGCAACAAGAATCATGTATTTTCTGCTGTGGAGTTCCAACTGTCATTTTTTAATTTGGGTGCCATAAATGAGTGTGTATACGGTGTGTGGTCGAACAGACAACTGGAGAATCAAAGAAATGAGAAGCTGTTCAGAAAATACCTTAAAGAAGTTAATGCTAAAACGAGTAGCTAATTTGAGATGTTTTATTTATCATAGTAACTAGAATTAAGAACGTTGGCTAATTTGACCAGTAGGGCTAGCTAGCTAGCTAGGCTCGATAGGGGGATAAAAGCTAATTGGTTGGCTGCCTAGTAAACTAACAAATAACGAAATTGCCTTCCCTTCAATGATTTTTTTGTTACCCCCTATCAAGTCTCAAGGTGACAGCTAATGTGTTCATACATCTAGGCATATTTTGTATTGCTGGTTAATATAAGCTAGCTAACTACCTAACTAACTTAGCTAGCTAGCTAGCTAACTATCAACTTGGCTAGCTCGCTAGCTTGTTCCAGTTAGTTTTCTCATCATGAATGAAGCAGGTAGAGTAGCTACCTTGTGGTATGGTTATGTGAAATGACAATATTTTCTTGCAGTATCAACACAATTTTGATTTACCGATTTTGCATTGACATTTTGGAATGGATCACAGACCAACATTACCACCACATTGGGTCTAAACTGTGTGGGACCACCACAAATGAACCAATCTTCTCCCTTAAAATTCATCGTCCATGACAAACAGGGCAGGCAGGGTTTTTGAGGGTTTGCAACTTTTTTTCTGTTAAATAAATAAAATATATTTTTAGCAAAGATTATGTTTGCATCTTTACAGAAAACATGTTGTGATTTGCTGGATTTGATATGCTGCATTTTTTTTTTTACAGAAATAGCAGAGATGTGCTTTGGAAACAGCAACTTGGATTAAATATGACAATGTTTGTCTTTCCATGCCCTGTATTACAATATTACATATCATGTCAGGATATCTATTTTAATTCTGGCAATTACATGGCAGTGACAATAACCAAATAAAATTATCTCGGGTGGTAATGCGGTCTGCATTTTATGGTGAGATATTCCAGATTGGGAGAACAAAAGGATTTAAGTTCCTGTACGTTACCATGATCTCACCACACATTTTTATAATGAGACATACCCCTCCACCTCTGTTTTTCCCAGAGAGTTATTTCTTCCTGTACGCATGACGAACCAAGATCCCCACTGGCTGTATGGGGCAATATATCCAGAGAGAGCCATGATTTCGTAAAAAATAGTATGTTACAGTCTCTTATGTCTCTCTGAGCTCGTCTACTTTGTTGTCTAGGGACTGAACGTTAGCGAGTAATATACTCGGAAGCGGTGGATGGTTGGCTCACCACCTGAGCCTGACTACTAGTAGTAGTAGGCCCAGTATAATAGATCAGACTGGTAGGCCCAGTATAAGAAATCAGACTAGAAGTGGTAGGCTCAGTAGAAGAGATCAGAATAGAAGTGGTAGGCCCAGTAGAAGAGATTAGACCAGAAGTGGTATGCCCAGTATAAGAGATCAGACTAGAAGTGGTAGACCCAGTATAAGAGATCAGACTAGAAGTGGTAGACCCGGTATAAGAGATTAGACTAGAAGTGGTAGGCCCAGTAGAAGAGATCAGACTAGAAGTGGTAGGCCCAGTAGAAGAGATCAGACTAGTAGGCCCAGTATGAGATTAAGATCATTTTATTGGTCAATTGTACACAAGGTCCAACCGAAATGTGACTCCTACTTTTAACCCAACCCATCCGAAAGACACACATACAGGTTTTTGGAGAGTAGCGGGAGGCTGCCACACTGGGTGCCGTTATGTGTCTTGCTTAAGGGCTCAACGGCATCTAGGATTTGACACCAGCAACCCTCCCGTTGCCAGCTCACTTACTACCCGATTTTTACGTCAGACCCAAGATTCAAAGTGGCAACCCTACGGTTGCTGGCTCGCCTCACTATCCGCTAGGCTACCTGCCGCTCACTATTATGCCCAGTATAAGAGATCAGACTAGTAGGCCCAGTGGAAGAGGTCAGCCTGGTAGTCCCAGTAGAAGAGCCTCTACAGACAGCTGAGTCACGTGACCACAGGAAGCCGACCAGAGCCAGAGCCAACAGGCAAACAGGGAAACAAACAACAGTGTTCCAGAGGAAACAGGTGCCTGCTGCTGCTTTGTGTCTGGGGCTCTAGGGCTGGCTTTGGAGCTGGCGGTGGAGTCCCCTCGCTGTCCCCTCACAGCTCCCCATTTAGACTGCTCATCAACCAGGTGCTTCCGCCACAGAGGAATGTCAGGGTCCTTGCGGTCTGTCAGCATGGCATGCACACAGCAGGAGAGAGAGTGTCCTGTGGTCATTGGTCAGTATCAGGGCAATGTCATTCAGGAAAATAACATTGTCAGCATTGGAATGTGGTCACTCTGACAGTCAGCCCAAACATGAGGTCAGTCAAGCATATGTAGATGACAGACATGTGACTCATACGGTGTAGGACACTGACAGTGAGTGAATTAGTGAGTCACTACACACAAAGGCAGAGATCTTGCATAACAACACGTCATAATGGATGTCTTTTGGAAAGGTCTGTTGTGAGTCACTTACTTGGTGTGGGAGTGCAGGTGAAGGTAGAGTGTTGATGAGGTAATGTTTTCAATAGATTGACTGTCTGGCTAATGTCTTCCTCTTCCTGTTGCCCTGGTGTGTCCTGGTGCGTCCTGCTCCCTGGTCCAGGCAGGGTCCACCCTCTGGGCCACGTGGAGCCATGCCCATAAAAACACACGACAGACCCGCCTCTACTCCCACACACTCCCCCCAATTCGGCTCACACACAGTCAGCGTGCAGGGAGAGGTAGCAGGTGGGACGGGGGGCTGGATGGAACTGTGTGTGTGTGTGTGTGTGTGTTTGTGTGTGTGTGTGTGTGTGTGTCTGTGTGTGTGTGTGTGTGTGTGTGTGCGTGTGTGTGCGCATGCATGCGTGTGTGCCCTTACCATTTTTTTTATTTTGTAATCACATGTGTCAGGCACGTGAAGTTTACATGGATTTTCAGATGTGTAAATGTATTTATGTAAATGTTATGTTGTTTATTGTTTTTGTCTATATACAGTGGGGAGAACAAGTATTTGATACACTGCCGATTTTGCAGGTTTTCCTACTTACAAAGCATGTAGAGGTCTGTGATTTTTATCATAGGTACACTTCAACTGTGAGAGACGGAATCTAAAACAAAAATCCAGAAAATCACATTGTATGATTTTTAAGTAATTAATTTGCATTTCATTGCATGACATAAGTATTTGATACATCAGAAAAGCAGAACTTAGTATTTGGTACAGAAACCTTTGTTTGCAAAATACAGAGATCATGAATTTTATTGCATGACATAAGTATTTGATCACCTACCAACCAGTAAGAATTCCGGCTCTCACAGACCTGTTCGTTTTTCTTTAAGTAGCCCTCCTGTTCTCCACTCATTACCTGTATTAACTGCACCTGTTTGAAGTCGTTACCTGTATAAAAGACACCTGTCCACACACTCAATCAAACAGACTCCAACCTCTCCACAATGGCCAAGACCAGAGAGCTTTTTTTTTGTTTGTTTTAGATTCCGTCTCTGTAGACCTCTACATGCTTTGTAAGTAGGAAAACCTGCAAAATCGGCAGTGTATCAAATACTTGTTCTCCCCACTGTATATATAATTTTTTTTAAAGTACAATAAAATATTACAAAAAAAATAATAATAATATCACGTGAAAAAAAACATGTAGAAATGTAATCAAGTTAATCGCAGGATTTGCTGTGATTAATCACGATTAATAACAAATTCAGAATTTGCTGAAATTGATCTGTAATCTAAGATTTTTTATATAAATGCATTACAAGAATATTGATGTCTTGATTTTGTCCAAAGTAACGGTTAGCAAAATCTGGTAAATTGATAAAGCACACTTTCATTAACCTCCATGTCAATTTGTTTTCACATCACCTTGTTATTTTTAGCTGTATAGATTATGTATTTAGGATGTTTTCAGTGCATTTTGAAAGATTTCAGACCATGCCATTAATCACAATAAAAACATTTTCCCACAAAAATTACAAAAAGTTAACTTGAGTTAACTGATTAACTCTGACAGCCCTAATTCAAAATCCTCTCTTTGTAGGAAAGTATCTGTTTACATTCATTCCAATAACAAACACATTTATACATTTTCAAATACATTAAAATCAGTTTTAGGCCTGTGTATTAAATTAAACAAAATAAATGGAAAGCTAAAAATAGCTAGCTAAGATGAAATGGAAGGCTAGCAATCGCCTATCTCTAAGCTAGCTAGCGGTTAGCAATTAGCATTAGCATTCTAAAATACATATCATTGGCGTGGTTCATAGGTACACGTAAATACACTCAATATGAGCTCTCTTTTGTAAAAACAAAAAACTACAAAAACATTTAAGAGCCAAAACATTTATAATGGAAATAAAAAATAATCTGAAACACAATCTTGTTCTCATTGACTTGAATACAAAAGTGAGCTAGCTAGCTACTTAGCTTGGCTACAGTCACGTAAATTGGAAAATCTCACAAGTTTTTTACTTGGTGAAAACAATTCAATTATACATCAAAATGACCAGAAAACTCAACACGGTTTAGTTGAACATCTCTAGATTTAGAAAACGTAACCGTGTGTACAAACCGGAAAACGGAGAGCTAGCTTCTCTGTTCTTTTCACTGGGCTTCTTCCAACGGTCACGGACCAACATACGAAGAAGAGAGGGGCGCCTGCAGCAGTAACACTGAACGCTCCCTAGTGGTAGCGCTAAGTATACATACAGTGGGGAGAACAAGTATTTGATACACTGCCGGTTTTGCAGGTTTTCCTACTTACAAAGCATGTAGAGGTCTGTAATTTGTATCATAGGTACACTTCAACGGTGAGAGACGGAGTCTAAAACAAAAATCCAGAAAATCACATTGTATGATTTTTAAGTAATTAATTTGCATTTTATTGCATGACATACGTATTTGATACATCAGAAAAGCAGAACTTAATATTTGGTACAGAAACCTTTGTTTGCAATTACAGAGATCATACATTTCCTGTTGGTCTTAACCAGTTTTGCACACACTGCAGCAGGGATTTTGGCCCACTCCTCCATACAGACCTTCTCCAGATCTTTCAGGTTTCGGGGCTGTCGCTGGGCAATACGGACTTTCAGCTCCCTCCAAAGATTTTCTATTGGGTTCAGGTCTGGAGACTGGCTAGGCCACTCCAGGACCTTGAGATGCTTCTTACGGAGCCACTCCTTAGTTGCCCTGGCTGTGTGTTTCGGGTCGTTGTCATGCTGGAAGACCCAGCCACGACCCATCTTCAATGCTCTTACTGAGGGAAGGAGGTTGTTGGCCAAGATCTCGCGATACATGGCCCCATCCATCCTCCCCTCAATACGGTGCAGTCGTCCTGTCCCCTTTGCAGAAAAGCATCCCCAAAGAATGATGTTTCCACCTCCATGCTTCACGGTTGGGATGGTGTTCTTGGGGTTGTACTCATTCTTCTTCTTCCTCCAAACACGGCGAGTGGAGTTTAGACCATAAAGCTCTATTTTTGTCTCATCAGACCACATGACCTTCTCCCATTCCTCCTCTGGATCATCCAGATGGTCATTGGCAAACTTCAGACGGGCCTGGACATGCGCTGGCTTGAGCAGGGGGACCTTGCGTGCGCTGCAGGATTTTAATCCATGACGGCGTAGTGTGTTACTAATGGTTTTCTTTGAGACTGTGGTCCCAGCTCTCTTCAGGTCATTGACCAGGTCCTGCCGTGTAGTTCTGGGCTGATCCCTCACCTTCCTCATGATCATTGATGCCCCACGAGGTGAGATCTTGCATGGAGCCCCAGACCGAGGGTGATTGACCGTCATCTTGAACTTCTTCCATTTTCTAATAATTGCGCCAACAGTTGTTGCCTTCTCACCAAGCTGCTTGCCTATTGTCCTGTAGCCCATCCCAGCCTTGTGCAGGTCTACAATTTTATCCCTGATGTCCTTACACAGCTCTCTGGTCTTGGCCATTGTGGAGAGGTTGGAGCCTGTTTGATTGAGTGTGTGGACAGGTGTCTTTTATACAGGTAATGAGTTCAAACAGGTGCAGTTAATACAGGTAATGAGTGGAGAACAGGAGGGCTTCTTAAAGAAAAACTAACAGGTCTGTGAGAGCCGGAATTCTTACTGGTTGGTAGGTGATCAAATACTTATGTCATGCAATAAAATGCAAATTAATTACTTAAAAATCATACAATGTGATTTTCTGGATTTTTGTTTTAGATTCCGTCTCTCACCGTTGAAGTGTACCTATGATAAAAATTACAGACCTCTACATGCTTTGTAAGTAGGAAAACCTGCAAAATCGGCAGTGTATCAAATACTTGTTCTCCCCACTGTATATATCAATGCAACACCATGGATGACTACAATAATAATGGAGTGGTTGTCTCAGAAATAATAAATAATTATTAACGCACTTCAATTATTATACTCAGGTAGGCTAAGTAAATTTTTTACAGAATGGCATTACACATGTGGAAACATTGCTACTGCAACTTGTTAACACCACCTTTTCACATTTTAGGAGAATAACACTATTTTACCCTCACATATGAACATGCAAATCCACATGTGAAAGTGAGATTTTCATGTGGAGTTTTCGTACATGTGAAACTGCAAATGTGATTTTCACATGTTCATGTTTTTTAAATGTGAACTTGTAATTCCACATGTGAAAGGGACATCCACATGTGAAACTGAAAATGTGCTTTTCAAATTTGATTGCAATTCACATGTGAGGTGAAAACATGTTATTCACCTCACATGAGAAAATGGGGTGTTAACATGTGCAATCTAAAAGTAATACATGTAAAAATATGGTTTCACGCTATTTTCATGTGAAACTGCTAATTTCACGTATTATTTTGTAAGGGTGCGTGCATGTGTGTGTCAGGCTCATGGATAGGAGTTGTTTGGATGTTGTTTCAGAGTTTGATGATGAGACATCACATGGGAGGATGTTTGAGTCTAATGTAACCTCCTCTAGTCTCATTAAAGCGCTGTGCGGTCACAGGAAATTCCATCACGTTGAGGTAACGCCGTTTCCTGAGCGATTAATATGATGTTGACAACATATGCTGGTCAAGATGAATGAGATCTACGGTACGTAAATAGAGAGAATTCATATTCAGTATGAAGCGCATGAGTAAAACAGATGTCACATTGTTTCTTGCTGACTTACAAGAAATACATTTATTTAAATGTTATATAGCCTTTATAAATGTTTGTGTGTGATCTACTGTATTTTGGTGTTTGTGCATTCTCAGTTGTGAGGAGGGAGGGAATATTTCCTCCTGTCATGGACTGATGGCTGACTGAGGACCCTAGCTGTCCAAATCGCCTGGCACACTAGCTTATGGATGAGTGACATCTGCTGGGGACATTTATGAGGAAGCCCTGTCACTCTCCCTGACACTCTTCAAGTTTAGAGAACCACATCTGGGTCTGTATTGGTCAAACCAACATGATGCAACTAAAACAGGCTACATAGGCTCGGTAAGGGGTGAGGGAATGCTTGGGTGGGGAGTATGACTTATGCATATGTACCATTAATGACAGGTTTGTTATTGTATCAACAAAGAGAAATGTCTTTCGAACAGTCCCTTTCCGTCCCTCCAGTTTTTCTTATTCCTACATCATCAGGAATTCTATCATCACAGTCTGGCTAGGACTGTGCATGGAATGTCCCCTCATAAGAAGTTGTGGGGAGTAGATTATAGGGTTCCACAGTTTATAGCCTGCCTTACTGTCCCGCTAGCCCGGCAGTATTAAGCACAGTTAAATATCACTCATTAAATGAAATCCACTCTCAGCACTGTCATATAAAAAAGTGATGAAGGGGAGCAGGGAGGTTCCATGGTGTGTGTGCAGATAGAGGCGGGGTGAGGAGAGGAGGCGGGGTCTTGTTTTGGTGCTTTGCTCCTCCTCTCTGACATACACGCTCAACACAAATATCATTCATTAACCGTAATCTGCCATTTTAACACTGATGTATGGCCACCTGGTTGCAGAGCCACTGGTTCACACCCCTGGCTATAAAACACAGGGACGATTTAAATATGGACCTGCTGGGCTGGGGCTGAGTGGCTATCCGTCTCCCGGCCACCATACTGCCCTACCCCCTCCGTCACTACCCCAGAGTCTCAGGTGCCACGCCAGTGCGCTGCAAATGAACACATTTCCAGCAGCCGGCACCTTTGATAGCTCTATGATTCCTAGTAGGTCAATAGCAGGCAGGCAGTGGGAGAGGAGACAGCAGCACTGGGTTGGCAGGCCGGCAGCATGGTGTTGATACAGAGACACTGGAGGGGAGAGGAGGCAGGCAATAGAAACAGCAAGGCTGGAGGGAGCACCAGGGAGTAAAGGCAGAATATGTCTATGGTTAGGTTCAGTTGTGCTGTTTGAGAACACAGCAAAGGGGAGCGGTAGCTAAAGTAGTATTTATACTACACTACACCTCATGCTGGAATGCAAACAATGTATTTAGCTACATTTGTTCAGGCATTGTAGCCCAAGGTTAGAAGAGATTACAAAAACAATACAGCTTTCTACTTTTATCATTAACTACACTGTAACCATACTCTATGAATAAAAACAATATTATCAGTAATTGCTATGATTATGATTCGGACTATGCAAGCTCAATTTGGCTGCCATTTGAAACTACAGAGCCCACTTTACAGCTTCTGTTGGTCTTCAACTTTGCCTCACAATCATTTCAATTTACACATTTTGGTTGCTGCATTAAGCTGAAAGACTAACACTGCTGCCTGTCCCCAGGTGAATGCTGACTGACTGGCATGAAATACTTAAATGAATACCTTGGAAATGTTTTCCCACAACAAGCGTCAAGTCACATAGACCAGCAGACAGACAGACTGTGAATAACCAAGCTGTCTCTTCCCTAAATGCCTTGTGTGCTATGTTGTTGTACAGCCTCAGCTCTTCACCTGGCTGTCAAGCCCAGTAAAAACTCTCCCCCACACCCAGGTTGTCTACTGAAATGAATTTGTGGACATCTTAATTATCTTAGTTATTTGAGGTTCCAAATAAATATTTATCTAATGTGATCCATGGCAGTGTTTCCCATCAGGCCCTGCTAGCTATTAAACTGATTATATTAGGAAGTGATAGTTTGAGAGATGGCCACTGCCACGTTTATGAGCCAATGGGCCTCAACCACCATCCACCATGCCATTATAACACCTAAAGTCATTTGGGGAGATGCGTTTGGTAATATGAAAATTGATGCAGTGAGCTGACCTCTTTGTCCTCTCATTTCAATGCTGCCATTTTGTGTTGAGGATGGTGAGGATCCATAGTGGTGTCATGGTGGGAGTTTGTCCTCATTAGAACCACCTCTGAATAGGAGAATATAACTAGTCTTCGTGTTGTTGGACACAATCTGATAACATAGCATTGTGCAGAGTGGAAAATCAATCTGCCCAGGCTTTGACAGCAGAAATGTGTGGAGAAATTGCTTTCGTGTTGCCGGATGAGTCAGGAATGTATGTCTTCTTCACCATGTGGAGAGAGAGAAGGAGATAGGGTGAGAGAGAGAGAGCTGTGAATCATATCTCTCCAGAGTGAATACTGAGGTTATCCCGACTCCACATCACTGATATGTAGCCGATATGAGCATTATCATATAGAGCAGCCATATCCTGATATACAGTACATTCATGTTGTCTTGCTGTCATTATTGTTATTGATTGGGCACATTTCGTAAATGCCGAATGCATAATGTGGGATATAAAGTATATCACTGTAGATAAATTATTTTTTATAAAAAGAGTCAGTGAAACTGTTAATCATCGACTCAAGTAGATATCCACTTCATTCTCTCTAATACTTATTGCCTAGAGATCTGTAATAAAATATGTTTTACCAAGCGTTGCAAATCATTCAAGTGTGTTTTTCTGAATACAGATGTAGGCTACTGTATGTGAAGAGAAAAAGCATAGTGCATTTTTATTCGACTGCCCACCCTGTTTTCTCTCCTTTTTTGCTCTCTGTTGGCTCAACGCTGCATGATGTATAGACAGGAGGACATAATCAGAGTGTGGCTTTTGAAGATCTAGTCATGTGCAATGTGGTCCACTGCGCCTTAAATACACCTGTCAAGGGATATTTGAGAGCACTGGACACACACACACACACGGCGGTAGATAGTGGTCAGTGACAACTTAAGTGGTGACAGCTAGATTGATTTAGTGAGCATGCAGTCTGTGATAACCCCTGCAAACATCCCATGGAGACCAGCTGCTTTGTTCATGTTTTCCCCCTGAAGGAAATACAGCCGTCTCCATGTGCATTGAAATTTATGAAAATTGTGTTTCTAATATTCACCAAGCCCTGCCCATATAATGGCCTTATTAAATCAATTGGGGATGATTACATTGAGAGGAAAAAATCAATGCCACCCTGTAATTGCATATTACAAAGTTATTTTCTGCATTGATATTGATAATACGTATGTTTACATTTCATATGATTAAAATCAATGTTGTAAAGTGAGTTATGACAGCTGCCCCTGATGAGACACATTTATGGAGCAGGCTTAATGGGCTTGTTGATGCTTGCCATGGATTGCTTTATCCATCTCCATACAAAATGCTTCCGGGGGTTCCAGCCATCCAGAGGGCTCTACAGCTAATGCCTGCCTGCCTGTATCGCACATGGTACTGTACACCACTTAAACAACGCATTGTCTTTGGGGCTTGGGCCCATGGTTTTCAATGATGCATTGGTAAATCTTTGGGCTGCTCTGACTGTAAATATTTGATATGCATAACTCAAATATGGGTATGGCTTATCATTATGATTTTTTTGTAAAATACCGGCAATACCAACATTTCCCAACATTTTATTCTATCCTATTTTTGAGGCCACCCAGAGCCATGTTCAACCCTCATATTTGATTCGATGATGTGTCCATCATTGAAATGAGATTGAGTTCCATTTTAAGATAGATGCCCCTCTCTGAATGGTTTTCCCCTTAAATAGCTGTGTCATTTTACACCAGGAGCACTGATCCAGTCAGCCTGGTGCTCAGCAGCTAGCTAACAACTCCTCTACTTAATTGTGTTATGTGGCTCTTTGGACGATGCATTTTACTTTGGGAGCCAATGTTTGTTGCATGTTCCTGGTATCAGGTGCCTGGTCCTGTAGTGCGTCTGAAACCAGATCCACCTCAGGGAGGCAGTTGCAGAAGAAACATCATAAGAGGCACACACACATCCTCAGCTGCGGTGTCTTTAAAAACCACCAGGCTCTCCAGCACATCATAGAGAGTCATTGACAGCAACAGGGCTATCAGATAACAGCCACGCTCAAAGGATATTTGGATTCTGTCTGTAAAATGCTTTTAGGCAACATGGCTGTTTGCCTGTGTAAAATTGTTATCCCTCCAGAGTAGATGATTGCTGCTTAATGACTCATAACTAGAGAACACTATAGACCAAGATAGAATTATGCATTACCTTGCCACAAACCAGGGGCGGTGTGTTCATTAGGGCGATATGGGCGACGCACTGCCAAACGGGAAAAGGAAGGGATTTTTTTTCTAATCAATTATATCACGGCAACAGTAGTTATCAGTGTTCTAATCTAGACGTCTGATCTGCCACTAAATGTCCAATCAGGCTAAAGTCGTGCTTCAAATGGCCCCGCCCGTTTTGGGGCGATTTCAGTCAGGTTGAAAATCGCCCAGAAGTCTCTCATAGCCTGTCATGTAAAATCTTTTTTTTTCCCAAATATCAGAGCTTTCAATACAATCTCTATGGGTTCCGGGAGGGCTTGCACTTACGCGCTTTCGTCATACGTAACATAACCATGAACGTAACTAAGAAAAGAGCGGGTAGCAGCGTCAATCAATTCACGTACTACTGCCACAACGATGAGGTTAGCAAGAACCGCCAAATCCTCAGCCGGCTAATCCAGTGTGTGAAGTTTTGCGAGTGTTTGAGTTAGCTTTGCGAGGCAAAGATGAAACTGAGGGCTCCACCAACCCTGGTATTTTTCTTGGACTTGTCAACTTTGTGGCACAATTAGATGAGGTGTTTGATGACCATCTTAAAAATGCTAAAGTTTTCAAGGGCACATCAAAGACCATTCAAAACGAGCTACTGGAGTGTATGCTAGCGGTCATGAGGGAACATATTGTGGAGGAGGTGAAGTCGGCGAACTTCGTAGCTATCCAAGCTGACGAGACCACGGACGTTTTTACACAGACACAGCTGGTGCTTGTGCTGAGGTACATAGATAGCAAGAAGATTTAATTTTTTCCTGGGGCTTTTTCACAAAATCATGCCCCACGTCGACATTCTGTACCAGAAGCTACAGAAGAAGGACATCGATGCTGTCTTCATCAAACGTGCCCTCGACAGCTTCACAAGCAGTGTGCAGGCCATAAGGTAAGATTAAACAATATCATTCGATCTTTCTCAAAGCAGAGCTTTATTTGAAAATGTATGCATGAAAGGAGACATCATCATATTTACAAATCTATACAATTGGCCAGAATATGGTTGTTCATTTTTACAAAGCCATACAGATAGCTGTGTTTACCTTTTCTATAAATTATTTTCAAATTCTGTTTTCAGGCAAAATGTCTATCACTGTTCATTTTCACAAATCTATACAAGAGGGCAGAATATGGAAGTCTATAAAAATGTCTTATTACCAATAACTTGCATCAATGTTTTCAGTAGCCTCTATCAAAAGCTCCTGCTTGCTTGTTGTGAATTATGCTCAGGTGCACATATTTCCAATTCAACCATGAGGCCTTTTTGAAGCAAGTAATGTGTATATCAGTATTGACTTATATGCTGCCCCTGTCTTCATGTTGTTGCTGGACATATATTTTTTTAAATGTGTGTAGGTCACCTAAATCATCAGAAAAATTGCCCCCCCTGAGAATTTTTTCAGGAGCCGCCACTGCCACAAACACAGTTAAGCTTCCACAAACAAGCAACACAACTGTACATATCATTGTGTCACCCGCACAGATACACAGAGTGTAGGTGGGTAGGTGGAGGTTTGGGGTGGGGAAAAAGACTCTCACTTTCTCAATCCATTGTTGGTTAGTAAGGACATAACCTTGTCCATTAGGTAAAATTCATGGAAATTACCTCCCCTCTTCCGTGATGTTAGTGCCCAGATTGGGTGGAGGAGGGTAGCGGAGGGGGGCAGGAGCACTGCTAACCCCTATCCATTCTACCCCATCTCGTCCCGAGGTTTCAAGCTGCTGCTGAAGCTTTAACTTTAATTAAACTTTTCTTTCCTTCTAGGTGCCCTATGTTCTCTGCCAAGGTGAGTGAGAGTCAGGGGAGGTGACAGAACTGATTAAAGAAGAGGGAAGGGGGAAATGAATGAAAGGAGTGAAAGGGAAAGATCGTTGGACAGGCAGGCTTACTGCAGGGACTTATGGAAATGGTGTAGCGTCGTCCCTCTTTTGCAATAAACAAATGTTTTTGTACATTTGGATGTTTGAGTCCTGCATAAATAATGAAACTATACACTCTTAGAAAAAAGGGTTCCAAAGGGGTTCTTTGGCTGTCCCCATATGATAACCCTTTTTGGTTGCAGGTAAAACCCTTTTTGGTTCCAGTTAGAACTCTTTTGGGTTCCATGTAGAACCCTCTGTGGAAAGGGTTCTACATTGAACCCAAAAGGGTTCTACCTGGAACCAAAAGGGGTTCTTCAAAGGGTTCTCCTATGGTGACAGCCAAATAACCCTTTTTGGTTCTAGATAGCACCTTTTTTTATAAGAGTGTAGTAAAGTTGAAGTAAGTAAGTACAGGCATGTGACATAAAATCACACAGATTATATCCGTGTTGAAGATTTACATTACACATGACATTTTAACCTTGTGTTAAAATCAACCATACAGTACATACTGCTAGACCATAAACATCTGAACAACTTTCCAGGTCTCAGGCAAGGCTGCTCAATATGAGTCTATTTATGCTTTTCTCCATACACTCCATTAATGAATTTGGCCCACAATCAACTACAATCATTCCTCTGATTTGCAGTCTTATGCCTATATACATTACGTATATCAAACATTAGGAACACCTTCCTAATATTTAGTTGCACCCCCCCCCTTTTGCCCTCAGAACAGCCTCAATTCGTCGGGGCATGGACTGTAAAATGTGTCAAAAGCAATCCACAGTGATGCTGGCCCATGTTGGCTCCATTGCTTCCCACAGTTGTGTCAAGTTGGCTGGCTGTCCTTTGGGTGGTGGGCCATTCTTGATACACACGGGAAACTATTGAGCGTGGAAAAACCCAACAGTGTTTCAGTTCTTGACACAAACTAGTGAGCCTGGCACCTACTACCATACCTCGTTCAAAGGCACTTACAATTTTTATATTGCCCATTCACCCTCTGAATGGCACATATACACAATCCATGTCTCAATTGTCTCAAGGCTTAAAAATCCTTCTTTAACCTGTCTCCTCCCCTTCATCTACACTGATTGAAGTGGATTTAACAAGTGAGATCAATAAGGCATCATAGCTTTCACCTGGATTCACCTGGTCAGTCTATGTCATGGAAAGAGCAGGTGTTCTTAATGTTTTGTATAGTCAGTGTATAGTAAAGATGTGACCATCCCATCCTGCTAAGCTAAGGGACCATCCTGAAACTTAACATCCTCATCTGATCTACACAGCCCAGGCCTGAACTCCAGGGAGATCCATTCTGCTTTAGTAAGAGGGAGAGGGGTGGAAGAGGGGTACAAGAGGAGGAGAGGAGGGGGACCCTCTGTTTCAATTACTGTCTGTCTCTTCCCTCGCTCCCAGCTGAGCCCTCCCTGTGAGTCGACTTTATCTGCGTTCAATCATGCCGCCGCTCCAGCAGGCCAAATCGTTCACCACCCGAGCTCTCCCGGACAGTGAAATATGGCCACAATTAGCCCTGGACACAGTTCAATGATGATAAAGAGGATTCACACCTTTTAGACCATGATTAAAAGGCCTGCCTACTCTGCCATTAATAGAGAGAACTAATTTCACATTATTATTATTATCACCATCTCTTGATTATAATGCAGTTTTTCTCTCATCCTCCTTCCCTCTTTTCCGTTCCCCCCTTGGCCGCAGGTACAGTGCCTCGCAAAAGTATTCATCCCCCTTGCCGTTTTTCCTAATTTGTTGCACTACCACCTGTAATTTAAATGGATTTTGATTTCATGTAATGGACATACACAAAATAGTCCAAATTGGTGAAGTGAAATGAAAAAAATAACTTGTTTCAAAACATCCTAAAAAATAAATTACGGAAAAGTTGTGGAGAAGTACAGATCAGGGTTGGGTTATAAAACATATCCAAAACATTGAACATCCCACGGAGCACCATTCAATCCAAAAAGAAAGAATATGGCACCACAACAAACCTGCCAAGAGAGGGCCGCCCACCAAAACTCACAGACCAGGCAAGGAGGGCATTAATCAGAGAGGCAACAAAGAGACCAAAGATAACCCTGAAGGAGCTGCAAAGCTCCACAGCGGAGATTGGAGTATCTGTCCATAGGACCACTTTAAGCCGTACACTCCACAGAGCTGGGCTTTACGGAAGAGTGGCCAGAAAAAAGCCATTGCTTAAAGAAAAAAATAAGCAAACACTTTTGGTGTTTGCCAAAAGGCATGTGGGAGACTCCCCAAACACATGGAAGAAGGTACTCTGGTCAGATGAGACTAAAATTGAGCTTTTTGGCCATCAAGGAAAACTTTATGTCTGGCGCAAACCCAACACCTCTCATCACCCCGAGAACAACACACTAGTGAAGCATAGTGGTGGCAGCATCATGCTGTGGGGATGTTTTTCATCGGCAGGGACTGGGAAACTGGTCAGAATTGAAGGAATGATGGATGGCGCTAAATACAGGGAAAATCTTGAGGGAAACCTGTTTCAGTCTTCCAGAGATTTGAGACTGGGACGGAGGTTCACCTTCCAGCAGGACAATGACCCTAAGCATACTGCTAAAGCAACACTTGAGTTGTTTAAGGGGAAACATTTAAATGTCTTGTAATGGCCTAGTCAAAGCCCAGACCTCAATCCAATTGAGAATCTGTGGTATGACTTAAAAATGTCTGTACACCAACAGAACCCATCCAACTTGAAGGAGCTGGAGCAGTTTTGCCTTGAAGAATGGGCAAAAATCCCAGTGGCTAAATGTGCCAAGCTTATAGAGACATACCCCAAGAGACTTACAGCTGTAATTGTTGCAAAAGGTGGCAGTCAATAGTTATGCACGCTCAGGTTTTCAGTTTTTTTGTCTTATTTCTTGTTTGTTTCACAAGAAAAAATATTTTGCATTTTCTAATATTTTGCATCTGTCGCACATGTTAGACATAACTCCACCAGTCCTACCGATGATATCATTTATCAAGATTATACCTTTTTTAAATATTTTGTCCAAAAAAAAAGTTTTTTTATCCATTAGTATATTTGAGTTTAACCACAATATTTGTTGCATTATTTGTTCTGTCGTTTCTGGAGGATTAAATTGAAATTGCAACCAACTTTCTATGGCTTGTTTTAGAAATAGTGATATTTGGGAGATTATTTCCTTTTCAAATAACTGAAAGTGAGAGGTTGTAATCTGAATAAAGGGAAAAAGGCCGTTCTTGAACATTGGGTGAGACAATCTTACTAATTTGCTAGAGAACCAGTTCGGATTTAAGTATAACTTTTGTATGACTGAAGCTTTTAGTGATAGGTCTAATGCTTTAATATTTAATAATTTCTGTCCTCCGAATTCATATTCACTATATAAATAGGCCCGTTTAATTTTGTCTGGCTTGCCGTTCCAAATAAAATGACTCCCTTTTTTTTGTTTATACCTATGCTATGTCTCTATTCACATCATCCAGTCTGCATAGAGGGCAGCCCATCTCCCTCTCTCCGGCCTATTACCCATACCAGCAACACTAACAGGGCTGGCTCCAGGAGACCATTGAACATCATCACCCAGAGAACTTCTCATGTCAACCAATAAATACCCCCTCCCCACAGGCAGATAGTCATACAATCACTGTCCCCCTCACCACTACCAGGCAGATAGTCACACAATCACAGTCCCCCAAAATTGTGCATGAGGAAATTCACTCCTTAAAAAAAAAATGGGTTGTTAAATGGAGGGGCAGTAATGAAATGGAGACATCAAGGAGCATGAAAAGGAGAGGAGGAAAGGATTTAGGGATAGGGCAGTAATCTGGCAGAGAGAGCGAGAAAGAGAGAGAGAGCGAGAGAGAGAGAGAGAGAGAGAGAGAGAGAGAGAGAGAGAGAATGAGAGAGAGAGAGAGGGAATGAGAGAGATAGAGAGAGAGGGAATGAGAGAGATAGAGAGAGGGAATGAGAGAGATAGAGAGAGAGATAGAGAGGAAACGAGAGAGGGAGAGAGTGAGGGCGAGAGAAGGAGAGAGAAAGAGGCAGAGGAATAAGAAGGATCGCCTTTCGCCTGTGTTCCATCAAGGGAGAAATTACACATTTACTAAGGTTTTTTCTTAAGACGACGGCCCCATAGATCAAACCACTAGATGTACGAGCCAATTTTCAACATGAAGTATAGACACCAGGAATCAATTTCACCTGTGTTCTCTACCCCTGTCTACCACAAAATATTACTCCTGGCTCTTTTAGGGAATGTATCTACCTATGTCTTTCACTGTCTGACACATTACATTATCTGATGTACTGATGTACTATTAAATTAAATTATTATGTGAGCATTTAAATAGTCTTCTATAGGTATGTTTCTTTTTTTCTTTTCTTTTTTACATTTCTGTAAAGTTGATGTTATAAAAACTCTCCAGCAGGCATTAGATATATTAGATATATTAGATATAGGCTAGTCTTTAATTGACTTGAATAGAGTGAATCATGTTGTTTTTGCAAAAGGACAAGTGTTACCATTGTCTAATTCAATAGAATCCTGTTAGATCATACATTATGTTTTTGTAACAGTAATTAGAAAGGTATTCAGACCTACTAGAAATCATAAAAGAAAGCAACGGAATTCACAGTAGAAGAAGCTGACATCATTCATTGTTCTCTTGACCTAGGGAGTTTTGACATGATGTCATGTTTTTTGCTTCATAGAGTTAATAGTCTTATTGTCATTGAATAGATAGCGGAGAGTACATAGAATATCATGATACAGCTGGTGTCTCCTGCACCTGGTTGGCAAGAAGTGATTCACTTCCTGCTCGGAGACAGAGGGGAAACGCCGCTGTGCAAACAGTTCCATCCCGTACGGAGCAGGAGCAGGAGGGCACCTGGCTAGTTTACTGTCTGACTGCAGACACCTTGGAAAGTCATGGTCAGCAGCACAGCAGACGACTAGATCAGGAATATGGCCCTTTGGGATAGGAGAGGGTAAAATATGCCATTGGGGAAGAATAGGAGAATCTATACATGCAGCTCGATGCAAGGATATTTAGTCCTGTAACAATATTCGGAATGTAGGCCTATATCATGATATTAAAATGAAACCAGATGTGTTTTTATCTTCATTTTGGACTATGTGACTATCTCTTATTTGCCTTTATTTTACCCTCTCTTTGTAATTTTTGACTATGAAACTGTCTCTACAGTTTGTCTTTTTTTAAACTTCCAAACTAGTGCCAGTGGTGCACAAGGCCCCTCCTGCCACATCCCTCTCTCAGTATGAATATAACATTACTTCAGTTCACTTCCCCCCCAGCCCCAGTCATCGTCTGTGTCACAACACAATTACTGCACAACCAGTCAGGGGCCGCGGTGGAGAAGTAGTGGGTGGATCTTCATGTAAAATTAACTTAGGTGCCATATTTTTCCTCCTGGACAAGATTAATTGCATTATAACTCATTTTGGGAAGAATAATGGCAGTGCTACCGCACTGCTCAAACACCCCGGCTTACGGCGATTTCTTAATACATCGCACCAAATGGAGGTTAAGAGGGGATATCCTGGAGGTTATCTGGATCTCTTGCACAAGGCGGAGATTGATGGGCTAAAAAGACTGGCCATATTCATATGGTAATGCTCTATTGTCAGGAGGAGCTGGGGCTTTTCTTAATCTGGGCTGTAGTGAAATGAAGCTGTGCTGAGCACTTTATCTCCACACCTTGATGATGTGGTATGAGTGTTGCAACAAAACAACATGTTTTATAAATTAAAGAGGGTTTGAAGAAAAAAATGGACACATCAGATTATTTCATGTGGGATATTATAACTCTATTACATTATTGGGTTATAATAATATAATAATCCATGTCTGGTACAAAAATTGTACTTCAGACATTTGATGAAGAAATATAACACTTCAGAAACAGGAGAACCCTGTGATATCAGTCATAACATTTTCACAAAAACAAAATAAATCTATGTAGAATTTATTTTAGATCCAAATGGCATACAGGTTCAATGTAATGTATGCATGTCTGCAAAACCTATTGTATATTTCCACTAAAGAAAAATGACTATTATGCTATTAATTGCAGCCTTAAATGGACAGCCCGTTCACTTTGAATGATACCTGCATCTTCCAAGAATCACACATCACTGGTCTATAACTAATCTATGCAAATGAACACACAACTCTATGTGTGTGTCCCTATTCCCCATAGGGCTCTGGTCAAAATTGGTGCACTATATATGGGATAATGTGCCATTTGGGACACAGACAGTGGCGGCTCCTGAAAAAATTCTCAGGGGGGGCAATTTTTCTGATGATTTAGGTGACCTACACACATTTTAAAAAATATATGTCCAGCAACAACATGAAGACAGGGGCAGCATATAAGTCAATACTGATATACACATTACTTGCTTCAAAAAGGCCTCATGGTTGAATTGGAAATATGTGCACCTGAGCATAATTCACAACAAGCAAGCAGGAGCTTTTGATAGAGGCTACTGAAAACATTGATGCAAGTTATTGGTAATAAGACATTTTTATAGACTTCCATATTCTGCCCTCTTGTATAGATTTGTGAAAATGAACAGTGATAGACATTTTGCCTGAAAACAGAATTTGAAAATAATTTATAGAAAAGGTAAACACAGCTATCTGTATGGCTTTGTAAAAATGAACAACCATATTCTGGCCAATTGTATAGATTTGTAAATATGATGATGTCTCCTTTCATGCATACATTTTCAAATAAAGCTCTGCTTTGAGAAAGATCGAATGATATTGTTTAATCTTACCTTATGGCCTGCACACTGCTTGTGAAGCTGTCGAGGGCACGTTTGATGAAGACAGCATCGATGTCCTTCTTCTGTAGCTTCTGGTACAGAATGTCGACGTGGGGCATGATTTTGTGAAAAAGCCCCAGGAAAAAAATAAAATCTTCTTGCTATCTATGTACCTCAGCACAAGCACCAGCTGTGTCTGTGTAAAAACGTCCGTGGTCTCGTCAGCTTGGATAGCTACGAAGTTCGCCGACTTCACCTCCTCCACAATATGTTCCCTCATGACCGCTAGCATACACTCCAGTAGCTTGTTTTGAATGGTCTTTGATGTGCCCTTGAAAACTTTAGCATTTTTAAGATGGTCATCAAACACCTCATCTAATTGTACCACAAAGTTGACAAGTCCAAGAAAAATACCAGGGTTGGTGGAGCCCTCAGTTTCATCTTTGCCTCGCAAAGCTAACTCAAACACTCCGCAAAACTTCACACACTGGATTAGCCGGCTGAGGATGTGGCGGTTCTTGCTAACCTCATCGTTGTGGCGGCGCACAGCTAGCCTGTATCCCTCATCCAGTTGAGTGGCAATGTTCACTCTCCCCAAAGCAGACAATCTCAAACAGCTATCCATGTGGGTCTTTGACAGCTCATGTTTCTTAATCTTTTCTGAAAGATGGTGCATGTCCGTTACACCAGTCGCTGTCCAAGCGGTGCTGTCTGCCGTGCCGCCTTCAGGGTGAAAGAGTAAGCAGGGGTAGCAGAAGACTGCATTAGCTACATCGCAGCCTGCTAGCCAGGTTTTTCGTTCGTACCAATTTTTGGAAAATCCTCGGGTGTAGGACTTTCCCCCTTTAGTAGAAACCTGTTGAATTATTACATTTGGTCTGGGAGGTCCTAATTGTTTCGTTGCCAATTTATCTTGATTTGTTCGCCGACAAAAATGAACTTCTTTCAAAGAGACAATCGAGTTGCTCTGAACGCTAACCATCTTGACAGTAGTACGTGAATTGATTGACGCTGCTACCCGCTCTTTTCTTAGTTATGTTCATGGTTATGTTACGTATGACGAAAGCGCGTAAGTGCAAGCCCTCCCGGAACCCATAGAGATTGTTTTGAAAGCTCTGATATTTGAAAAAAAAAAGATTTTACATGAGAGTCTGAGAGACTTCTGGGGCGATTTTCAACCGGACTAAAATCGCCCCAAAACGGGCGGGGCCATTTGAAGCACGACTTTAGCCTGATTGGACATTTAGTGGCAGATCAGACGTCTAGATTAGAACACTGAAAACTACTGTTGCCGTGATATAATTGATTAGAAAAAAAATCCCTTCCTTTTCCCGTTTGGCAGTGCGTCGCCCATATCGCCCTAATGAACACACCGCCCCTGGACACAGACTATATCTAGACAGTATGGATGCCGTTACTGAAAGTCACCATGGCTCAGAGAAGCTTTGATTAAATAGTTAAGGATCTTAAGCACAGCAAATTTGTAACATATTGAATGATTTGGATTCATAACATATCATATGAATTGCAACAGGACATAACATATCCTACGAAATGGATGACATCGTACACAATTGGATGACGCAGTACACAAAAAACAGGGACCCGTTTGGCTCGTGAGCACCACTTTCAAAACTACTGGCTGAAATTATACAAAAGTTCAGGAGCATCACTTTAAGATGGATGCAGCATTTTTGACTGCTGGCCACTCTTTAAGTGCCCATTGGATTTTTGTATCCTAGTGCTTGTGCATGCATTTTTCTCCATATTATCTGCACGCTTGCCGGACCCTAATCAATAGGCATATTAATCACTTGGAAGAAAAAAACCCGGTGACAAACCAATTATTAATCTGCCCTGTCAAGTCCAATACAGTAATGAATTTACTAAAAATGGTCTTAACTTCATCCATTCATTAACTGCTGATGGGTGGCAGACTTCACAATGTCACAGGATTTTCTCTGGTATTGACGTCAGCTCTGGCAGCTAATTTACAACCCTGTCTCTTGTGCAGAGCTCCACCATGCGCTAATAAAGCGTACAGAGGGAGCTTGAAGCTTGATAATCGTTAAGGAGCCTGATGGAGGGGAAATACAGCACCCTTCATCTGACTCCATGTCCCAAATAGCCCTGTTCTGGAAGTTGGAGTTCACCTTTGAAAGTCACTTTCCCAACCTACTAGCTGTAGTGTGTGTGGATGTGTGTGGATGGCCAATTTCTTCTAGGCCACAGGAAGACAGCCCATACTCACTGCCCTGCCCCTGCTTGTCAAATATGTTTGAAATGAACGTCTTTTATGTTTGCAATATTCATCAACAGCTGGAGTTTAGACTGAACCAAACACACAACAGGAGCATCAATTTAATAAAAAGAAAAGCTTTAAAATGACTCAATCAAATCAAACTGTCTATTGTGCTTTCTGCCTATTCCCAGTCAACACCACTAGAGGGTGTAGCGCTGTAGCTCTCTCCCAGGTCTTCTCTTCACCTCTACTTATTGATGAGACGGCTTTACACTCGACTAAGCCTGTACTCAACAGAAAAAGATCAAAGCAGGATGATACATCGGGAAATCATTTACTGGGACCACCCCACTCCAGTAACCACAATGTATGAACATTTGATGAATTGATGAGCTCATGTTTCAGACAGTAAGCAAAGCTGCTTCATGCCTCTGAGCAGATTGTTACTAAATGAGTGACAGCAGCAGGAGAGTAACTTATCTTCTACCTCCTTGAATGTTGACATGATTCGTTCTTTTAGTTTGTTAGTGATAAAATCCTAGTTTCTCTGCTGCATGCATCCACACTATGCAATAGCCCAGCCATGCAACCTAGTGTAAGATCATATAGGCTACTATTTCTACACTTTAAAGAGCGACTGTCCCTAAAAAAAAAAACTTATCGTTTCGTAAACGGCTTATGTGGCATCGATGTGAGTCAGAAACATTTATTGTAGTGTCAAAATGGACTACAAAGTGTAAATAGGATCATTTTGGTCACATCTCATCCAAAACTGAGATTTGCGAGATGATAGGAAAGAATTGTATGTCATGGAATGAAGGGTACCGTAACAGTTTTCCTTAGGTTGGGTTTAATGGTGAATTTAATAGTGCTTTCAAGACAACTGGGAACTCTGAAAAATACAAGGTCAAATCCTGGTGTCAGTGATCTTCAGGTCATAAAGTCAGAGCTCTAGAAAGAGGCCCAAGTCCCCGAGTTGGAATTCCGAGTTCAATGACCGTTCAAAACAATTTTTCCCAGTCGAAGCTCGTTTATTTCCGAGTTCCCAGTTGTCTTGAACACACTGAGGTCGGAAGTCGGAGGTTTTCGAGTTCCCAGTTCCCAGTTGTTTTGAACACGGCACGAGTTCCCAGTTGTTTTGAATGTGCGGTCTCTTTCATTCCTGCCCACATGCCCACAGTTGGCAGCACCCAAGTAATCATCAATTTGGAGTGCAGATGCACATGACCCGACCCAATCGTAATGCCCATGGTTAATTTGGTTGGACATTCGATATCCTTATGGGGCTAGGTAGGGACCATCAGTAAATTACACACTGTACATGGGACAATATTTTTTAAGGTCAATAGCTCACAATTTCAATGACTTAAAAACCTCAAACCGACTATACATTGTAGACATTCATATACAAATATTGAAAGCATATAATGAGACAACTAAAAGATGTGCAACATGAAAATATTGTCAATTTACATAGTGTAATTTATTGACATCCCTAACTAGCCCCAGAGATAGGCTACCCAGTGGTTAGCATCTTTCTTTATGAATCTTGTTCTGGAGGCAGCTCTGCAGAGTGGTCACTAGCTGGCACAGCCATAAAGTTATAAAATCGGATTTTAAACCTAACCCTAACCTTAACCACACTGCTAACCATAATGCCTAACCCTAACCTTAAATTAAGATCATAAAGCTAATTTTTTGTTTTCATGAATTTGTACAATATAGCCAATTTTGACTTCGCAGGAAAATCGCTCAGTTCTGCCTCCAGGACAAGACTCATGACAATAAACGTCAACCTGTCTTTAACGTTGTCAAGTGGTTAACCCCTCTCCTTCCCCACAACCCTACATTTGCATACAAATGAAGTTCAAAACGGGCTCAATTACATAATTGACTTGCAATTAGAAATATTCTTGAGCTGGTCACTTTGCAGTGGACAGAGCAGGTGCAAAATGAGGGGAAAAGGCCTGTTTAGCATTTTAATGAAGCTCATTACTTGTCACTTCGCTGGGCTGACAAGAGGACCTATTTATACAATGGCCTTACAGCTTCATTTGAAACGTGAGTTCTCAGCAAAAATTGTTTTTGAGCATGTTGTCCCTTGATCATCATTGAAATTAGGCCCATTTTAGTAGATTAAACTTGGCCAACATGTAGAAAGTGTCACCTACTACAGTGCCTTGCAAAAGTATTCATCACCCTTGGCGTTTTTCCTATTTTGTTGCATTACAACCTGTAATTTAAATGGATTTTTATTTGGATTTCATGTAATGGACATACACAAAATAGTCCAAATTGGTGAAGTGAAATGAAAAAAACTACTTGTTAAAAAATAAAATAAAATAAATAACGGAAAAGTGGTGTGTGCATATGTATTCACCCCCTTTGCTATGAAGCCCCTAAATAAGATCTGGTGCAACCAATTACCTTCAGAAGTCACATAATTAGATAAATAAAGTCCACCTGTATGCAATCTAAGTGTCACATGATCTGTCACAT
Organism: Coregonus clupeaformis; assembly: GCF_020615455.1. Lineage (NCBI taxonomy): Eukaryota > Metazoa > Chordata > Actinopteri > Salmoniformes > Salmonidae > Coregonus > Coregonus clupeaformis. The sequence goes on along the minus strand of NC_059205.1, from coordinate 38,260,285 downwards.
GATCTTAGTATATATATACACCTGTTCTGAAAGGCCCCAGAGTCTGCAACACCACTAAGCAAGGGGCACCACCAAGCAAGCGGCACCATGAAGACCAAGGAGCTCTCCAAACAGGTCAGGGACAAAGTTGTGGAGAAGTACAGATCAGGGTTGGGTTATAAAACATATCCAAAACTTTGAACATCCTACGGAGCACCATTCAATCCAAATGGAAAAAATATGGCACCACAACAAACCTGCCAAGAGAGGGCCGCCCACCAAAACTCACGGACCAGGCAAGGAGGGCATTAATCAGAGAGGCAACAAAGAGACCAAAGATAACCCTGAAGGAGCTGCAAAGCTCCACAGCGGAGATTGGAGTATCTGTCCATAGGTACACTCCACAGAGCTGGGCTTTACGGAAGAGTGGCCAGAAAAAAAGCCATTGCTTAAAGAAAAAATAAGCAAACACTTTTGTTGTTCGCCAAAAGGCATGTGGGAGACTCCCCAAACATATCGAAGAAGGTACTCTGGTCAGATGAGACAAAAATTGAGCTTTTTGGCCATCAAGGAAAACGTTATGTCTGGTGCAAACCCAACACCTCTCATCACCCAGAGAACACCATCCCCACAGTGAAGCATAGTGGTGGCAGCATCATGCTGTGGGGATGTTTTTCATCGCCAGGGACTGGAAAACTGGTCAGAATTGAAGGAATGATGGATGGTGCTAAATACAGGGAAATTCTTGAGGGAAACCTGTTTCAGTCTTCCAGAGATTTGAGACTGGGACGGAGGTTCACCTTCCAGCAGGACAATGACCCTAAGCATACTGCTAAAGCAACACTCAAGTGGTTTAAGGGGAAACATTGAAATGTCTTGGAATGGCCTAGTCAAAGCCCAGACCTCAATCCAATTGAGAATCTGTTGTATGACTTAAAGATTTCTGTACACCAGCAGAACCCATCCAACTTGAAGGAGCTGGAGCAGTTTTGTCTTGAAGAATGGGCAAAAATCCCAGTGTCTAGATGTGCCAAGCTTATAGAGACATACCCCAAGAGACTTGCAGCTGTAATTGCTGCAAAAGATGGGTCTACATTGACTTTGGGGGGGTGAATAGTTATGCACGCTCAAGTTTTCTGTTTTTTTTGTCTTATTTGTTGTTTGTTTCACAATAAAAAATATTTTGCGTCTTCAAAATGGTAGGCATGTTGTGTAAATCAAATGATATAAACCCCCCAAAAATCAATTTTAATTCCAGGTTGTAAGGCAACAAAATAGGAAAAATGCCAAGGGGGGTGAATACTTTGGCAAGCCACTGTATGTTTAACTTGTGTGTGGTAGTTCTCTTTCATCCTTCTGTTTTGATCCAAGACAGGGCAACACTATCAAGGTACAGAAATAAGGAGCGAAAAACAATCAGACATGTTTCAAATGTGACCAAACCTATCTTTAGATTCAACATTGCTTTGTAAGGGTTCAAAAACATATTTGATCTATAGCAACTCTCCTGCTTTGACAGTCACAAAGCATAATCTGATTTGAACAGATAAGGGCACCACACACCTTACTTTGTATCCAAGGTACCCACTGTACTCACATTCAGATGTTTTGTTTGCTGGCATCCTAATTATCCTGCTATGCTGCTCTTTCCCTGGGTGTGAACCAGGCAGGCAGACAGGCAGACAGGCAGGCAGACAGGCAGACAGGCAGACAGACAGACAGGCAGGCAGGCAGGCAGGCAGGCAGGCAGGGAGGCAGCATTACTGGAAGATGGTTATCTCCTATCTTCCAGACAGGTTTAGCACCCCACATTGTAAACAAGGGCCCCGATCGCTTCCTTCAGCTTGTTAACATCATCTCCGTCATTCAGCGCACCGTTACTGTCAGGTCCTCGCTGCGCCCTACGCAATCAGCATTAACCATGTCAGGCCCTTAATGGGAGCGCTGTAAAACCCGTTGACAGGCCTCGCACTGTGGATTCACATGGAAGACAAACTGCCTCCTCCACCACACATGTACTGATATGCCACATTCATAGAGACACACACATAGCGTGCACACACACACACACACACACTGAAGGCTGTGGAATAGGATTACTGTACAAATTAGAGGAGCATACCTAAACATCTTTCTCTCAACAAGAAGCCTCATAATAGTGTTTGTAATGCTATGTGTTATTTCCTTGTTAGTACCTCAGCACTGCATGGGTCAGTGACAGTCTGATAAAGAATGTTGGGTGACACCTGTGAATGGTGCATTATGAAAGCATATGTTGTAAGGAGCCATGTTCTGTGCATTTATTTATGCATTATAGACTGTTATGAAGTACCAGTGCGCTGTTATACATGTTTGTAGAAAGTCTTATAATACACTAAGGTTTGATAGAAGGCATTATAACTGCATTACACATTATGCATCATGTTTAGATTCATATACTTCACTAGTGCTGTGTCCGATTTCGTACAATTACAAAGAAGTTGTACAGAACATAATTGCATGTTTATAACATTGCAACAAGGAGAAACTCAGATACATGCCTAAGAGGGGTGTGAGAGATATGTCTGAAAGTGAGCGAACGGAGGTCAAGTCAGAGTTAATGTGATCTGTACTGTGGCGACCGATTGCATCATCCCCCTGCACAGCCTCTGTGTGGATGCTTCTCAAATGGCACCCTATACCACAGGGCTCTGGTCTGAAGTAGTGCACTATATAGGGAATAGGGCGTAATTTGGGGTGCAGCCACTACACAGTGGCTGCACCCCAAATTACGCCCTATTCCCTGCTGCCTCTGCCCTTCATTTAAATTAAACAGGCCATTCTCCATCTCTCCCAGCCCACGATTAGTGCCCCTCAGCAATTTACAGGTTATATGTGACTTGATTTTGGTGTAAAAGGGACACCCGAGAGGTGTAAGAGGGATGAGTATAATGGAATGACATGTCATTTAAAGTCCAGTGGTAACAAGATACAATCATGGCAAGGCTTGAGGTGGTGGGGACTGGGGAGACAGACAACGTGATAAGGTTTGAGGATAGTCAGCGTCTGGTTTGTCGATATAATTCAATAACGCCATCTTCTAAGCTCATTAATAAAACACAAAGACCAAGACAAATATTCTTAAAGGGATTCACTGGGGATGACGATGCTTTCAGCCAGGTATCCATTGAGCACATAAAAAGGAGAATATGCGAACCATGTTGTGATGTTGCCCTTTATGCAAACGGCTTTTGGGGCCACAAAGGTTAACTGCCCCCTCACTTGGAGCCAATAGGTTATTTCCGGGATGCCACTTTGAAACAATCTCTACCTGGCCGAGCAGAACGGCCACAACTGTGAATGCGCTTGACCTTTCCCTCCCTGGACTAATCTGATTGTGCCTTCTTTATGAAATCAGCCGCTAAAGGTCGCAGAGCTATTTAACATAAGAACCCTTTAGCTATGGAATTTGCCTTGCAGTAAATTACCTTTATTATGTTTCATTCACATGTCACCCATGCAAAAGGCTCCTTAACTCATTGGGTGTCATGAGCCAAGAGATTCTAGAGCAATGGTGTTAATGGTTAATGTAACTCTGGTTTATTTGACGTTAAATCATGTGATGGATCGGCAAATGCCTAAATACAGGGGCGCAACTTTCACTGAGGACATTCTGAAATTGCATTTTTGTCCCCCCCCAGTTTTATCATTGGAATGTGATACAAAACGAAGCAACGGTGTGCTTTAGAACCATGCGGACGCCTCCGAGCGGTCGGGTATGCTGTTTGGAGTATTTATCTGACTGGGCAAAAAAAAAAATGTCCCCCCCACTTCTAAAACCAAAGTTGCTCCCCTGCCTAAATGTGTAGGCTATCAGGCTAATGTTTTTAGGAGCAGAACCCTGAACATGTGTATACAAGGCTAAGATACACACATAATTTTGTGTGCAGCTCTTCTATAAAAATACCACAGAAAAAGGCTCTGTGGTAACTGACTCCCAGACCAAAGAGAGCTTTCTGAATATGACTAATAACATAACATGTCTGACTTGAAAATTTACAACCATTCATCATGAGTGTTGTTAGAGAGATGTTATAGAGAATCAGAAAGGATAGACCTTCAACAAACATTAAATTCATCCTGGAGAGAGACTGTCTCAGAATTAAGAAGCAAAATGTCAAGCTCGATATGGCCATGATTGTGGGGCAGATGTCAAGGCAGGAACTAATAATGGGCTTGTCATTTGAACTGTTGAGCCATCATCCAGCAGCTCGTGACCTTTTGCTTTCATGGATACTGTATGTCAGATATCCTTGGCCCCAGTTCCACTGTATGCCACTATGCCACTAATGGACAACTGGATTACTGTCTTATTGGTGACATCAGACTTTCTGTTGCTGCCTATAGGAGGGGGAAAAAGATAGGATGCATCTCAGAGCTGCAGACATAGGATGGGATCCAAATGGCACCCTGTGCCTTAGGCCCAGTTCTGGTCAAAAGTAGTGTACTATATAGGGAATTGGGTGCCATTTGGGACATAACCATATATACAATACCAGTCAAAAGGTTGGACACACCTACTCATTCAAGGGTTTTTCTTTATTTGTACTATTTTCTACATTGTAGAATAATAGTGAAGACATCAAAACTATGAAAATAACACATATGGAATCATGTAGTAACCAAAAAAGTGTTAAACAAATCAAAATATATTTTATATTTGAGATTCTTCAAAGTAGCCACCGTTTGCCTTGATGACAGCTTTGCACACTCTTGGCATTCTCTCAACCAGCCTCATGAGGTAGTCACCTGGAATGCATTTCAATTAACAGGTGTGCCTTCTTAAAAGTTAATTTGTGGAATTTCTTTCCTTCTTAATGCGTTTGAGACAATCAGTTGTGTTGTGAAAAGGTAGGGGTGGTATAAAGAAGATAGCCCTATTTGGTAAAAGACCAAGTCCATATTATGGCAAGAACAGTTCAAATAAGCAAAGTGAAACGACAGTCCATCATTACTTTTAGACATGAAGGTCAGTCAATACGGAACATTTCAAGAACTTTGAAAGTATCTTCAAGTGCAGTCGCAAAAACCATCAAGCACTATGATGAAACTGCTGCAAAGAAACCACTACTAAAGGACACCAATAAGAAGAAGAGACTTGCTTGGGCTAAGAAACACGAGCAATGGATATTAGACCGGTGGAAATCTGTCCTTTGGTCTGATGAGTCCAAATTTGAGATTTTTGGTTCCAACCGCCATGTCTTTGTGAAACGCAGAGTAGGTGAACGGATGATTTCCGCATGTGTAGTTCCCACTGTGAAGCATGGAGGAGGAGGTGTGATGGTGTGGGGGTGCTTTGCTGGTGACACTGTTGGTGATTTATTCAGAATTCAAGGCACACTTAACCAGCATGGCTACCACAGCATTCTGCAGCGATACGCCATCCCATCTGGTTTGTGCTTAGTGGGACTATCATTTGTTTTTCAACAGGACAATGACCCAACACACCTCCAGGCTGTGTAAGGGCTATTTGACCAAGAAGGAGAGTGATGGAGTGCTGCATCAGATGACCTGTTCTCCACAATCACCCAACCTCAACCCAATTGAGATGGTTTGGGATGAGTTGGACCACAGAGTGAAGGAAAAGCAGCCAACAAGTGCTCAGCATATGTGGGAACTCCTTCAAGACTGTTGGAAAAGCATTCCAGGTGAAGCTGGTTGAGAGAATGCCAAGAGTGTGCAAAGCTGGCATCAAGGCAAAGGGTGGCTACTTTGAAGAATCTCAAAAATAACATATATTTTGATTTGTTTAACACTTTTTTGGTTACTACATGATTCCATATGTGTTATTTCAAAGTTTTGATGTCTTCACTATTATTCTACAATGTAGAAAATAGTAAAACATTAAGAAAAACCCTTAAATGAGCAGGTGTGTCCAAACTTTTGACAGGTACTGTATATATATTTTTTAACTCAACTGCCCCTAAAGGTTCAATGTGGAGAATGTCCTGTACTTGATTAAGATACCGAAAATCTCTGTTGTTCCATCAATGGATAATTTGTGCAATACTGTATATAAAAAAATAAAAGTATCATACAAGTACGCAACACAGTTAGTCAACTAATTTTGAAATATGTTTAACATTTAAGAAATAGCAGCAAAGTAAAACATCTACTCCCGTCCAGAGTCTTAACAAGAGTCTGTCCATAAGAAAAAGTTGAATCATGGCCAAGAATGTAATTTCTACAAAACCTCCTTTTGAAAGTGGGAGCATGCTTGTATTCAAGCAGATAGATTTATGAGCTGCACAACAACAGAACTTGTTATGAAAGGTCACGTCAAAGCTTGATCCACATCGTCCTTCATATCACCATGGTACTGGAGATATAAAAAGCCACATCTTTCTAATCTCTTTCCCTTCGTTGTCCTTAAATGTTACCATGAAATAGAGAGGCTCTTTAAACCCCCCCCACACACACACACACACCGTAATCCAACATGGTCCTGAAAACAGTCCAAATGGAATTATTCATGTCTGTTTTGTCTAAATGGGAAAGCAAAGTTTTTCTAATAGATTCATATGTCATCTGTACTAAAAGCCTCTCCTCGAGAACAATTAAAGATAACAAATGAATATTGCCTATTATTTCAAACAGATTTCATAGCCTATGCAGCATCCATTATTCTAAACCAATTGCAAAATTACTTCTAACAAATGTGTTGCAACGTGTAATGCAATGTTTCGTACTAAAACCATTTATTTCAATAATCAGACGTTAATGACAATGAAGTTAGAGTTGATGTGATGGTAGGCCTGCGCACTCAGACTTGGGGCACTCAACTTTTTCCTGTAGAAAGCAAATTATACTATACTATAGGATAGATAGGGACAGTATGGAGATAAAGCAAACGTTTAGGAAGGGTGTAAAATACTATTTTACAATCTCAAAAGCAAGCCTTAATTTATTCATTAACGCTAACTCTATTCGTTACTAGGCTCAATAACTATTGCATAATCCCCCACTTAAGCATACATCATAAACAAGACACTTTTGTGTTGCATCATTAAACATTTTAAGTGCATATAGTGCCCATGTGTAAACAGATGTTCTCTCTCAAAATCGAACTGCAGTACTAGTAATTACTTGTTAATTTATAATATCTAACAAAGGTTACAGAAGTAAATAGAGAACAGTAGCTCCACATCATTCACTCTCCACCAGTCCTTTGTTATGCTGCTGTAGGGGGAAATGCCTGATGAGAGATTAATATAATTATTGAAATGTTATTATATGGTTTTCCTCAAATTGGAAGGGTTGCATTTCTCTCCTCCTGAGATAACTTGTAGGTTCAGAGAGGAAGTGGAGACAGTGTCAAAGTCCCCTGAATTGACTACTGTAGCCCGGGACTAAACAGAACATAAAACTTCAGAAGAAAAGATGTGACATATATTTCTATACACAAGACTGCAATCCAAACACCTACTGTAAGTAGGGTTGCAAAGCTACCAATCATTTACCAAGTTTACCTGAATGTTCTGTAATTTTGGTAATTGAAAGGTAATCTATGGCAATCTATGGTAATTTAGGTAATTTATAGTTGAATAACCTTATTTATTTTTATTCATATATAGTATTATTATTTGTATATCTGTGTCCGTATTGTCCATGAGTTTTTAGTGGATAGACCATATAGTTCAAGAGAAAATAGCCAAATTAATGAAAAAAGCATCTAATCAACAAAGGCTTTATTTTCAATTAACTCTGCAACTCTTCCAAGTCATTGTCTTTTTTCACAACTGCAACGAGTTTGGCTGCAAAACATTCACAACAAAGACATATTGACATAGTAAAACAAATAAAAGTTTATTAAAAAAAATGATATTTCATGCTGAAACCCTCATATTAAACACCAATGGTATCCACTACAGTGGCTTGTGAAAATATTCACCCCCCTTGGCATTTTTCCTTTTTTTTGCCTTACAACCTGGAAATAAAATTGATTTTTGGGGGGTTTGTATTATTTGATTCACACAACATGCCTACCACTTTGAAGATGCAAAATATATTTTATTGTGAAACAAACAAGAAATAAGACAAAAAAAACAGAAAACTTGAGTGTGCATAACTATTCACCCCCCCAAAGTCAATACTTTGTAGAGCCACCTTTTGCAGCAATTACAGCTGCAAGTCTGCAAGGGGTATGTCTCTATAAGCTTGACATATCTAGCCACTGGGATTTTTGTCCATTCTTCAAGGCAAAACTGCTCCAGCTCCTTCAAGTTGGATACAAACCAATCTTTAAGTCATACCACAGATTCTCAATTGGATTGAGGTCTGTGCTTTGACTAGGCCATTCCAAGACATTTAAATGTTTCCCCTTAAACCACTTGAGTGTTGCTTTAGCAGTATGCTTAGGGTTATTGTCCTACTGGAAGGTGAACCTCTGTCCCAGTCTCAAATCTCTGGAAGACTGAAACACTGGGGAGGGTGTTCTCGGGATGATGAGAGGAGTTGGGTTTGCGCCAGACATAGCGTTTTCCTTGATGGCCAAAAAGCTCAATTTTAGTCTCATCTGACCAGAGTACCTTCTTCCATATGTTTGGGGAGTCTCCCACATGCCTTTTGGCGAACACCAAACGTGTTTGCTTATTTTGTTCTTTAAGCAATGGCTTTTTTCTGGCCACTCTTCCGTAAAGCCCAGCTCTGTGGAGTGTACGGCTTAATGTGGTCCTATGGACAGATACTCCAATCTCCGCTGTGGAGCTTTGCAGCTCCTTCATGGTTATCTTTGGTCTCTTTGTTGCCTCTCTGATTAATGCCCTCCTTGCCTGGTCCGTGAGTTTTGGTGTGCAGCCCTCTCTTGGCAGGTATGTTGTGGTGCCATATTCTTTCCATTTGGATTGAATGGTGCTCCGTGGGATGTTCAAAGTTTCGGATATGTTTTATAACCCAACCCTGATCTGTACTTCTCCACAACTTTGTCCCTGACCTGTTTGGAGAGCTCCTTGGTCTTCATGGTGCCGCTTGCTTGGTGGTGCCCCTTGCTTAGTGGTGTTGCAGACTCTGGGGCCTTTCAGAACAGGTGTATATATACTGAGATCATGTGACAGATCATGTGACACTTAGATTGTACACAGGTGGACTTTATTTAACTAATTATGTGACTTCTGAAGGTAATTGGTTGCACCAGATCTTATTTAGGTGCTTCATAGCAAAGGGGGTGAATACATATGCACGCACCACTTTTCCGTTATTTATTTTTTAGAAGTTATATTTTTTCCATTACATGAAATCCAAATAAAAATCTATTTAAATTACAGGTTGTAATGCAACAAAATAGGAAAAATGCCAAGGGGGATGAACACTTTTGCAAGGCACTGTAAGTTGATGGTTTTATTTAGGATAATGCTTTACAGCTTTATCATTCTATTTTAAAATCACCTTATTTTTTAAATATATTTTACATGATAAGGCCACACAGAAGGTCAGAGATCATTAGAGACACCTGTGATAATCTGAAGTACCCAAAAAACCCTCTAGCTGTCATCTGATAATATTCCATATATTCCTTGAAAGTTACCAAAAAGCTGGTAGTTTACTGGTAAACCTTGAAATTGACTGTACTACACTGTAGATGGGTTGGCCAGGAATCAGGTAATGGAGCTGTAATATATTCCAGATAAGATTCATATTATTTAAATGACATTGTAGCAGGAAGGAAGGAAACCATGCTGGCCTGGCCTAGCTGGCAAGCACACAGCGGACAGTGAGTAGGGAGGAACAATATGATTTAATGTAATGGGGAGAATAAAGCATAATTAGTGCAAATTAACTTTTGTCAGCTGAGGTGATCTTGTTGGGTGCTAATGCCACTGGCAACCGTGGAGATAGCAATTTATGCTCAGGGGGTAGGGTGAAGTGAAGTGCACTCTGTGATGCATTTAGCTCTGAATGGCAGCCGTGGTCACCGGCATTCCACACTGTTTTGTCTCCCTGAGTTTGCAGTGCCAAGATGAAGGATGCACCATGTTTAATTCATACCGTTGGTGTTTCATTCGGAGCCAGGAATGGGCCCTAGTCCATTAATTAGTACCAAACGACCATTCAAAACAAGATCTGCCTTGTATAGGTCGCCCATTTTGCAGGTTTGAAGCGCTCTGTGTTGCCTTGCTCATTTGGCTGGAGTGGAGTGGACATCCAAGGCTAAAAGCATGTGTCCTGCTGACTGCTGCCTGCTGTGGCTGGAATATGGCACATTACACTTTCTCATAATAATGCAGATAGCTGCCTAAATGATGCATTGCAGCTGTAATTAATGAGAAAGCACTTATCTGAACAGTGTCATCATTATAATCATTGAACTGCTAATGCTGTTATGTAAGATTATGATTGTTTGATATTATCATTGTACAACAGGATGTCCTGTGTACTTGTCTCTTGGCTGCTTTGTAGCTACGCCTGAGTACTTGGATGAGTGTGTACTTGCCTTCCAAATGTTTCATTGGCTTAAGTTGATTCATTATTATAGTATTGTTCAAAAGGTGCCAAGAATATAAGAAAGTATTGATGCTTAGAAAACCGCATGACATCACGGTTTTCTGTCCATTTTAAAGTGGTAACTATCATATTCCACCTCTATCATCACTCATTTTGTAAGCTGCAATAAACGTAATGAACTTATTACAATTAAAAAGACAAAAGAACAGTGTTGACTAATTCAGATGGACCCTTGAGACAGGATTCTCCTTTCCTGGGGAACGAAGCCAAATTGATTTTACATTTACATTTTAGTCATTTAGCAGACGCTCTTATCCAGAGCGACTTACAGTTAGTGAGTGCATACATTATTTTTTTACGTTTTCATACTGCCCCCCCGTGGGAATCGAACCCACAACCCTGGCGTTGCAAACGCCATGCTCTACCAACTGAGCTACATCCCTGCCAACCATTCCCTCCCCTACCCTGGACGACGCTTGGCCAATTGTGCGCAGCCCCATGGGTCCACCCACAGTGTAATTTCCTCCACAAAGATAGAGTACATATTTTTCTTCTGTCTTTTTTCATGCCAAGAAACCAGTTATTAGTGTAGGGGTTGCACACAACTACACCTATCTCCCTTCTGCAGTTTCTCTGTGTTACAATTAATTGTTCAATGTTATTTATTTGACTGTGTTGCTATATTTTTCTTAACCTGTATTTTCTCCATTAAATGATAATGATGAAAACATTAAAAACCTTTATTCTGGTTTTTATGTTTTGTCGCTTTTTTCCAGAAAACAACATCATGTTTCAAAGGAAACTACAGCGCATTCAGAAAGTATTCAGAACCCTTGACCTTTTACACATTTTGTTACATTACAGCCTTATTCTAAAATGGATTAAATCGTTTTTTCCCCTCATTAATCTACACACATTACCCCATAATGACAAAGAAAAAACAGGTTTTACATAAGTATTCAGACCCTTTACTCAGTACTTTGTTGAAGCACCTTTGGTAGCAATTACAGCCTTGAGTCTTCTTAGGTATGACGCTACAAACTTGGCACACCTGTATTTGGGGAGTTTCTCCCATTCTTCTCTGCAGATCCTCTCAAACTCTATCAGGTTGGATGGGGAGCGTCGCTGCACAGCTACTTTCAGGTCTCTCCAGAGATGTTCGATCGGGTTCAATTCCAGGCTCTGGCTGGGCCACTCAAGGACATTCAGAGACTTGTCCCGAAGCCACTCCTGTGTTGTCTTGGCTGTGTGCTTAGGGTCGTTGTCCCAGTCTGAGGTCCTGAGTGCTCTGGAGCAGGTTTTCATCAAGGATCTCTCTGTACTTTGCTCCGTTCATCTTTCCCTTGATCCTGACTAGTCTCCCAGTCCCTGCTGCTGAAAAACATCCCCACAGCATGATGCTGCCACCACCATGCTTCACCGTAGGGATGGTGCCAGGTTTCCTCCAGACGTAACGCTTGGCATTCAGGCCAAAGAGTTACATTTGGTTTCATCAGACCAGAGAATCTTGTTTCTCATTGTCTGAGTCCTTTAGGTGTCCTTTGGCAAACTCCGAGCGGGCTGTCATGTGCCTTTTACTGAGGAGTGGCTTCCGTCTGGCCACTCTCCCATAAAGGCCTGATTGGTGGAGTGCTGCAATGATGGTTGTCCTTCTGGAAGGTTCTCCCATCTCCACAGAGGAACTCTGGATGTCTGTCAGATTGACCATCGGGTTCTTGGTCACCTCCCTGACCAAGGCCCTTCTCTCCTGATTGCTCAGTTTGGCCGTGCGGCCAGCTCTAGGAAGAGTCTTGGTGGTTCCAAACTTCTTCCATTTTTAAGAATGATGGAAGCTACTGTGTTCTTGGGGACCTTCAATGCTGCAGACATTTTTTGGTACCCTTCCCCAGATCTGTGCCTCGACACAATCCTGTCTCGGAGCTCTACGGACAATTCCTTCGACCTCATGGCTTGGTTTTTGCTCTGACATGCACGGTCAACCATGGGATTTACCATGAATTTACCACAGGTGGACTCCAATGATTGTAGAAACGTTTCAAGGATAATCAATGGAAACAGGATGCACCTGAGCTCTTTTTCAGGTGTCATAGCAAAGGGTGTGAATACTTATGTAAATAAGGTATTTCTGTATTTTATTTTTAATACATTTGCAAAAATTTCTAAAAAGCTGTTTTCACTTTGTCATTATGGAGGATTGTGTGTAGATTGACGAGGAAAAAATACAATTTAATCAATTTTAGAAAAAGTCTGTAACTTAACAAAATGTGGAAAAAGTCAAGGGGTCTGAATACTTTCTGAATGCACTGTATATTACAATGTAATGAAAAGTAAAACATTATACTTCATTATCAAGTCTTCTGAACGGTCTACACAGGGAATACTAATTAACCATATTAAATGTATTAGTAGTTATATTTAAGGATTCTTACAACCGGAAAAGAGGAGAACATCTGAGACTAAAAGCATGATCTGAATCCTTGGCGGGGTAGCTGAGAGACTAGGAGGACCATGTTAGACGAGAGAGAGATAATGCCTTGTATGTTAATCAAGCCATGATGTATAGGTCATGCTCACACAACCACAGGAACATCAAGAGTCCCTTGTGCATTCTCCACACAACTGGGACGGGAGGACAAGGAGAGAGAATTAATTATATAATGTGAGCTTGTACTGTATGCAGATAAGTGGTGTGGGGTGGGGGTGGGGGTCACTGGAAAGTTAAGTTCATGTAATGCACTTCAGAGGTGGGGCTGTCATCACCGTGTCATATCTAAATCTGCTTAGTTAGTGGGGTCTAGCTAACGGATTATCAGCCACGTTTGAGTAATAGACTTCTCATTTAGCTTTAATGTGTTTTGCATAGAGAGCAACCTCCCCTCATCACTCTTAAAGATGAATCGGCTTCTAGGCAAAATTCTAAAGATATTAGTCTGTCGGCAACTGCATAAATCAGTACATTTTACTAATGGGAGCAAAGTTAAACACTCCTCCCACCTAAGCACATGGAGGAGGATTATGATGATGCTGCCATGGCCATTGGTTCTCCAAAGCAAGCAAAGGTCCTCTTTATTTACATGGACTGAATGCATCCCAAATGGCATCCTATCCCCTTTGTAGTGCATTATTTTTGCCCAGAGTTCTATGGGCCCTGGTCAAAAGTAGTGCACTATAAAGGGAATAGGGTGCCATTTGGGACGTATCTATGGAGTTCCACACAGCCCACAGGAAAACTGGCTTTACATAAGCATAAAGCCATTTATCATTGATATTTATTTCCATTAACTACTGCAATATCATAGTGTAATTTATAATGTTTGCCTCTGCATAGGACGAATACTAATGGTAGAGTGTTGACCTACCGTGTGTTTACCGCTCATGAGAAGATTATATAATAAGATAGAGGGAATAGTGTAAGTGAAAAGGTGGATTATTAAGATTACTATTAAAATAAACTTAAATGGGTATATGATATGATTCTCATTTAATTTATGAACCTACAAATACTCTATGAAACTGTATGAAATTCACATAGGGAATCAAATAACTCAGATTGTATTCATACTGTAAAAAATAGAGGTTAATTACTCACCGTTGATAATTATCACATTAATTTAACAATGAGAATAACTGTATTTTGTGCCCCTGTATTTTAAAACGTATGAAACCTATAACCTGGAGGTTTCTTGGAATAAAACAAAAACACACAAAGACAGTCCATGTCGACAGGAGGCTTGACGACAAGGCGTGAGGCAGTATCAAAAGGCTGCTAGCTTGTGCCTGGGCCTGTGTGGCTCGTGGCTTTTGAGAGTCCCACACTGGTGGGCTGTCAGACACTGGCACTGCTCTCCCCCTCATTAGACACGCTTCCCCAGTGCCACTCCCCGTGTGCCTCTCCCCCGCTCCGAGCCAAATTAAACACACAAACACACACACACATAAGCGTGAGCACACACGGCCCAGTACACCGTCACTGCCATCACACCAGCGACGCCTAACTGACACACAGTTTGTTTTGTACATCTAATTTGACAGTGCTTTAACTAGAGAGCCTGCTGCTTGTCAAATGTGCCAGCAGCACACAGCTGAACTGGAGGTATTCAGTTGAAGGGCATCTGTGAAGCAGCAGAGTCCCTTTGAACAGGCCGCGGTGGCTGCTGCTCGCCCTGTGTGCTGAGAGGTGCTGCGCACACGCTGAGGGCTTCCGTGTCTGTCTCTTTCTTTATTTCCCTTCTTAAGTGGAGGGCTGATGGGAGATGGGAATTCTGATGATGACAGTTGGTTCCATGTCTAGTCCAGCTCAATCCCCTCCCCCCACTCTCTCTCTCTCTCTCTCTCTCTCTCCATTCTTCAATCCAAGCACCAGGGAAACCTTTTAAAGTGTCTCAAAGCAGAGCTGACTTTGGTCCCTATAGCCCCCTGGCTTTGAAACCGAGGGAGGGTGCCGTGCTGTCACCAGCATGTTCCACGGGACACTTTGCTCATTAGGGAAGAGGGGACTGGTTCGTGGCTCCCTGCTCAACTTGATAACAAGTCAGTCAGCCAAAACAGCTGCAGAGGAAAGGGTTGGACTAGGAAGTAGGAACAACCCTTAGTGTGTTTTCAGTAAACGTCAGTGTTCTGTGCCAGAGTAGTCTGAGGGCATTAGAGACGGAAGGACAAACCAGGGATGATGTCTGGTGTCTGTTTCCTGACTCCAGACAGTCAAGGCTGGAAAACAAAAGCCTACGAGCTTACAAGAGGGAAAAGGTGACCAAACATATCTGTTCACATATCTGTTCACATTCAACCTTTAAAACTGAATGTAGCGGGTTGTCCCTAAATGTGGGTAGAGGAGCAGTATTACTATACTACATTTATTATAACACCTTGCTATATGCATGGTGTTGCTGTTATTTTGTTTTTAAGGAAGGAACTTGATTTGGTCAGAATTACAACGTATTTAACCTACTGAATGTTGAATGGAAATCAAACTCAGTGAACCTAAGTCATGACTTCAATAATAAATCTAAATGTCATATTTTGCCTCATCATATCAGCGCACATCATCTGAGGAGAACAGACATATGTGAATGATTCCATCTACATCATTCACTGATATAAAATTGGTTTATAGCAGTCCTCGGATAATGCATTGGCCTATTGCTTGCAAAATGTAATAAATCAAAATACAGTGTTCCACCTCAAAAAGCCTCTGCTTAAATCAGACATATAACCTGACATTAAACTGAGCAAAAGCAGCCTCTGAAAGACATAACTCTGGTGAAAGAGAGATCATTCTCTCTTTTAGGTTTAGTGCTACTGTACATGTTTGATGGTCTACACAGCAGGCAGTGTACTGGTCACACAGCCATCCGTATTTAATACGGCCATTTATTTAAGGGACATTGTACTGACTGAGTCCTACAAGAAACTTTGGAAAACCCATTAGCTCCTGTGACCAGCATTGATTCACATCATCCAATCTCATGTTATTGAGCAGGCACTGCACCCTGAAGAGCAAGACTAGAAATTCTTGAGACATATAGAAATGCTTGAGACCCCATGAAACAATCATTCCAAGGCTGATGCCTATTTGTAATCCATTGCGGAAAATGCCCTGCATGCAACAGAAGAGATGTTCAGCGTCACAAAAGAGGTCTTCATCTCGGACAGGCCGTCCTCCCCAACTTCTGATCCGACGAAACCTAGACTAGCTCTTATTGAAGCGACGATGGCTATATTCTCCAGAGCAGACAAATTCAGGTAAGTTCGATAGATAGATGTTTAACTAGACTTTCTAGGAAGGTAAGTAAGTGCAATTTGTGTCTTCGCAGATGTAAAAGTTCCAGCTCAACAGATAGTGTCCATCTCGCTTCTCCTCCTCACATCTCGAGCAACATCACGAGTCCGAGTGACCTAAAAGTAAAATAAGTCGCAAAATAATTAAGTGGATGGCACATTAAAGAATTCAACCAAACAGCGACTCTTTAAAACATTGACATGTCGATTCTTTGAAGTTTGCACATTAAAGTAAGTGTTTGATGCAATGCAAACCAACATAGGCTCAAATGCAAAGGCTGTAGTAAAACTTAGTTCTCAAATATATGGTTTTAACAGGGTATTACATAAGATATGATTGTTTGATATTATCATTATACAACAGGAGGTTGGTGGCACCTTAATAGGGGAGAACAGGCTCGTGGTAATGACTGGAGTGGATTCAGTGGAATGGTATCAAATACATCAAACACATGGTTTCCAGCTGTTTGATGCCATTTCATTTGCTCCGTTCTGGCAATTATTGTGAGCCATTCTCCCCTCAGCATCCTCCACTGCGATGGTACAATAAGATGTGGACTTGGCTGCTGTTTAGCTACACCTGAGTATTTGGCTGAGTGTGTACTTGCCTTCCAAATGTTTTATTGACTGATTGGTTAATTCATTATTATAGTATTGTTAAAAAGGAACAACAGGAAATCATTGTAGGTTTAGTGCTACGTGGTTGATGGTAGAGACATATATGAGACTATCAGATTAAACTGAGAAAATGTTGCTTGATTGCCAAATTCTACCACTTAACACCATTCATCTTGGTGCTTGCCTTGCTTGCTGTATGAATGCTGAGCGTCTTCTACTGTAAGGAGCTTGACAGTGGCCATTTTCCATGGAAGAGGAGGCGAAAGAGGCCCATTGACCCCTCTTCACCACAATTTTCCCTCATTGTGTCGAGACTTCATTAACTTCTAGGGCAATTTCGGTGCATTTTCAGATCAGAGCAACCTCCTTAGAGCTTCGACTGTCAGTAACACAGCCTGACTACTGTTACCTCAATGAAAGCCTATCATAAAGGCATTGCGGTTCTTTGAAGGCCATTGGATGGTAAAATTGTGTAAAATAATATACTGTAAAATACACAACTAAATGTGAACAATTACCCTTTCTATATTTCAAGAGCAATGAGAAAGTTTACAGTGCTTATAAACATTTAAATAAAAAATAATATATTGTGTAGTCTTTGTATGTATTGTGGTGAGACGCTGAAGAAATACTGTTGTTGAAAATAATGGTTAAATGCTGCCCTCCACAGGCATAGGCATGTTACTGTGGTCCAGTGTGGACACAATACAGCTCAACAACTACTATAGGCCTATGTGAACACATGGATCTGCCCTGCTTCGTTTTCCAGAATTTGACTCACAACAATGCTGCCATTATAGTACCTATAGACCTTGCCTGTTAGTGAACATATTGAATAGATTGATACTTGGATGAGTATATGAACAATGGTTTGATATTTTGTAGAAGGTTTTTCACAGGTTTTTGTAAGACATTTGCTCCGTAACTTTTTGCACTAGACAAATGTTGGTGAATCACTCAAATAGAATATTGACCAACAGAGAATTTCTGAATAGTCCCCTTCATGTACTGCTAAAATCACAGAACAACACCTTTGTTTATTCTTTACTCTTTTTAAAGTTTTTAATTAATAAACTAGAAACAAAACACCAGATGAGGAGGGTTTCGAAAAATTATAAAGTTATACTTTTTTATTACAGATGACAAGTGTATTTGTGACGACTTCAGCTGACATTTCAATTTTCACCTGACATTTATTTTCTCAAATTACAACCAATCCTACACTGTACCTCTATTTCAACTTTACCTCATTCGCATCAGCTGATTGAGGCTAGAGGCAAAACCATTTAAACAAAGCATGTCATCAACATTTGTTTTGATGTAATTAGAATAAAGCCCCCCATTTATGCCTCATATCAACATTTTGAGAAAATAAGGCAGGAATATTAAGGTCATAGAAGCTAAAGAAAATAAATGTCTATAAAGAGAAAGAACACACACACACACACACACACACACACACACACACACACACACACACACACACACACACACACACACACACACACCTATCCCTTTAATGTTTGTATAATTGGCACACCATTACTATTAGGAGCAGTGTGTATGAGTCTGTATTGTCACAGAGTTGGCCATAGTTTATCCACAAATCACCTCAGGAATTATTTCATGTCTTTAGTAATATTGCAATTCAGACTTTCATTAATTGGGAACACCATCCAAATGGTTATTCATGCTTGCTCTTCATGTCATTATTTAGATCCAGACATGTTGTCTCCTTGCTTTGTTACCACCTCCAGCATTCTAACAGCACATTTACATTTGTCTTTCTGTTGAATGAAATGTTCAAACCTTAAACTCAGAGAGCCAGTTAGGTTTAAAATCAGGTCAGCAGGAAGTGTCTGCATCGCTGTCAAACATTTCCAAAACAACCATTTGGCAACATGAGCCATGCAGCCACCCAACCCAAGCCAAGGGAACAAAAATTATCTAGTATGCACTCCAATAAGTGATGTTCATCTGTCTCTGCAGATATATCAACTTTTCCCTTCTCCTTTTCCTTCGAGTGGCTCTAAATGATGTATGAAGTGCCAGGGTGAGCCTTCTGGAGAGACAAATGCCAATGACTCGCTCCAAAATGTCAAACATGACAGTCAGAGACATTCAATAATAATATCTGCCTGACCAATTCAGAGCCCTGCTCTTCAAACTATCGCTGATGTCTGGTGAGGCAAAGGCTGAGTTTATCTGCCTTGAGGTAACATATCTCTCTTTAGACAAGGCCAAAGGTAGCCACGCACAATCTGCAGTGCTAGGTTGAGTGGAAGAGGTCTTCCATCGCAGCATATAAATATAAAAAGTCAAGTCAGAAAGAATACCTACAAATGACCTTTTGTGTGATGCAATATTTACTATTTCAGTATAAAATAAATATCAATGCTACACTGCATTACCACAACTGAGACATGTTATTTAAATGTAATCAAGTGTTTATAGCGGCAATCAGCAGTTAAAACAATAGCAAAGCGTCTCCCCACTCGTTTTAATAAAAGGAGGAACGGGGTTGGAGAAATGTAACCACTATCAAATTTATAGACAGAGCTATGGATGCAAGGACTGACCATCCATGATAAACATTATAGTTTCAACCATGTTTTGAGGCTATACAGTGTTTGTTTGCATTTACTTTGTTTACAAACATTGGAGTAAAACAAGCTTAAATGTTGGGTTCTGATGGGGTATGACAGTTGAACTAAGCTAGTGAGGCATTTATAAGTTATATTCTTCAAGAATCAATGGGAACATTGATTTATAAGTCAAAAAACAGATGTAGCAACTGCTGATTGCCCCTTTAAACGTATAATTTCACAAGAAACTTAATTCATGTAAGGGCCATTGCAAACTAATTGTCAATTTTCCAAAGTAATCTACAGTTCCACATTTTTAACCAAGAAGACCAAATGAAATGCAAATGATGAAAATGCTTTTTTAATTGTAAAACACATGTTTAGTAAGTACATTAATTCTTAGTCAATCACATTCTCTTGAAGACATCAACAAGTGGATTAAAGATTTAAGATTCACAAATGGTACCAATCAAATTTCACCACGCCGGCAATTTGGTTATCACCTGTATAATTTTGCTTTGTTGTCTTCAACTCCTAAAACTTTAGCATTTGAAATAAGGTGTCCAGTGGAGCTGCAGATTTCCTAGTACAGATTTACACATGTGTAACATTACAGTAGAATCACAAAAACATAAGTGCCATAGACTTTTGAGAAATGTTACAGTAGTGTGCTTTCAATGCTGGATCAAGTGTCGCTTTTTTGTTTGGGTCCCTTCTGAATCCTTCATACAGTTGGTCAGGAAAGCCAGGCATCGCTTGGAGTACTCCTCTGGAAAGTCACGGAAATGGCTCACATGGGCAGGGGTTTTGAAGTCAAAACTTTCAACAGACACGCCTTTCTCCTTTAGAGCCTTGACCATGAGCTCAACATCACTGTTCCGAATCACTCGATCAGCTCTGGAGTACAGGTACAGATGGGGCCAGGTAGGAGGGCACTCCCGGATGGCATCGTAGTGGTCCTTGTGGATGTACTTGGTCACAGGATATAGAACCACCCTAAGCAGGAAAACTGTTACAGCAAACAGTGCCAAGAGAACATACCTCAACATCACATTGATTTTGGGTCCCAGAGTGTCTGTAAGAGCCCGTAATGCCCCCCTCACATTTCCACTGCCTGGGGCACTGTCCACCACAGCCCCAACTATACATAGGGTGCTGAACTGTTTATGATTGTGCAAGAGCTCAACAATGTAGCGGTAAAGCATGAATCCCCCATTGCTAAACACATGGAAAAATATGGGACTGTTTTCCACTTCGTAATCATAGAGTATCTCAAGCAGTTTGTGGGCAGTGTTACTCAGCTCCTTGTAGCCAAAAGATTCAGAGATGAATACTGTCTTCAAGGGCGCTGTGTAGCAAATAGTGACACAACCCTGGAACAAAATGGGGGAAAAGGTAAGTCACACATTAATAATGAAGTAGATTAATAATTCATTGAAATGACAGGAAACATTAACCCCCACAATAATAGTTTAACTCCAACCTGTTCGTTATAAATGGAGCTGTACTTGGCAAGATGTTTGTCTCTGCAGCCAGCCCATCCCAACAGTATGACAACTGGTTCATTTGTTCCATGCCAGTGTCTATCTGAAAGGAGGAAAAAAAAAACTGTTCTCTGATTAGTAAGCTAGTTAGCTACTTAACCAGGACAATTAATTTAGCTAGCTAGCAAGCAGCCTTTGAGTTTGTCCAATTCAGCTGTCACTTAATTATTATTATGGACAAACCTGCCAGTGCCAACGTTGACTAAATAGCTCATACCATGGCTCTGGGTGACACTCAGGTGACAGCTAATTTAGCTAGATGCGTGTTGTTAGCTAGCGAGCTACCCTAGCAAAGCTATATCGACAACAAATTGCTCACCCGAGATCAATGCATCTGGAAACACAATGTTGTAGTCCATGCCATCATTTGCCATTTTGTATCCGGTTATAATCTCTGTTTCCCTTTTGCTATACGATTCATTTGGCTGATGTGTTAGCTGAACCTTTTTCGCAGGTTTACTCGCCGCCACTCGCTAGGAAAGTCAAAGGGTTGTAGTAGTTCGTTCATTGGTTCGCGTTCCCTTCACCAGACAGTCAGTTCCATGTTCCTCCATGAGATGGCGTACAATGTCCATATTTGAGTTTTCAAGCTTCTGTAGAAAAACAAATCGAATTTTTCACTCAGAATAACATGGGAATTATTTGACAACATTATGCAATCTGTGGAATAATAATTTAGTCAGTTATGACTTTATTTAATTGGAACAAAATCGATTCACCAAATTATGTGATTAGTGTTGTAGTAGAGTGATATGTGAAATAACTGTAAATTAGAGTCAATGCATAGTAGAGGGAAATGAGTATTCACAGCTGGTCAAATTATTATATACTTTCAAACTACTATCAATATTAGAGCTAACGCAGTAGATAATAAAATACCGTACATTACACACCTCTCCATCATAAACAAAAACAGTGTCGCATGCTCGTCCCTGAATGGAAGCTTCAGCTGTCAATCTGGACGTTAAAAGGCGGAGGAGGGCACTTAAGTGGGAGTGTTGAAGGAGCCAGCCAACACTGCGCAGCAGAGCTGTCAAATGGTTGAAATATCTAACCACCGCAGACGGCAATTGTGTCTTACTAATGAGAAAACAAAATGCCACATAAGGGGGACTGTGCGTTTACGTTTTGAGGTCAGCTATAATTCGTGTAGTTAGCTAGAGTTACTTCGGCGTTGGCTGCATAACTTCTCGTTTGTTAGCAAACTGGAGTGGCTAACGTTAGCTAGCCTCTCGTCTTGTTTGGACTGTTGACAAACTAAACTAGCTATCTAGCTAGACCAGCGAGATAGCCAACTAACCACAATAAAGTTAGCCAGCTAGATACTCTACTAGCTCGTGCTCTCTTGTGCATGGTGAGTAGATCAAATAGCCTGTAAGTTATTATTACAATGAGATGTAACTGAGTTTGGCCTGTTATTTCATCTAGTTGTTGTTGAAGAGTCCATCATCTCATCGTCGTCTTAATGACAAACGGCAAGGTAAGAACTCTTGATAATTCTGCCACTGCTGCCAGCATGCGAAGTTTGCTAGCTAATTTAGCAAGCTCGTTAGTTAACGAAGCCAGCCTCTCAAATTAGCTAACTGTAATGTGACCATTTAGTAACTAACTAGACAAGAATTTGGTCAGCATATTGTATCCAAGCTCAAGATATCTTAGTTATTACTAGGTTATAGATTGATTACAGATCAGGAGAAACTGGGCCCTCCCCTATGTCTATGAACTAGACTGGGTCATTATTTAAAATCTCAGGAATGTCAGGTATGTTATAGCTGCCTCTGATATCCACCCTTTACAACAGATTGGGCTCAGATAGTGAGACTAAGAATAGCTGTTTTGGTGATTGCAATCCGTTGACTAGCTATTTCACAACAGAAACCTAACCAGTGCATTCTGTTTTCTACCCTCATCCACTCATCATCCCTCTTTTTCCTGGGGATTATCAATCTTGCACTTCCTCATAACCAGCTGACCCTCCTGTTCGGTTGATTTACAATAAACACCTTTTATTATAGCCCATTTACACAGCTATATAAAGCAAAAAAACATTGCCTCAGGGGACCACAGGGATGTCCCATCTGTTTTTTTATTAGCGGCCCAGCCCTCTGTACCAATTCCTCTGTTAAAATTCCTCCACTTTTCCTTAGTCACTTATAGTTGATTCTGAGATTTATCACTTTGGAAGCATGCATTATGTCCACACAGGCCTTATTGTTTTCTCACCAGCTATGACATGTAGGCTACTGCTGAGATGCTAGTGAGGGAAGTTAGTGTTTAGACTGGAGAAATCCCTCTTTGCCTGTATACAGTAGGCGCAATGTGGCTGTGGGAGGGTTGAAATGACATCCGTTATTTATGTTGTGTTTCTGCTTTGAATGAAGGGAAATGTATCTTCTTTTTTTTACCCAGACAATGCCTAGCAGCAATTGAAATGAAAGAACTACCTTGTATGTTCTACCCTCATTCTGCTTCTGAAAAGCTGATTGTTTCAAGTTGCTATTTTACTCATTCTTGGCAGTGGGTGTTTGATCATTGTCATACAATTGCTAAATGGCAAAGATGCTTTTAGTAGTAGAGGAGGATAACATCAGCAAAAAGATCCCCGAACTAGTCCAGTAACTTTGGAGGGTTTAATTTGATTTCAGTTGTTTTCATTTGGGATTGGATGGGAATCTCGCAAGAGGCTGAATTAAAAATAAATAGCATTATTTTCCCAGAGTTTAATAGCTCCTCTCTAGTGAAGTCTCTAACTCAAGAAAAGGGGAGGACAGCAGAATAATCCAGGGACATCGCCTAGTTACAACCAGCCCTTTGAGTAAACTCAATAGACCTGTGCATGCTGTGAAAATCAGGGGTCCTGAATAATTTAAATCAAAGGGCTGCTTCCTATGATCATTACTATGGGGTTCTTATGTCTCCTTCTGTTCCTGTTCATGGCTCCCTGGTTTGTTTTGGATCTCAGTTTTGGACTTTGGCGTTATCTTGGCTTAATCTCATATAATTGGAAAATCAATCCCTATTAGAGCCATTATTTGTGAACTTGTCAGACGAGAGGCGGGGTAGGACCCCTGTCGTGTGTGTCTAAGAAGATTGACCTTATCTAATGTAATGTTTTTGTCATTCTTAATTGTTGGGAAAAAATGGAGGAAATGTCAGAGGAATGTGATAAATAGATTAGGCTCATTATCCCCCTCATGACAACACAACCATGTTCTGTTTAAATTAATGGGGATAAGATCACACACACACCACACACGCTTATGAGTTAAAATACTTTAGGGGTACATACATCACCATTTTTTCCATAGAGATGCTATGGATAACAGCTGAAACTTTAAATATTTTTGTGTTTTCTGGCTGGTCATCCACAGCCTGTGAACCATACGCTTTGTATTGTGTATTCTGAACTACAGAAAAGTATTAGTAGCTGGCACCCAAACACACCTTTTCCTCAGTCTGCCAGCTGAGATAGTATTTTTGTGTTTCTTTCCCCTTAGGGCAGTAAAGAGTTGCAAAGGAGTTGTCGAAAATGTGAAACCTTTATCGAGGAGTCCCTCACAGAGTTCACATTGAAGAAGAGGCAATGATGGATCGGAACAAGCGCAACTCCATTGCCGGCTTCCCCTCCATGAGGCCTGACCGTCTCGATGACCTGGATGGTGGAGGGGAATGGGCCCCGTCTCAGGTGGGAAGAGTGTGCCCCTCGTCCTACCGTGCCCTCATCAGTGCCTTCTCCTGCCTGACGCGCCTTGATGACTTCATTTGCGAGTGGATCGGCTCTGGCTTCTTCTCAGAGGTCTACAGGGTGAGTTTGTAATGCTTGACCTGAAATGCAAGAGGTTTATGCCTGGTAGGTGTGGTTGTCTGAGGACAGCTAATTAATTCATATCAACACACAGTCACCTCCAAAATGATTGGTACCCTTGATAAAGATGATAAAAAAGACTATAAAATAAATAACGCAAATACCGAGCTATGTTGTATGCTAATAAAAGAAAAGGGGAAATAATATTATTTTATATGAATTCAATTGCTCAGAGAAAGAGATTTTGTACAACAAAAAAATCTAAAAGATTATTGGCATCCCTAAAGATTATTATAAAAACAATCAAACAATGTTAAATCTGCATTAACATTCTACTTTTTTAAGTGAACCTAAGCTTAACCCAGTAAGACCTACAGTTGCAAAAATGCAACATGTCCTAAATTGCATCCTGTATCGGTCCTAAAATAAAAAAATAATGTCAAACAATACATAGGCTGTTTGCACAGGCAGACACTTTTTTTTTCTTTTTTTTCACTAATTGGTCTTTTGACCAATCAGATCAACTCTGAAAAAGATCTGATGTGAAAAGATCTGATATGATTGGTCAAAAGACGAATTAGTGGAAAAAATGGGCTGAAAATTCGAAATTTGGTTGTGCATCAGCAGTTTTTCTCTTATGTCAGTCACTTAGCCCATGTCAGCAACAACAACAAAATTAGATTGGTAAATTAGTCTAGCCAGCCATCTAAACTTGTAGTAATCATGGTAAAATTATTGACCGGGGGGCAAATAGATTTTGTTAGTCACTCTCACTCAGATATCATATAAATAAACTGCAAACATTTCTCTCCGCCCATTGGCTAAATGTGTAGAATTGCAGCAAACTTGCTTTAAAACTGTCACATTGTCTCTAAGCCCATGGCAAAATGTGTAGAATTGCAGGAAATCAACTCTAAAACCTTGCAACAACATATCCCTTAGGACCCCCAACAGGCTAGGGCTGGCTCAGACTGCATGTGTGTGTATGGATGTGGGTACGCAGACCCGCGAGCCACTGCAGCCCTTGATGATGAGTTCACATTTTTTGTGGCCCCCACCCCCATCAAAGCTGCCCATCCCTGCTGTAAAGCAATGGTGTGTCATTTCATTGCACCTATCCGGTGTGTGACAGACACACACCGGATTACTTAGAAACCTATGATCTCATACACTGAGTTCAGCCCTCATTCTATTATTAAACATGTTAGTGGTGCGCAATACAGTTAGCTAATACATTGACTTCTGTGCAGAGTAGGAAAACCCTGCACCTCCCTCCAAACCACCCAGATATGTTATGTTATGGACCAGCCCCCATTGAGGTCAGACAGGCCCTTAGAGCATGCAGATACTCATGTGGCCTCTCCCTATTACATTGATCCATTCTCTCACAATAGACTGATTTGGGACGTGCGAAAAGCCCTTCTATATTTCCATGTCGTTGTGGTTACGACTCGGAGAGCTCCCTCTGAAGAGGTTTATTGATGGGACTGGTAGTTAGGCTACAATGGCTCTCGGGTAAGTGCTGTATCGTCAATTACACTAACTCAACCGGACAGTTGGTACTTGCACAGAGATGGCTGTTGAAGTCTGATGTTCAAGTCCTTAACTTGACCTCAAAACATCAGTAAACTGCCTACATTCACTTTTGTTGTAACTCACGTTTTCATTTCCTCCACCCTTTCAATACAATTAGGTGTAGGCTATTGAATTCAGCCCTGCCTACTGAAGTCAGTCTGAGTATTCTATTTTTGCTTGCACAAGTACCACAATAATGTCAGCACCCACCCATGTCCCTGTCTTGCATCTTAGTCATACATACAGATGGAACTGAAATAGAATGCTGAGCAGTTTGCATATCTAATAGGAAATGATAACCTCGTTTTTAATTGAAAGAAGTGTTGCTAGGTCTTGAGCCATGCTTCACAGTGTAGGCTAATGCCTGCCTCTGAGCATGGCCACAGCAGTCTACCTTGGGACCGCTCATTCACTGCTCATTGAATTCAAAGGGTTAATGCACACCACTCACACAGGACCAATCACTGACTTGGTGGGGGAAGGGCAACATATAGACTCCTGCCCCAGTCTGTCTGAGGGGAAGTAATTACACAATGTATTTTAGGGATGGAATGCCCATCCAACCTCAACATGACTGGGGCCTGCTGCCCTACAAGTATTCCTCCTGTTGAACATATGCTAAATAAATAGCTTCCTCCATTCACCCGAACGCTCACCCATGTTTTAAACGTTGTTGTTTGATCCTTGGGGCTATTATATTGTTATAGCTTCAGCTGTTTCCAGTCTTTTCCACTCGAGATGCAATGAGGACAGGAACTGGCTCAAGTGATGACTTCGGCTTTATTAGTGCAACGATATTTACCCTCATTGCTTGTCAGTTGTTTGATTTGTCTCACTGACGACATTGAATACTTGCGTCTGTAAGTGCTTAATGGACCGAAATATTTACTGTGTCATGAGAGTTCCATATCTGTCTAAGCAAGGGGACTATTGATCTACATTGCTTTGAAAATGCATGAAATCAATGGAATGAGCTGTTTCTTAGACTGTGTCATGTTAACATGGCTAGGTATTGAGGAGTAGCTGGAGAGACAGATTGGAGCTGCAGGGTTTTGCTGGGGCAGCCTATGGGTCTTTTTAAGCCAGGCTGTTCTCTTTTCTCTCCTGGTGGGGAAGGAGAGTGTGGGGGGTGGGGTGGGGGGGGTTCTAGAGAAGACCATCTGCTGCCTGCTCCTCTCCTACAGGGAAGAGGAAGACTAGCTCCTCCTTTGTACTTGAACTTCAAGAGTGGCTAAAGAAGCATTAGTCACAGGAGAGACTCATCCAAATGCTATATAAGGCCTAGATCGTTCCTCTTCCTTTTTCTGTACCTCAAACCTTTTATATCCTCTCTCCAACTGTGTTGATATACCACTAATATCTATAGGAAAGGGGGATCATAGTCATTAAGAAAAGAACTGAAAGTATAACTATATGCATTGTATCTGTTATTGTACTTGCAGACTTTGACCTGAGTGGATCGATTTAGTATATTCTTAGTCACTGTTGGTTTCAATGTCTTAATATTTCAGCTGGAGGAAGTGAGCAGTAGCAGATGAAGCTCACCATTTTCTCACCCTGATGCATAACTTCCTGTGGTTATGGCCCTCTGAGAAAGCAAATCGATCCAACCTTAAGCTTAGGGATATACAGAGAGACTTCTGTATTTTTATAGGTGTTAGTCTATGTATTCTCTGCCAAAGCATAGCCTACATTTTCTTAGCCTCAGCTCATTGTTCTTTCTAGTGCACCACTGTGGAATACAATCAGCCACTCATCTTTGATCACATCAGAGATAATGCTGCAAGGAAGGCAAGTGACAGTAGAAAGGCCTGCTGACTCCATGTACAGTTGAAGTCGGAAGTTTACATACACTTAGGTTGGAGTCATTAAAACTCGTTTTTCAACCACTCCAGAAATTTCTTGTTAACAAACTATAGTTTTGGCAAGTCAGTTAGGACATCTACTTTGTGCATGACACAAGTAATTTTTCCAACAATTGTTTACAGACAGATTATTTCACTTATATTTCACTGTATCACAATTCCAGTGGATCAGAAGTTTACATACACTAAGTTGACTGTGCCTTTTAAACAGCTTGGAAAATTCCAGAAAATGATGTCATGGCTTTAGAAGCTTCTGATAAGCTAATTGACATAATTTGAGTCAATTGGAGGTGTACCTGTGGATGTATTTCAAGGCCTTCCTTCAAACTCAGTGCCTCTTTGCTTGACATCATGGGAAAATCAAAATAAATCAGCCAAGACCTCAGACATTTTTTTTGTAGACCTACACAAATCCTGTTCATCCTTGGGAGCAATTTCCAAACGCCTGAAGGTACCACGTTCATCTGTACAAACAATAGTATAGTACGCAAGTATAAATACCATGGGACCACGTAGCCGTCATACCGCTTAGGAAGGAGACTCATTCTGTCTCCTAGAGATGAACGTACTTTGGTTCCAAAAGTGCAAATCAATCCCAGAACAACAACAAATGACCTTGTGAAGATGCTGGAGGAAAGAGGTACAAAAGTATCTATATCCACGGTAAAACGAGTCCTATATCGATATAACCTGAAAGGCCGCTCAGCAATGAAGAAGACACTGCTCCAAAACCGCCATAAAAAAGCCAGACTACGGTTTGCAACTTCACATGGGGACAAAGATCGTACTTTTTGGAGAAATGTGCTCTGGTCTGATGAAACAAAAATAGAACTGTTTGGCCATAATGACCATTGATATGTTTGGAGGAAAAAGGTGGACAATTGCAAGCCGAAGAACACTATCCCAACCGTGAAGCACGGGGGTGGCAGCATCATGCTGTGGGGGTGCTTTGCTGCAGGAGGGACTGGTGCACTTCACGAAATAGATGGCATCATGAGGAAGGAAAATTATGTGGATATATTGAAGCAACATCTCAAGACATCAGTCAGGAAGTTAAAGCTTGGTCGCAAATGGGTCTTCCAAATGGACAATGACCCCAAGCATACTTCCAAAGTTGTGGCAAAATGGCTTCAATCCTATAGAACATTTGTGGGCAGAACTGAAACAGCGTGTGCGAGCAAGGAGGCTTACAAACCTGACTCAGTTACACCAACTCTGTCAGGAGGAATGGGCCAAAATTCACCCAACTTATTGTGGGAAGCTTGTGGAAGGCTACCGGAAACGTTTGACCCAAGTTAAACAATTTAAAGGTAATGCTACCAAATACTAATTGAGGGTATGTAAACTTCTGACCCACTGGGAATGTGATGAAAGAAATAAAAGCTGAAATAAATCATTCTCTCTACTATTATTCTGACATTTCACATTCTTAAAATAAAGTGGTGATCCTAACTGACCTGACCTAAGACAGGGAATTTTTACTAGGATTAAATTCAGGAATTATGAAAAACTGAGTTTAAATGTATTTGGCTAAGGTGTATGTAAACTTCCGACTTCAACTGTAGCTATGGTTCTGGAAAGATACGTCTTGATTCATTTTGCTGCAGGGGTAGAGCAAGCCATGCTCCATGATCTTGGAATATTGATCATGTTTAGAGAAAAGTGTCCCCATGAGAAGGGAATATTGGCTAAGGGAACTGTATGGTTATAGAGAAGTGTTCATTTTCAGTGTAACTGCCTAGATATCGCCTAAATGACCGGATTGTTGTGTTTGTTGTAGGTGCAACACAGAGTGTCAGGCCAGGTGATGGCTCTGAAGATGAACAAACTGAGCAGTAATCGAGCCAACATGCTGAGAGAGGTCCAACTGATGAACAGACTGTCCCATCCTAATATCCTCCGGTGAGCTCCAGGAAACAAAACGCCTGTCTACCGCTAACTATATTCTGCATAGTTTTTCTTGGGCCCACCATCATCATCATCATCATCATCATCATCATTTTTTGTATAGTTTGAATATCAATCTGTCCATTGAAGAAACATTGAAATATAATGCCTTATGCAGTTTTATTCAATGGTGTTGAATTAATTATTGTTCAGTTGCTGATTGAATTACCCCAGCATAAAAAAAAAAGTAAAAATGTTAATAATCTCAAGGGGATATAAAATCAAAAATGGGTAAAATACAGGGCTAGCTAAGTTCAGTTATGGTGCCATATTCATAAATAGGCTTATTTTTTTACGGACTCAATATCAGTCATTTGTGAACCCTTCATCTTTTAAAGAGACTTGGATCTGTAGCTTTGTGTCAAAATGACATAAGCCTCCTCTCCTTTGTAATGGAATCAGTGGGGTGACCTTGATCGCCCCTATTCCACAGAAAGCAGGTCAGAAACCTATTAACAATGGATTTTCTGGAACGACATCCTGAGTTTGAATTTCATTGACATGCACGCCCTTTCCTTTTTCACTTTCTTCTCACCAAGGCTGTTTATTTTCGTATAGCGTTGTGAGCCTGCACAAAGTATTTGACCAAACCCATCACGATGGAACACATTTCTTTGGATACATAATTGTATGACCATGTTTTATGTTGTCGTGGACAATAAAATTTAACTAGATCTAATCTGTGAATTTGATATCTTCATGGATTCGGCTGACCGAAGCTTTGCATGATCCTTGAGGTTGTTCAAGTTTCTCTGTGATTTCTGCCATTCTCAACACCCAATGTGTCTCTTTACTGAATGATATTCTACAGAGCTCACATTCTGCTGTAGGTGGTGGGTAGGAAAGAGAGACAGTCTGTATGTGCTGTGGTACAATCACAGCTTTGTTGCAGCTAGTTCTGTGGGGGTGGGCAGACGAGCATTCTGAGGGGGTCTTTGTCTGAGAAACCCTTCGAGGACGCACCAAGTCTCACGTTTATTGGGTCATAACTCTAGGGGCTCCAACACTCGCTGTGCATACAGCCTGGCTATTGATACAGGCAATTTGTGTCATTTAGAAAAAACTGACTTGACTGTGACTCCAGCCTGTTAAGATTTGTAAGCAGTACCTCAGGAAAAGAGGGAAAAGAGATGGAATGCAGGTCAAGAGAGTGAGCCTTGTTTTCCCCTCTGAAAATTACATTCTTGTTTGCACCTCTTGTTGGGTCTTGTCTTGCAGCCCACCAGTGCAGAAATATTTAACAATATCCACGCCAAGAGCATTGTCATTTTTCTTTCTAAAGGACTATGCTGGCCAGCTTATGACTTTTTGTACTAGCGAGGCTGCATTTACACAGGCAGCCCAATTCTGATCTTATTTCAACTAATTGGTCGGTCTTTTGACCAATCACATCAGCTGTTTTTCAGACCTGATCTAATTGGTCCAAAGACCAAAATGATCGGAGTTGGGCTGCCTGTGCAAACACAGCCATATATAGGCCCACTCAAATGTTTTATTCTGGACCCCATAGCTTAGCTTTGTCATGTCAATATAGATCAAGATTCTAAAATAAATTGGCAACGTGAGATTAGCACAACAGGAAATACACTACCGTTCAAAGGTTTGGGGTCACTTAGAAATTTCCACAAATAATTGTCCATTAAAATAACATCAAATTGATCAGAAATACAGTGTAGACGTTGTTAATGTTGTAAATGGCTATTGCAGCTGGAAACGGCTGATTTTTAATGGAATATCTACATAGGCGTACAGAGGCCCATTATCAGCAACCATCAGTCCTGTGTTCCAATGGCACGTTGTGTTTGCTAATCCAAGTTTATCATTTTAAAAGGCTAATTGATCATTAGAAAACCCTTTTGCAATTGTGTTAGCACAGCTGAAAACTGTTGTGCTGAAAGAAGCAATAAAACTGGCCTTCTTGAGACTAGTTGAGTATCTGGAGCATCAGCAATTGTGGGTTCGATTACAGAATCAAAATGGCCAGAAACAAATAATTTTCTTCTGAAACTCATCAGTCTATTCTTGTTCTGAGAAATGAAGGCTATTCCATGTGAGAAATTGCCAAGAAACTGAAGATCTCGTACTCCCTTCACAGAACCGCGCAAACTGGCTCTAACCAGAGTAGAAAAAGGACAACTGAGCAAGAGGACAAATGCATTAGTGTCTAGTTTGAGAAACAGACGCCTCACAAGTCCTCAACTGGCAGCTGCATTAAATAGTACCCGCAAGACACCAGTCTCAACGTCAACAGTGAAGAGGCGACTTCGGGATGCTGAGGTTCTAGGCAGAGTTGCAAAGAAAAAGCCATATCTCAGACTGGCCAATAAAAATAAAATATTAAGATGGGCAAAAGAACACACACTGGACAGAGGAAGATTGGAAAAAAGTGTTATGGACAGAAGAATTGACGTTTTAGGTGTTCAGATCACAAAGAACATTTGTGAGACGTAGACCAAATGAAAAGATGCTGGAGGAGTGCTTGATGCCATCTGTCAAGCATGGTGGAGCCAATGTGATGGTCTGGGGGTGCTTTGGTGGTGGTAAAGTGTGAGATTTGTACAGGGTAAAAGGGATCTTGAAGAAGGAAGGCTATCACTCCATTTTGCAACGCCATGCCATACCCTGTGGACGGCGCTTGATTGGAGCCAATTTCTTCCTACAACAGGACAATGACCCAAAGCACAGCTCCAAACTATGCAATAACTATTTAGGGAAGAAGCAGTCAACTGGTATTCTGTCTATAATGGAGTGGCCAGCACAGTCACCGGATCTCAACCCTATTGAGCTGTTGTGGGAGCAGCTTGACCGTATGGTACATAAGAAGTGCCCATCAAGCCAATCCAACTTGTGGGAGGTGTTTCAGGAAGCATGGGGTGAAATCTCTTCAGATTACCTCAACAAATTGACAACTAGAATGCCAAAGGTCTGCAAGGCTGTAATTGCTGCAAATGGAGGATTCATTGATGAAAGTAAAGTTTGAAGGACACAATTATTATTTCAATTAAAAATCATTATTTCTAACCTTGTCAATGACTACATTTCCTATTCATTTTGCTATATTTTCTATTCAAACTAATTTCATGTATGTTTTCATGGAAAACAAGGAAATTGCTAAGTGACCCCAAACCTTTGAATGGTAGTGTATGTGTCCACCACATGTTTCTCTGTGGTAGTTACATGGAAACATAACCCTTTTTTTTTTTTTCTCTGTTTTTTCTTCCTCTAGGTTCATGGGTGTGTGTGTTCAGGAAGGCCAGCTCCATGCTCTGACTGAGGTAAGAGGGACCACTGTTCTCCTTTGTGACTCTGTAGCTCAATTGGTAGAGCATGGCGCTTGTAACGCCAGGGTAGTGGGTTCGATCCCCGGGACCACCCATACGTAAAAATGTATGCAAACATGACTGTAAGTCGCTTTGGATAAAAGCGTCTGCTAAATGGCTTATTATTATTATTATTATTATTATTATTATTATTATTATTATTACTTACAGCCTCCTATAGATAGCCTACACCTGAGAAACCTGACTGTGCCACTGGCTGTCATGTTTCAGGTTGGGACGTTGAGACACTGTCTGTTTTCTTATTAAGTTTTTCATCCACGCTATAATAGAATGTGATTCTAGAAACATGATGGGTCCTCTAGCATCAGTATAGGCCTAGATGCATTTTACTTCTAATGTAGCTTATACTGTCATATTATTCAATGAGTCACGTTGCAGTACAGTCAGTTTGATGTTATATTACATGAGTACGTCTCAGATAAGTATAACCCTCTAAAAGGTGACCTCCTTGCAGTGTGAATATAATGAAAAGGTGTAAGTGTTTGACTGCGTGCTCAACCAAGTCTTTGTCAGGGGTTTTTCTCAGGTGAACATTGACACATCACCCAGTACAGGAACCTGTAATTGAAAGAACCTTGTGTTCACCTGAAGGCACAGTTTACATGTGCGCAAATAAAGCTGTGTGTGTTGATGTTCTCAATGAGAAGCCAGGGGATGGGTTCCATTATTGTTTTCAAGCTCAACTTATTTTTAACCTGTGTGGTGTGCTCTCTTGTTGTAATCCAAATAGATAACCTTGTGCTAATGATTAGCGTTGATTAGTTAGGGAAAAGCTTTACGACTGACTGCCACATCACATTCACCCAAGCACTTGTGTGAAGTGAATGATAGCAGGATGTTATCCAATATGTGGATCCATGGAGATGGGGAGGGAGGGAGGGAGGGAAATGTCTCTGCTGGCGCGCTTGCAGTTTCTCGGTTCTGCTCACCCCACCCCCAGTCTCTTGGGCTTTGATGTCAGCAGCCTCAAGCCACAGGCTGTGAATACTGAAAACACTGCATCATGGGGATATGTTTTGGAGCTACTGCTGTGTTATCAGAACTAGCAGCTAGCTACCAGTGCTGTTTGCTCTGACTGGATCCTGACCTTAGCGACGGGCCTGACAGACCTCCATGGTAGGAAATGAAGAGTCAAGTTACTGTGCAACCACAGGCTTAGAGATACAATCAGTCGTCCGTATAAAGCTCCTTGGCCTCCGCCGGCCCCGCCATGGCCCGTTGGGTTGGCACAGTAACCGCTGCACTGCTTTCCCACTGCCTGATAGATCTAGGCTACACATTAGGCAAATACCGATTAGGACCATTATAATCTGGGTAATCCATGACCCACTTGGGGATTACACCATTATTTGAAGATGCTCACAGTGGTCACGAGACAATTAATTCCCATTTTCTTTCCATCTTTCTTATTAGTTCGAGGAAAGTTTCCTCAGCTGGTCGATATTATCAGTTGAGAAATTCTAAGAATAGCATCCGTGTAGATGTGTTACTCCATGTTAAGACATTTCAACGTCTTGGGTTTTTCCCCCTCTTCTCCTGTTGTCCACTGCTTCTGCTGTCTTTGATCTGTGATCACGTGTCAATGGCCTTGCACTCCCTTCTCCGGGTTACGGTGTCAGGGTTTGGGGTGGAGGTGAGGTGAGGTGAGGTGATGTTGCCTCATAACCTAAAATGGGCCTCCCTGTGTGCCTAACTTTGTCCTACGCTCCTTCGCTCACTCCTCTGATCTGGAGACTCTCGTCTCTAAATCTACTGAGTTCATGGAGTGCATCATGTCCACACTGACCGACTGGCAGCAGGATTTGTCTGGGCTTTACCCCTGTGTAGGGGAGGCTCCTAGTGGAGCGCTAGGCTGGCAGACGACAGATGCAGTGGGGCTACAGAGGAATTTGTAAGGTAAAGCCGACGTAATCCTCTGGTTTGGGAATGGTCTGCAGGGCAGGGGGAGGGAAGACAGAGGAGGTAGTGTAGAGAGCCTTACAGCGTGGGGGGCTTTTAGTGCCTAAGCTTAGACCCATGGACATGCACATCCAACACACTTGAAGTTCATTTGTTTCTCTGGTATCATATGCATATCCTGTGGTAAACTATAGGCCTACCTGTACAGTATATTGTCTAGGTTGACTTATTATTAGGCTTACTACAAACAGTCTACCTGAACAAAGATCGAAGACTGAAGCACAAGTCAAAAGTGAGTGACGTTGTAACCTCTTCACTTTGGGCAGACTCAATTCTGCTCACTAATCCCATTAAAAGGTATAGGCTATAGGCTGTGTTCATATTTCGTGATCATTACAGTTCCAGCTGTGTGAAGACAGACACGTTTGAGTAATGTTAACTTTCCTAAGGCATCAATGAAGTCATTGTGACAGTTTGCCAAGAAAACGAAAACACACCAGTCTAGAACCACTGGTAAGGCCCAGAGAAATTAGGTCAGTCAAGGGACCTGTGTCTTACTCTCTACATTACTCTTGTCTACTTTCATTTCTCTCTGTAATTAATTGTCACGTTATTTATTGGATGTGGTGAGGCATTCTACAGCACTTGTCATATAGTAGTTCTGTGTACGGGACAGCCAAGCCTGTCACGATTAAAGCTGACATGCACAACGTAAAAGAGAGCTACTTTCTAGCAGATTCCCACTTCACTTCGTTTTCCCTGCACGCAGGCAATCCCGTCTGTGTCACTGTCATTGTCCCCAACTGTGCCTGGCATTAGATTGATGCTATGTTTAGAGCGCTCAGAGTAACTCAATTGAGTTCTTTGACCGGTCTTCCTGAATGGAATGGAGTGGTGTGTAGAGTAGCCTCAAATGACCGACAGGATGCTGTAACAATGACTTTACTTATAGTGCAGTACCTTATCTCTACCTCATATAAAGTACATACAGTAGGCTTATATATGGGAATTGAATTCAAGACAATGTGCATTTAGGCCTATTCGTAATGTGTACTTTGTACTGAAGTCTAATTTTAAACGTGAGCATGTTTTCCCTCCCTCTCTACCTTTCTGCAGTACATCAATGGTGGGAACCTGGAGCAGCTGTTGGACAGCAACAAGCCTCTGAGCTGGGCTACCAGGCTCAAGCTGGCCTGTGAGATCGCCAATGGACTGGGCTACCTGCACTCCAAAGGCATCTTCCACCGGGACCTCACCTCCAAAGTGGGTGGCTGTTAACTGTGGATGGATGCGTCCGAAATGCACTATATATATAGGGAATAGGTTGCCATTTCAGATGCACCTGTGTCTTCTTTCTACAACAGAGATAAGAATCATCGATCTAGTTCGCTTTAAATACAGCAACGTGTGCTTCAGTTTCTGTTCTTCAAACCTTGGGCGTTGGAAACTGTTTTTCCGCAGAGTACATTGTTATTGTAAGATGTGATTATCTGGCTAATTCGGCTTGTACTTCGGGTTGAAACACATGGGGCTTGCAAGGTGTAAACCTCTTGAGTTGGATCTAATTTACACACTTTGTTCGGTAGCTACAGTGGGGAAAAGTATTTAGTCAGCCACCAATTGTGCAAGTTCTCCCACTTAAAAAGATGAGAGAGGCCTGTCATTTTCATAATAGGTACACGTCAACTATGACAGACAAATTGAGAAAAAGAATTCCAGAAAATCACATTGTAGGATTTTTTAAGAATTTATTTGCAAATTATGGTGGAAAATAAGTATTTGGTCACCTACAAACAAGCAAGATTTCTGGCTCTCACAGACCTGTAACTTCTTCTTTAAGAGGCTCCTCTGTCCTCCACTCGTTACCTGTATTAATGGCACCTGTTTGAACTTGTTATCAGTATAAAAGACACCTGTCCACAACCTCAAACAGTCACACTCCAAACTCCACTATGGCCAAGACCAAAGAGCTGTCAAAGGACACCAGAAACAAAATTGTAGACCTGCACCAGGCTGGGAAGACTGAATCTGCAATAGGTAAGCAGCTTGGTTTGAAGAAATCAACTGTGGGAGCAATTATTAGGAAATGGAAGACATACAAGACCACTGATAATCTCCCTCGATCTGGGGCTCCACGCAAGATCTCACCCGTGGGGTCAAAATGATCACAAGAACGGTGAGCAAAAATCCCAGAACCACACGGGGGGGACCTAGTGAATGACCTGCAGAGAGCTGGGACCAAAGTAACAAAGCCTACCATCAGTAATACACTACGCTGCCAGGGACTCAAATCCTGCAGTGCCAGACGTGTCCCCCTGCTTAAGCCAGTACATGTCCAGGCCCGTCTGAAGTTTGCTAGAGTGCATTTGGATGATCCAGAAGAGGATTGGGAGAATGTCATATGGTCAGATGAAACCAAAATAGAACTTTTTGGTAAAAACTAAACTCGTCGTGTTTGGAGTTGCATCCAAA
This sequence comes from Coregonus clupeaformis, assembly GCF_020615455.1. Lineage (NCBI taxonomy): Eukaryota > Metazoa > Chordata > Actinopteri > Salmoniformes > Salmonidae > Coregonus > Coregonus clupeaformis. The sequence goes on along the minus strand of NC_059205.1, from coordinate 38,222,398 downwards.
GAACACCATACCTACTGTGAAGCATGGGGGTGGAAACATCATGCTTTGGGGCTGTTTTTCTGCAAAGGGACCAGGACGACTGATCCGTGTAAAGGAAAGAATGAATGGGGCCATGTATCGTGAGATTTTGAGTGAAAACCTCCTTCCATTAGCAAGGGCATTGAAGATGAAACGTGGCTGGGTCTTTCAGCATGACAATGATCCCAAACACACCGCCCGGGCAACGAAGGAGTGGCTTCGTAAGAAGCATTTCAAGGTCCTGGAGTGGCCTAGCCAGTCTCCAGATCTCAAACCCATAGAAAATCTTTGGAGGGAGTAGAAAGTCTGTGTTGCCCAGCGACAGCCCCAAAACATCACTGCTCTAGAGGAGATCTGCATGGAGGAATGGGCCAAAATACCAGCAACAGTGTGTGAAAACCTTGTGAAGACTTACAGAAAACGTTTGACCTGTGTCATTGCCAACAAAGGGTATATAACAAAGTATTGAGAAACTTTTGTTATTGACCAAATACTTATTTTCCACCATAATTTGCAAATAAATTCATTAAAAATCTTACAATGTGATTTTCTGGAGAGAAAAAAATCTCATTTTGTCTGTCATAGTTGACGTGTACCTATGATGAAAATTACAGGCCTCTCTCATCTTTTTAAATGGGAGAACTTGCACAATTGGTGGCTGACTAAATACTTTTTTCCCCCACTGTATGTGATTCAGTTCATTTCTGATTCAGTTTAAGTATGACTGATTGAGCATTATCTCTGAAACATCCCATTTTCTCCAGACATTTTTGTCATTTTAGAAGCTAATGATGGAATTTATGCTCACTGTTTATCCTCAGAATTGCCTGATCAAGTCTGACGAAAACGGCTACACAGCAGTGGTTGGTGACTTTGGTCTTGCTGAGAAGATTCCCAACCAGGAGTAAGTCATTTCCACAGAAACGCTTATTTATCAAACACGATCCATGACATGATAAGATCAAGACTGAAATTGAATCCCACAGTAAAATATATATAAATATACTGCTCAAATAAATAAAGGGAACACTTAAACAACACATCCTAGATCTGAATGAATGAAATCATCTTATTAAATACTTTTTTCTTTACATAGTTGAATGTGCTGACAACAAAATCACACAAAATGTATCAATGGAAATCAAATGTATCCACCCATGGAGGTCTGGATTTGGAGTCACCCTCAAAATTAAAGTGGAAAACCACACTACAGGCTGATCCAACTTTGATGTAATGTCCTTAAAACAAGTCAAAATGAGGCTCAGTAGTGTGTGTGGCCTCCACGTGCCTGTATGACCTCCCTACAACGCCTGGGCATGCTCCTGATGAGGTGGCGGATGGTCTCCTGAGGGATCTCCTCCCAGACCTGGACTAAAGCATTCGCCAACTCCTGGACAGTCTGTGGTGCAACGTGGCGTTGGTGGATGGAGCGAGACATGATGTCCCAGATGTGCTCAATTGGATTCAGGTCTGGGGAACGGGCGGGCCAGTCCATAGCATCAATGCCTTCCTCTTGCAGGAACTACTGACACACTCCAGCCACATGAGGTCTTGCATTAGGAGGAACCCAGGGCCAACCACACCAGCATACAAGGGGTCTGAGGATCTCATCTCGGTACCTAATGGCAGTCAGGCTACCTCTGGCGAGCAGATGGAGAAATGAAAAATAAATGCCACCCCACACCATGACTGACCCACCGCCAAACCGGTCATGCTGGAGGATGTTGCAGGCAGCAGAACGTTCTCCACGGCGTCTCCAGACTCTGTCACGTCTGTCACATGTGCTCAGTGTGAACCTGCTTTCATCTGTGAAGAGCACAGGGCGCCAGTGGCAAATTTGCCAATCTTGGTGTTCTCTGGTAAATGCCAAACGTCCTGCACGGTGTTGGGCTGTCATTTTGCAGGGCTCTGGCAGTGCTCCTCCTGCTCCTCCTTGCACAAAGGCGGAGGTAGCAGTCCTGCTGCTGGGTTGTTGCCCTCCTACGGCCTCCTCCACGTCTCCTGATGTACTGGCCTGTCTCCTGGTAGCGCCTCCATGCTCTGGACACTACGCTGACAGACACAGCAAACCTTCTTGCCACAGCTCGCATTGATGTGCCATCCTGGATGAGCTGCACTACCTGAGCCACTTGTGTGGGTTGTAGACTCCGTCTCATGCTACCACTAGAGTGAAAGCACCGCCAGCATTCAAAAGTGACCAAAACATCAGCCAGAAAGCATAGGAACTGAGAAGTGGTCTGTGGTCACCACCTGCAAAACCCATCCTTTATTGGGGGTGTCTTGCTAATTGCCTATAATTTCCACCTGTTGTCTATTCCATTTGCACAACAGCATGTGAAATTTATTGTCAATCAGTGTTGCTTCCTAAGTGGACAGTTTGATTTCACAGAAGTGTGATTGACTTGGAGTTACATTGTGTTGTTTAAGTGTTCCCTTTTTTTTTGAGCAGTGTACTTGTTCTCCCCACTGTGTATATATACAGTGAGGGGAAAAAAGTATTTGATCCCCTGCTGATTTTGTACGTTTGCCCACAGACAAAGAGATGATCAGTCTATAATTTTAATGGTAGGTTTATTTGAACAGTGAGAGACAGAATAACAACAAAAAAATCCAGAAAAACGCATGTCAAAAATGTTATCAATTGATTTGCATTTTAATGAGGGAAATAATTATTTGACCCCCTCTCAATCAGAAAGATTTCTGGCTCCCAGGTGTCTTTTTATACAGGCAACGAGCTGAGATTAGGAGCACACTCTTAAAGGGAGTGCTCCTATTCTCAGCTTGTTACCTGTATAAAAGACACCTGTCCACAGAAGCAATTAATCAATCAGATTCCAAACTCTCCACCATGGCCAAGACCAAAGAGCTCTCCAAGGATGTCAGGGACAAGATTGTAGACCTACACAAGGCTGGAATGGGCTACAAGACCATCGCCAAGCAGCTTGGTGAGAAGGTGACAACAGTTGGTGCGATTATTCGCAATGGAAGAAACGCAAAATAACTGTCAATCTCCTTCGGCCTGGGGCTCCATGCAAGATCTCACCTCGTGGAGTTGCAATGATTTACATTTACATTTTAGTCATTTAGCAGACGCTCTTATCCAGAGCGACTTACAGTTAGTGAATACATTTTTTTTTTTTATACTGGCCCCCCGTGGGAAACGAACCCACAACCCTGGCGTTGCAAACGCCATGCTCTATCAACTGAGCTACATCCCTGCCGGCCATTCCCTCCCCTACCCTGGACGACGCTGGGCCAATTGTGCGCCGCCCATGAATCTCCCGGTCGCGGCCGGCTGCGACAGAGCCTGGATTCGAACCAGGATCTAGTGGCACAGTTAGCACTGCGATGCAGTGCCTTAGACCACTGCGCCACTCAGGAGTTCAATGATCACGAGAATGGTGAGGAATCATCCCAGAACTACACGGGAGGATCTTGTCAATGATCTCAAGGCAGCTGGGACCATAGTCACCAAGAAAACAATTGGTAACACACTACGCCGTGAAGGACTGAAATCCTGCAGCGCCCGCAAGGTCCCCATGCTCAAGAAAGCACATATACAGGCCCGTCTGAAGTTTGCCAATGAACATCTGAAGGATTCAGAGGAGAACTGAGTGAAAGTGTTGTGGTCAGTTGAGACCAAAATCGAGCTCTTTGGCATCAACTCAACTCGCCGTGTTTTGAGGAGGAGGAATGCTGCCTATGACCCCAAGAACACCATCCCCACCGTCAAACATGGAGGTGGAAACATTATGCTTTGGGGGTGTTTTTCTGCTAAGGGGACAGGACAACTTCACCGCATCAAAGGGACGATGGACGGCGCCATGTACCGTCAAATCTTGGGTGAGAACCTCCTTCCCTCAGCCAGGGCATTGAAAATGGATCGTGGATGGGGATTCCAGCATGACAATGACCCAAAACACACGGCCAAGGCAACAAAGGAGTGGCTCAAGAAGAAGCACATTAAGGTCCTGGAGTGGCCTAGCCGGTCTCCAGACCTTAATCCCATAGAAAATCTGTGGAGGGAGCTGAAGGTTGGAGTTGCCAAATGTCAGCCTTGAAACCTTAATGACTTGGAGAATATCTGCAAAGTGGAGTGGAACAAAATCCCTCCTGAGATGTGTGCAAACCTGGTGGCCAACTACAAGAAACTCCAGATACTCAACTAGTCTCAAGAAAGCCAGTTTTATTGCTTCTTTAATCAGCACAACAGTTTTCAGCTGTGCTAACATAATTGCAAAAGGTTTTTCTAATGATCAATTAGCCTTTTAAAATGATAAACTTGGATTAGCAAACACAACATGCCATTGGAACACAGGACTGATGGTTGCTGATAATGGGCCTCTGTTTATGGAATATCTACATAGGTGTACAATCTGCCGTTTCCTGCTACAATAGCCATTTACAGCATTAACAATGTCTACACTGTATTTCTGATCAATTTGATGTTACTTTAATGGACAAAAAAATTGCTTTTCTTTTGAAAACAAGGACATTTCTAAGTGACCCCAAACTTTTGAATACTACCGGTCAAAAGTTTTAGAACACCTACTCATTCAAGGGTATATTCTGTATATTCCCCCATCTTGTCACAACACAACTGATTGGCTCAAACGCATTAAGAAGGAAAGAAATTCCACAAATTAACTTTTAAGAAGACACACCTGTTAATTGAAATGCATTCCAGGTGACTACCTCATGAAGCTGGTTGAGAGAATGCCAAGAGTGTGCAAAGCTGTCATCAAGGCAAAGGGTGGCTATTTGAAGAATCGCAAATATAAAATATATTTTGATTTGTTTAACACTTTTTTGGTTACTACATGATTCCATATATGTTATTTCATAGTTTTGATGTCTTAACTGTTATTCTATTAGTAAAAATAAAGAAAAACCCTTGAATGAGTAGGTGTTCTAAAACTTTTGACCGTTAGTGTATAATTCAGATTTGCTCCTTTGAGTCAGTCCAGTTAAATCTCTCTGTACTAAATGAATGTGGGACTGCGAGGTAAAGGGATGGACAAGTGCCAGTATGAGAGGGCCATTTGATTAGGAAGGAACATGAAGTACTGTTCAGGTCAGGAATAAACTGGAGCGCTAGGCTAATAATACCAGAGCAGGTTAAGAAGGCCCCGCTCTCTCATGGCTAGGACTTCATTATTACATATGCCTTGCAAAAGTATTCAAACCCTTTGGATTTCTTTACATTTTATTGTGTTACAAAGTAGGATTAAATTGATTTAATTGTCATTTTTTGTAAACAATATACACAAAATACTCTGTCGAAGTGGAAGATTATAAATATTTGTTTTATTAATACAAAATTAGACAACTAAAATATAGTCATTGCTTAAGTATTCAGCCCCTTTGTTTAGGCAAGTCTAAATTAGTTCAGGAGTAACATTTAGCTTAACAAATAACATACGTTTCCTGGACTCACTCTGTGTGAAATAATAGGGGTTGACATGATTTTTGAATGACTACCCTTCCTCTGTGTCCCATGCATACATCTGTAAGGTCCCTCAGTCAAGTATTGAATTTCAAACACGGATTCAACTACAAAGACCAGGGTCTTTCGAAAGCCTCATAAAGAAGGGCAGTGATGGGTAACAATAACAAATCAGACATTGAATATCTCCTTTAAGCATGGTCTAGTTACTAATTATGCTGTGCATTATGTATCTTGGCCAGGTCGCAGTTGTAAATGAGAACTTGTTCTCAACTGGTTTACCTGGTTAAATAAAGGTGAAATAAAAAATAAAAATAAATTAAACCACCCAGACAACACAAATATAGTCATCCTTTTGAACTGAGCTGTAGGACAGGAATGTAACTGCTCAGGGATGTTACCATGAGGCCATTTGGTGATTTTTAAAACCGCTAGTTCAATGGCTGTGATGGGAGAGAACTGAGATGGGTCAACAACATTGTAGTGACTCCACAATAATGACCTAAATGACAGAGTGAAAAGAAGAATACAAATATTCCAAAACCTGCATCTTGTATGCAACAAGGCACTAAAGTAATACTGCAAAAACACATGGCAAAGGAATACACTTTTTGGCCTAAATGCAAAGGCCTGTGTTTGGGGAAAATTTAACACATCACTGAGTAACTGCCTCCTTATTTTCAAGAATGGTGGTGGTTGCATTATGGTATGGGTATCAAATCACATTTTATTTGTCACATACACGTGTTTAGCAGCTTTAGATGCTTGTGCTTCTAGCTCCGACAGTGCAGTAATATCTAACAATTTCACAACATATCCCCAATACACACAAAACTAGTAAGGAATGGGATTTAAGAATATATACATACAGTGAGGGAAAAAAATATTTGATCCCCTGCTGATTTTGTACGTTTTCCCACTGACAAAGAAATGATCAGTCTATAATTTTAATGGTAGGTTTATTTGAACAGTGAGAGACAGAATAACAACAAAATAATCCAGAAAAAACATCAGCATCGAAACCTTAATGACTTGGAGAAGATCTGCAAAGAGGAGTGGAACAAAATCCCTCCTGAGATGTATGCAAACCTGGTGGCCAACTACAAGAAACGTCTGACCTCTGATTGCCAACAAGGGTTTTGCCACCAAGTACTAAGTCATGTTTTGCAGAGGGGTCAAATACTTACTTCCCTCATTAAAATGCAAATCAATTTATAACATTTTTGACATGCGTTATTCTGGATTTTTTTGTTGTTGATCTGTCTCTCACTGTTCAAATAAACCTACCATTAAAATTATAGACTGATCATGTCTTAGTCAGTGGGCAAACATACAAAATCAGAAGGGGATAAAATACTTTTTTCCCTCACTGTATATGGACAAGCAATGACAGAGCGGCATGGACTAAGATACAGTAGAATAGAATAGAATGCAGTGTATACATATGAGATGAGTAGTGCAAGATATGTAAACATTATTAAAGTGACTAGTATTCCATTCCTTAAAGTGGCCAGTGATTTCAAAAGGCAGCAGCAGCCTCTAATGTGCTAGTGATGGCTATTTAACAGTCTGATGGCCTTGAGATAGAAGCTGTTTTTCATTCTCTCGGTCCCAGCTTTTGGTATACTTGACATTGGCAAATACTGGGGAGTTTTTCAGGATAAAAAAAACTGGATAGGGCTAAGCACAGGCAAAATCCTAGAGGAAACCCTGCTTCAGTCTGCTTTACACCAGAGACTGGGAGAGGAATTCACCTTTCAGCAGGACAATAACTTACAACCCAAGGCCAAATCTAAACTTGACTTGCTTACCAAGAAGACAGTGAATGTTCCGAAGTGGCCAAGTTACAGTTTTGACTTAAATCTGCTTGAAATACTATGGCAAGCCAAGACTTGAAAATTGCTGTCTAGCCATGATCCCCAACATGATGACAGAGTTTGAAGAATTCTGAAAAGAATAATAGGCAAATATTGCACAATCCAGGTGTGCAAAGCTCTTAGATACTTACCCAAGAAGACTCTTAGATGTAATAGCTGCAAAAGGTGATTCTAACATGTATGGACTCAGGAAGCGGAATACTTATGCAATGACTATGTTTGAGTTATTTATTGCATTTTTATTAGTCTTTAAAAAATAAAATAATTTTCTTCCACTTTGACATTACAGAATATTTTGTGTAGATTGTTGTCCAAAAATCACAATTAAATCCATTTTAATCCCACTTTGTAACACAATAAAATGTGAAGAAATCCAAAAGGGTCTGAATACTTTTGCAAGGCACTGTACCTGATCATGAATATACCTTTTCCTCAAAACAGTCATGGAGAAGGAACATAAAATGTTTGGTTTGTCTGCTAATTGTTGTGATAAAAATACAAAAATTGTCAAATTATTGAAGTAATTAATTGCATTATTCCCTTACCCTAAAGACACAACCTCCAGTCTAACATTTTTCTCCTGTACTTGTGTTGTGCCTGCAGTGGTGAGGGGGAGAAGCTGGCGGTGGTGGGCTCTCCCTTCTGGATGGCCCCCGAGGTGCTGAGAGATGAACCCTACAATGAGAAGGTATAATAATAATATGCCATTTAGCAGACGCTTTTATCCAAAGCGACTTAGTCATGTGTGCATACATTTTGGCGTTACAAGCACCATGCTCTACCAATTGAGCTACAGAGGACATTGTCACTGGGCATGGGCATGGGAGAGGCAGGTAGGTCCCTGACTTCTGACCTCTAACCCTTGACCTCTCCCTGAACTAAACAGGACCACTTATCTCCTACACATCAACCCCCCCAAGCTAAGAACTCATCTTAAACGCCTGTCTCTCTGTTTTCTTCCATTTCCAGGCGGATGTGTTCTCCTACGGTATTGTCCTCTGTGAGATCATCGCCCGAATACAGGCCGACCCCGATTACCTTCCTCGCACTGAAGTGAGGATTGCTCCGTTTCCTCTGTCCTCCATCCCCTTGATCCTCACATTACATAAGACTAACACTCATAAGACTCATGTCTAGATCTAGTTGACATTATGTTGGCACCAGAGGTGGTTTAGAAGAGCACAGCTCTTTCAATATGTTGAGTTAGATGCCAAAAATAGATTAACATAGATAACATCCCAAAGTATGGATTTCCTGTCGGACCTCTCCCCCTCTATTTTATCTCTACCTACTCCCTCTCTCCTCTCCCTCCCTGATAGAACTTTGGCCTGGATTATCATGCCTTCCAGCACATGGTAGGAGACTGTCCTCATGACTTCCTACAGCTGGCCTTCAACTGCTGCAACGTGAGTAGGCCCTCAATCTCTTAATTTTCCAAAATCTGTATTTGATTGTGTGGAATAGAAACTAGTAACACAATCTGATTAGAATTAATCTGATTTAGTAGTACCCCCTTATCTTGTTTGACCTGGCTACTCTATCACCTCTCCTCTTCATATCCACTCTCCAGATGGACCCCAAGCTGCGGCCCTCGTTCCCTGAGCTGGTCAAGAGACTGGAGGAGATCCTGTGTCGGCTGAAGGCCGAGGAGTCTGGACGAGAGAGGATCCCCCTCAGTGGGGAAAATGACAAGAAGACCATCCCCAAAGGTGATGCCTCCAACCACCTCGTATCTAACCCCTTCAGAAGCCTGACTGCCATGGCAGTGGGACTGTTTTATTTATTCATTCTTGAGTAGAATTTTATGAGGATAGCATAAGATTAGCATGATCAAAACCATAAACATCACCACCAGATGAACTCCCTAAAACATTTACAACAGTTTAAAAATGCCCCTCAGTTACCACTTTCCCTTCAATGTCCACTACACATGATTTTGAATCTCCAAGTCTGTGATCTAGTGTTGCAGATGCATTTGTACTGGCAATAAAACCTCGCCTCACATTATTGCTTTTCATAGTGGCAACTCCCCCTGACTGCCATGTGTTAGCCTGCAGTCCTGCACCACTTGACACCCAGTTTCCTGCACGGTGTCAAGACTGCACAGTGCAGACCAATGGTTTCTTGGAAGCAGGAAGAAGCTGTAAACCAAGCAGCAGTGAGGCTGCCAGTAGCTGCTCCACATTGTAATCTGCCTGTTGCATATCCACCGGGGTTGCCTCCCAAATGACACCCTAATCCCTTTATAGTGTACTACTTTTGACCAGGGCCCACATAGGGAATAGGCTGCCATTTGGGATGTAAATCAGGTCTACTCTAAATAGGTCCAGTGGCAAGCCAGGGCTGTCCTTTCCCTCCCAACTCTGTCCCAAAGAGTCATATACTTTCCCCAGTCCTTTCCTCTACTTTTATGATGCAGTGTCTGCTTGCAGGTTCAAGTTGCCTTACTACAATTTAGCATGACATAAACTTCTAACCTCTTAAGTGTTTTCGCAATCACCCGATTCTGTGAAACAAAGAATAAGCTACAGTAAGGTTGTTAGGTGGGAACCACCATGTATACACAGAGTAGTTGGAAATAATTTGTCTATTTCCTTTTTAATTTGGTTCATGGGAGTATTGGGTCTGGGCTTTGTTTTGTTTAGCTAGCTTTCCTTCCTCGGCCAGTCACTCCCTCTTCACTGTTTATTTACCTTCTGCTTCCCAGTTCACTTTAGTATTTCTACATTATATCTTAGAAACGATTTGCATATGTTTCCCATAATGCTTCCACCTATGCGATTTACTTCAATTTAAGAATTTGACTGTGCCTCCTTTATTTATCTCATGCCTGTACTGTAGGTCTTGGCCTATATTGCCCCCTGGTGGTTACATTGGGAACTAACACTTCATAACAATCCCATGTGTTGTGCAGTAGAGATGTTTGACTGTTGCTTCTCTCTCCAGGTCCAGGTGAAAAGGTCCAGGGGATTAAGAGGTTAAACTCGTTGGGTCTGCAGGACGACAAGATCCCTCCCAAATCACCGCGTCCTCGTCGCAACATCTGGCTCTCCCGCAGCCAGTCAGACATATTTTCCCGCAAGCCAGGCAGAAAGGTCAATGTCCACGACCCTTACTACAACCCAGGCCCCAGGGCCGCGCCAGGGGCCCGCAAGATCAACCCCTTCAATGCCCGTGAGGACCTGTGCGGAGGCAAGATCAAGTTCTTTGACGTGCCCAGCAAGTCTGTGTTCTCTCTGATGTTCGATTTGCACTCTCTCCAGGACAGCGTGTTTTCCTCTGGGACCCAGACCCACTCTGGAGCCCCCGTCCACCCAGGCATGTGGCAGGAGACCTGGTTCACCGGCAGGCAGTGCCGCTCTCTGCCTGCCTCCCCCCAGCTGGCCCTATCGGATGGCTCCTGCCCCCCGGCCTCCTGCCCCCTCTCTGCCAAGTGTGACCCGGCCCAGCGGTGCCAAGAGGTCAGGCAGAAGGTGCTCAGCGCTTGGGCCAGGAAATATGCTGTGATGGAGATCCCTCCTTACCATGGAGGTCAAGAAACGGTAGAGGTAGAGAAAGGGGAGGAGAACAGAGTAGATGAGAGCTGGTCTCCCTCTCCCATGCCCATGCCCAGTGACAATGCAGAGGCTATGGACTGCTCCAGCAGCCAAGGGAGCCCAGTGGAGGACAAGGACAAACACTTCTTCTGCCACATGCAGGCCCAGAATGGAGGCCCAGTGGAGGACAGTAGAGGCATGGTGTCTATGTGTGAGGAGATGGAGGCTGAGGACCAGGAGGGCATGCAGCAGCAGCAACAGACCTCATGTCACACTGTCACCCTCAGCCCAACCACAAACGGAGGCCATCTGAGTCCCATCGTACTGGTGCCATGTACGGCCCCACATGCCACCACAGAACTGCCCTCTTAAGTGTGACATCTAGGAATAAAACGGGTCATGGAGAAAGGCCGCTTTGAGAGAGACACTCCTCAGAGACACTCGGATAGGAATGATGACGTGTGGTGACGATTATCTTAATCAATTCTTTGCAGATAGAGATTATTTTTTCAAGATTGTTTTTATTTAATATACTGAAAATGTGTTTTGTTTCTTAAAAAAGGCGTCCCTAAACCAGGGGTCTCCTAATTCCTTGAGGTTCTTTGTGTGTATGCTGGTTTTAAGTCACTGCCTTCTTGATGTTCAATGGTTTTATTGTGATTACATTCTGCCCCATAGGGAGATGCATGGGAGTACATGTACATGATATGAAAGTAACAAATCTAACACTCTTAACAGGGAGAAAGGGTTGGGGTCTGAATGAAAAATGGCAACCATTGAGATCCCTGCCTTAAGATTCATTGTTACTGGTGGTATTTTTGTACTGGACAAGTGTGCATTTCAGAAGAATGAGTCCAAACCAAGGTGTAGGGAATAGATCATGACCATTTTAAAGGGCTATTTATTGAGTGGTCTACCAGACTACTGAGGTCTCTTATGGAGACTAATAAAAATGTACATTACAGAGCACTTAAACAGTAAACTTACCAGTAAAACCGAAGTTTGTTTATTGTACACCCCCACGAGCACTGGAAATGTGATCGTTTGTATGTACCTTTAACATTTTTATATGATTTAAAAGTTTGGTAGGCCTATATGTTGGTGTGCACATTCTAAGGATTGTTTCTTTCAAATGACCCTGCTTATAGAAATATTTTGATAGATTCTGAAGACCAGTTTATCACATTTAGTTTTGTTTTCACTGGTATGTCTGTCCTCAATCATGAAAAATTATAGCTCTATGAATAGAGAGGAATGATGTGAACACTTGTGGAATTGAGTGTGGCTTGAATGTGTGATCCACCACACTTTTGTTAAAGTGGGTCCTATTTTGGTCAGCACCTCTGGGTATAAGCTGTGCAAGCAGCACTAGTTGGTGTGGATGGCCCACTCGCTCATGCTTTGGTTCACAACTCCCTTGGCACCTGTTTTGATTTACTGAAATACTCCAGTCAGTAACTACTTTAATAGGAAATTGCACTTGAAAGGGGAAAAAAAGTTACCTCTCTCTTGTTTATCACTACATTTCTATGCAATAAATGTAAACTGCATCAGGATCGTTTTGCATAGAGGATCTATTTTGATATTTATAAAGGAAGATCGATGTTTACATCTTAATGTTTTGTATGCAATGTTATTGAGATGTTTGCCGATTGTTAACTGTAATTACTTATTCCCCCCAGTCTTGGCAAAAAAGCTTGTTTTAATACAAATCTGGATTGAATTGTACCTTTATTGTTGAAAGAACATGCGTCCCCAATCGCTTAAAAATAAATGTTTAACTTTTGCTTCGTTCAGTGTGACCCTATGAACGTAGGCATACACGTTACTCATCATTAGCAATCAGTAATGTGAAATAAGGGCTTGCTTTTCTATTTTCCTTCCTAACCTCGCATCAAGGGGTTTTCAGGATACAAATCACCATGTGTCATAACCAAGGAAAAGCATTTATTGAAACAATACTATCAACAAATACTGAATGAAATTACCCTAAAATCTGCAACAAAGCATGTCTAACTAAAAAGGCTTTATTATAAACAAGGAATAGATTTGGTTCCATTGAATGATTACACAGTTCCCTCTACTTTGCTAACCACGCTCTTTCCCCACACGACAGCCATCATGCGCATGTGAGCCTTGAAGGACTTGGAGAATGTGCTCTTGACGATATGCATCGGGACAGACTTGCCACTGAGGTAAACCTTGTTCAGGCACTCAGGGAGCCAGGACTCTGAGCTCAGTGGCTCACCTACTTTCTCTGTCAAAGTGGCGGCATAGGAGAAAATGTAGCCTGTCATGAATGCATCAAACCCTGTCCGGTGTGTACCACCCTCCAGCTTCTTCCTCATGGACTCTTCTTTCTTCTCTGCAGCTGGTGTGGCGAGAGGCTGTGGCTCTGACACTCCATTTCCTTCCACCTCTTCTTTGTCAGTCTTCAATTCCCCATCTGCAGACGCAGCCTGTGGCTCTCTGACTCCGTTGCCTTCCTCCACCTTAGTGTTCATTTTCTCGTCGCTCTCTGACCCCTGTGCCTGAGCCCCATCTGCCAGCTCTGTGACAGGGAGAGGTTTGGTGTCTCTGTCAGGGATCACCTGCTCCAGCTCCATATGGGGCTGCTTGCTCTCGGGGGCACCATCAACCTCAGCTTTCCCCTGAGAAGAGCTATTTCTTTTCCTCTTCCGTTTCTTTTTCTTGTTTTTTTCATCATGCTGGATGATGAGGTCGGTGTCATGTGACAAGGGACACTGTGACCCATTGGGGCACCAATCATAATCCTGGCAAATACAGAAAACACAAGCTAAGTGGTAAACATGGCACTGATTATTTGAGTCTGCATTACCATTAGAAAAATAGTCCATGAAATACCCCAGTGCTGATCATCCTGGCACAGACATTTTAGGGATCCTTTAAAACAACCTGGTTTATGAGAAGTGATGTACAACTACTTACAGAGAAGCGCTGGCAGACATTGAGCGGTCCATCCGGGCTAGACCCAGCCAGACAGGGCCTGTAGTCCACATATTTGCTCAGGTGGCCTGTGTATTTGCAGAACTCCAGGAACAGATGGCGTCCACTACCACCAGCCTCAATCGACTTGCTGTTGTCCAATTTGCTGTAAAAAAATATATATATATATATATATATATATATATACTTTAACTACCTCTTGAAATGTGGTGTTGATACAGTGCATTCGGAAAGTAATCAGACCCCTTGACTTTTTCCACATTTTGTTACGTTACCCTCTGTACTTTGCTCCGTTCATCTTTCCCTTGATCCGGTCTAGTCTCCCAGTCCCTGCCATTGAAAAACATCCCCACAGCAGGATGTTGCCACCACCATTCTTCACAGTAGGGATGGTGCCAGGTTTCCTCCAGACGTGACGCTTGGCATTCAGGCCAAAGAGTTCAATCTTGGTTTCATCAGACAAGATAATTTTGTTTCTCATGGTCAGAGTCCTTTAGGTGCCTTTTGGCAAACTCCAAGCAGGCTGTCATGCTTTTTAATAAGAAGTGGATTCCATCTGGCCACTCTACCATAAAGGCCTGATTGGTGGAGTGCTGCAGAGCTGGTTGTCCTTCTGGAAGGTTCTCCCATCTCCACAGAGGAACTCTGGAGCGCTTTCAGTGGCAATCGGGTTCTTGGTCACCTTTCTGACCAAGGCCCTTCTCCCCCGATTTCTCAGTTTGGCTGGGCGGCCAGCTCAATCAATCAATCAATTTTATTTTATATAGCCCTTCGTACATCAGCTAATATCTCGAAGTGCTGTACAGAAACCCAGCCTAAAACCCCAAACAGCTAGTAATGCAGGTGTAGAAGCACGGTGGCTAGGAAAAACTCCCTAGAAAGGCCAAAACCTAGGAAGAAACCTAGAGAGGAACCAGGCTATGAGGGGTGGCCAGTCCTCTTCTGGCTGTGCCGGGTGGAGATTATAACAGAACCATGCCAAGATGTTCAAAAATGTTCATAAGTGACAAGCATGGTCAAATAATAATCAGGAATAAATCTCAGTTGGCTTTTCATAGCCGATCATTAAGAGTTGAAAACAGCAGGTCTGGGACAGGTAGGGGTTCCATAACCGCAGGCAGAACAGTTGAAACTGGAATAGCAGCAAGGCCAGGCGGACTGGGGACAGCAAGGAGTCACCACGGCCGGTAGTCCCGACGTATGGTCCTAGGGCTCAGGTCTCTCAGTTGGCTTTTCATAGCCGATCATTAAGAGTTGAAAACAGCAGGTCTGGGACAGGTAGGGGTTTCGTAACCGCAGGCAGAACAGTTGAAACTGGAATAGCAGCAAGGCCAGGCGGACTGGGGACAGCAAGGTGTCAGCATGCCCGGTAGTCCTGACGTATGGTCCTAGGGCTCAGGTTCTCAGAGAGAACGAGAGAATTAGAGAGAGCATACTTAAATTCACACAGGACACTGGATAAGACAGGAGAAGTACTCCAGGTATAACCAACTAACCCCAGCCCCCGACACATAAACTACTGCAGCATAAATACTGGAGGCTGAGACAGGAGCGGTCCGGAGACACTGTGGCCCCATCCGAAGAAACCCCGGACAGGGCCAAACAGGAAGGATATAACCCCACCCACTCTGCCAAAGCACAGCCCCCGCACCACTAGAGGGATATCCTCAACCACCAACTTACAATCCTGAGACAAGGCCGAGTATAGCCCACAGAGGTCTCCACCACAGCACAAACCAAGGGGGGGGCGCCAACCCAGACAGGAAGATCACGTCAGTAACTCAACCCCACTCAAGTGACGCACCCCTCCTAGGGACGGCATGAAAGAGCACCAGCAAGCCAGTGACTCAGCCCCTGTAACAGGGTTAGAGGCAGAGAACCCCAGTGGAGAGAGGGGAACCGGCCTGGCAGAGACAGCAAGGGCTGTTCGTTGCTCCAGAGCCTTTCCGTTCACCTTCACACTCCTGGGCCAGACTACACTCAATCATATGACCTACTGAAGAGATAAGTCTTCAGTAAAGACTTGAAGGTTGAGACCGAGTCTGCGTCTCTCACATGGGTAGGCAGACTGTTCCATAAAAATGGAGATCTATAGGAGAAAGCCCTGCCTCCCGGAGCTCTAGGAAGTCTTGGTGGTTACAAACTTTTTCCATTTAAGAATGATGGAGGCCACTGTGTTCTTGGGGACCTTCAATGCTGAAGAAATGTTTTGGTACCCTTCCCCAGATCTGTGCCTCGACACAATCCTGTCTCGGCGCTCTACGGACAATTCCTTCGACCGCATGGCTTGGTTTTTGCTCTGACATGCACTGTCAACTGTGGGACCTTATATAGACAGGTGTGTGCTTTTCCAAATCATGTCCAATCAATTGAATTTATCACAGGTGGACTCCAATCAAGTTGTAGAAACGTCTCAAGGATGATCAATAGAAACAGGATGCACCTGAGCTCAATTTCAAGTCTCATAGCAAAGGGTCTGAATGTTTATGTAAATAAGGTATTTCTGTTTACTATTTTTAATACATTTGCAAATATTTCTAAAAACCTGTTTTCGCTTTGTCATTATGGGGTATTGTGTGTAGATTGATGAGGAAATTGTTTTATTTAATCCATCCTAGAATAAGACTAACGTAACAATGTGGAAAAAGTCAAGGGGTCGGAATACTTTCCGAATGCACTGTACTAATCAAAGTTTAGTAGCAAACAGCATTGATGTACTACCACAGCTTTATGGTTGGATAGACTAAGGCCTAGATTCAATCAGATCAAGCGTTAACTGGCAATAGCAGAAACCTGCATAGCGGATGTTTTGGCACTGTCAGAGGTGGAACTGCGTTGGCTCAGTCAAAATCGGTGAGCAGCTGCTCTTGTGGTCATTGTTTTAAAGCCATACCTGCCCCACTCCCGTTAGAAGTTCAGAACGAGAAAGTGTAGGCTATATAGAAATAATTACGCGCAAATTGAAAAATCATTAAATAATGCAGATTTCTATCATCCTAATCGAGGTGTAGATTACATATCAAATTCCAGCGTTCAAACTTGTAAACAAGGCTACATGGGGATTTCTGTTAATGTGACTACGTGCAGCCAATGGCAATGTCCGCTTTAGGTATAATGTCGGGAGCCACTTGTGGATTTGACAGCTCTAACACAGTTCCACTTCTGACATGTCAAAACAACCGCTATGCGGATGTCGGCTAAAGCGGATGTGATTGAATAGAGCCCTGAATATATATTAGTATTTACTATACTAACCATTTCTTGTAGGCATACTCCAGGTAAGAGGCAGCAAAGCGCAGCTCATACTCTGTAGCGTACTTGGTGTCATAGATCCCAGCAGGGAACATCTGGGACAAGTCAGCAGTGAAAGTGCCTAGTTTATCTGGCAGTTGGGCATAGAAGCACTGATAAAGGAACACCATGTCAATCAAGCCGTTGTGCAGCACCAAAGGCTTGCGAGCCCGTAGGAGTTCCACAAACAGCATCCTCATGTTTATTCCATGGGCATCCACTCCCTGGATACAAGAAAGGAATAGAACGCTGGATCACTTCACTGCTTAAAGGTAACAATAAGGAATAGTCCACAAAATCAAATCTGCAGCCTAGTAGCGGATAAACGTGTGCATTTGTCTCTGCGAATCTATGAGTGATCACAACAAAATCTTGATCTCACCCTGTAATTTCCCCTGAGATAAGGAACACCTTCAGCATATTGTTTGTTGAAGTCAAATCCATGTTGCACCAGGAACTGCACGGACTGTGGTTCAATTATGTACTTCTCACTGCAGAGCAATGTCAGGTTGTACACCTGCACAAGGTACGTATCATCATCCTGGAAAGAGATATGACATCAATTAATGTTACATTTTATGTTTAGCTTTCTGAATGTCAAAATGTACATAGGAGACGTTTACCTTGTTTTCAAGTTTCTTATAACAAGCAAACCCAAGGGAGAGAATGGAGCGTGTGCGAGCTGCATTGCATATCGCTTTGTAACGGTCCTCTATGCATCTTAAAATTAAAACAGAGATAGATCCAATGTAACACTTGAGATTGAGATACCATAGTGCAAGTACATTACATAATGAGAAATCCAGATTAAACTGAAATTAATAAACATCCATACTCTGCCAGTAAAGCTTTTCTATTTCCAAGGCCACTCAATTCCTGAAACAAAACATGCACAGACAGAATATGACATTATTAGTATCAATGGACCTACATAAAGGTTGTTGTGCCCATATAATTACGTATAGAACACCATGGATGTAGCTAGCTATATTTGTCTACTAAACTGATGGGACACTTACCGTATCCAGTGCAATGAAGGAGGCAGTCTTGATTGCAAGGACCATAGCAGGCCACAGTTCTTTGAAATTATCATTCTGCACATCAATAACAGGGACTACGATGGAGGATGTCATAGCTACCTGGTTAATATTTTGGAGCACAACCTAAATGTTCAACGTCTGTAGCTTAGCTAGATAGCTAAGCTAATGTTAGCTAGCTGGAGATAGTGTGATCGAATGCCTAGAATGAAGCGTAGTTTAAACAGTAAAAATTCCAACGTGGTCTGAATGGGCCCTCACAGATTTTCCGTCAACAACACACAAAGGACCCCAGTAGGCGTGGACCGTTTTTTTTATTGTTAAAAATGTAATCACTTAATTTTCAACATGGAGACAATTTCGACTAAATAGATATGGTGTCGTTTGTTAGTCAGCATAATTCGAATTTTAATGCGTGAGATGTTATATTTACTTCTCTTG
The DNA here is from genome assembly GCF_020615455.1 of Coregonus clupeaformis. Lineage (NCBI taxonomy): Eukaryota > Metazoa > Chordata > Actinopteri > Salmoniformes > Salmonidae > Coregonus > Coregonus clupeaformis. The sequence goes on along the minus strand of NC_059205.1, from coordinate 38,203,785 downwards.
AATAAATGTTTAAAGCTGGCATTCACTTGGACAGCGCATACCGGTGACGTTGACAAACAACCGTTGGGGCAAGTGCGCCATTTTGGCTCAAACAGTCGGAATTTACCTTCTTTGCAATTTCATATTTTTTGCCATGTTGCTAACATCGCTTGATGTTTTTGTAAACGATTAGGATGAGATCAAATATGTTACATGAGCTCATGTTTCAACCCATACTGTATTTAGTTTTGTTTCCTATGAGAACAAGTGTAAAGTTATGGTAGCATTAGCCTCACCAAGCTACATGCTAGTTAGCTGTGTCGTTCGATTGCATTGCCAACAACACTCTGGCTCATAGTTAGCTTGCTAGCTAAATTTAGCTATTTGTGACTTGTTAGCTCGCTAGGTATGGGTGGGTGCTCCGCTCCAAATTGCTCAAACTCAACAACCATTGGGAAGCAACTGTTTCGTTTTCCAAAAGAGCCTATACGCAAGAAGAAATGGCTTGTAAACTGCCGGCGTAATTGTGTACCAACTCCACATTCCAGACTGTGTCAGGCAAGTTTATTATGGGTGGCTAAATTTACTGGCTAGCTAGCTAGGTCCACCAGTCAACAGATTCCTAACTCCAAATTAGGCCAAAACATGTTGACAAGTTTGCCTACACATTTAATATCATAACGGTATTAATTGATTTTAGTACACTATAATGCACCAAGAGAAATATGTCGATATTTAGCCAGCTAACGTTAATCATACAGCTATGTCTTCTTGCAGGACCATTTTGAGCTGAGTCAGTTTGAAGAAATTGCCAGGTCGCCAGCAGGGGGAAAGAAGCTGAAACCAAATGCCATCCCAACTCTTTTCAATGTGCGAGATCCACCTTATCCCATCACCCCACATAGAGTGCTACCACTCAAGCCAGAGCCAGGTAACTTTACTTTTTATTTATTTCTCAAAATCACATAAAAAAACATATGTGAAATTAGATATTGATAGATTACCAGAAAGCACACAATTGTCAGATAGTAGAAGCCTAATGCAAATGTTGGTCCTGTTGATCTAACACAACTTTTTTTTAACTGTTCATTCCTGATTGTAAAAGTGGATCAAGTGAGTGAGTCCAATGTGTTGTTAATGTTCTGTCTATCTAGTGGAGAGGGATCTCAATGTGGGGGATCACCGCTACGCACGACGGCAAACAACTCTGGGCATGGAGGAAGATGATGCTGATGAACTACACAAGACAGAGGAACGTCCCTGCACCCATTGTCAACATTACAGAACCCTGCTGGAACAAGAAATGCAACACACAGCCAGATTACAGAAAGAGGTGTGGTGCTAGCTCCTTTTTCTAAACTATTTCAAACTATTGCCTCATATTTCATAAAACAACTTTCTCCATTCAAACTTTTTCATTGTAAGTTATTGATACGTTATGTGCAATTATGCAATGGACACTTCAATCTTTCAGTCATTAGAATGATTTTACAGGGAAGAACAACAACATTTTGTGAGCGTCTTTGAAAAGACAACACCTCAACATGTATGTTATCTCATCTTTTGTGCAGGTAGAGGAAATGAAAAAGCGGATGTTCAGACTGGACAGAATAGAGAGGGGCCTCCAGACATTTCTGTATGAAGATCAGGTCCGTGCCCTGACCCTGACCAAGCGTTCCCGGAGAGCTGTGTGGTCCCACGAGACTGTGCTGAAGGCCCGTAAGATCCGATGTGCGGTCGGTGACAAGGGTTATGAATTCCTCCGGGAGTTAGGCTACCCCCTGCCCTCTTATAGAACTTTATGCAACCGCCTGGAGAACAAAATCATGGTGACGACAGCCATGGGCTGTGATGAGCTGGCAGAGCTAGGTCTAGGAATCATATCCACATGTGATAGTCCAGACGATGAGGAGGCTTTCATTGGCGTGATGTCATGACTCATGAAAGAGATTTTAAATTAATTTGTTTGAATATGTGTTTCATTTTGGAAGAATGCAACACACAATGACAGGACAATATAGCAAAGACTGACTGTACGACAGCTAGTAGGCCTATATGGTGAAGAAAATGTGGAAGCCTCACACAGGCATCCAAGTAAGAGAGTAGTCTTCAGAATCTCTCTGGAATAATAATTACTGTAGGACCTACTGTAACATACTGTTATTATACCACTGTGGAAAGATTTGGTAAAGAAATCATAATGATGTTGTAATAATGTATTTTCAAACAAATTGATGTGATGTTGTTGATGAAATGCTGCCAGTGATCCATTTCAGAAAGTTATTAAGAGCAGCCTACCCAAATATACAGTATCCAAATGACGACAGAATGGGTAGGAGTAAATATCACCATCTAGTGGCACTGTATCATGTTTGCTCTAGGAGGCCTGTGTGACAACAACCTGACAGAAGTGTCTTTCCTCATATTGAACGAGCGGGTGGCCCAGTCCAGAGGCATGTACTGGGAGCTGAAGAGGAGGGGGCCCCCTGACATCCCTGTCAACCAACAGGCCCAGCTACAGGATGATGTCTGGGAGGCCCTATATGGAAACAAGGAGGACTTCCTGATATAAATCAAATCAAATGTTATTTGTCACATGCGCTGAATACAACAGGTGTAGACCTTACTGTGAAATGCTTACTTACAAGCCCTTAACCAACAATGCAGATTGAAGAAAATTGAGTTAAGAAAATATTTACTAAATAAACTAAAAAAATAAAAGTAACACAATAAAATAACAATAATGAGGCTATATGAGAAGAAGGGAAGGGAACACTGCCCATACCTAGCTCCCCAACCAAGGTGTAGGGATTGACGAGAAAAAGCCCTGATGAAGGCTGAGGGCTAAAATGCCTTGGTTTTACTTGAAACAATAAACAAGCACTTTTATCAACTTTCACTGTCCTCCAAGAGTTGCTGAATAACCTTGTCACTTCAATATGACAGGTAAGATCCATCACAGAGGGGTCCTTGTGTGGGACAGCCCAGGTCCAAATACTGTCACGTTGCTTCTCAGAATTATAAATGTTCCATGAATAAGGAATGGGTTTGTATTGATTGAAGGCAACATGTCAGCACCAATCTAAAGCTTACCACTGCTCTTTAATGGTATGAAGTGTCTTTTCAGGTTTAAATGAGATATTTTCTATCTACATAGATCTTTGTAATTGGTGTGACACCTCATTCATGTGGCCATGGATCTCTCTCCTCTCGCTGACAGATGTGGGAGACTAACATTCCACATAGTCCTGCCCTACAGCTTCCCCCACTACCCCTGTATAGAAGCAGCTGTCAGAGCCACCTACCACAAGGACATCTGTGGCAACTGCACCGTAAGTGAAAGCACACTTCTTAAGGGAATTACAGATATTTAATTTCTGTTTGACTCGTCATTTGAAAACACTACTGTCTGCAGTAGCGCTCCATAGGAATATAATTTCTAGAACAGGAACACCCCTAGAATGGGAACTGAATCTGAATAGCTAACCAAATAATGAGATCTATCTGTGGCTCTCCCAGGTGATGTATTTTTAGCTTGTATCTATTTTGTTAACTTTAGTGTGTTCTACTATTATGCAGGTGGACTCCAACTCTACTTCCTCAGCTGGGTGTAACAGCAGCCAGAGAAACAAGTCTCTGAGCAGCGCAGGGATGGGTGTTAACGAGACAGACAGCACAGTGGCAGATACAGTGAGGCAGATTGAAGTCGCTACTGTCGGCAACCCAGCTCCAACTGATGGACACCAGATGTTGTCTGAGGGGGGTGTTAATATGCTAAACATACATCACCAGCAGCACCAGCAGCAACATAACTACCAGCAGCAACATAACCAGCAGCAGCAACATAACCACCAGCAGCATCATAACCACCACAACCTTGGGTCAGACACAGATAAACAGGACTCCAATTAACATCATCTGTGTAGTTTCTGAGACGAGTAATAGTTAGTTAGCATGGTGGTGGTGGCTTATGTCAGTGACTTGACCGTCCGATAAATAGTTTTGTATGAATTCAGTTTGATTTTGTCTGTGCCTGTCAATTGTATCTGATAAAGCAAACCTGTACAGTAAACTGGCCCTTGGAATACAGTGTGTCTTCCCTACATGTGGTTGGGTGACAGGTTCTACTCTCCTCTGCTATGAAGTCTGCGGGTCAAACCTTACTGAGGTGCCTGTAGGCAGATGCTGTGCTGAGGAAAATGGGACTGATAGTCACCGAACCCATGCAGGGCAGTGTGCTGGACTTCAGGGTATACTTAGGCATCCAAAATGTAGGTTCCAGGTTGCTAGTTGTTCCATGGTCAGATACTGGTTATTCACAAGCATGTAGCCTAAGCCTACTATGTTCTATATAACTAATCTAAATGCACAATTAAAAGTATGATTATGATGTTCTATGATTGTAATCAAAATACATTAAATATGTTGCGTTCCTATGTTCATAAAGCGTGGGTCAGGGTAGACTTATTTAGCTTGTCTTCAGTTACTGTCAGTGGATAAGTGAGGAAACCGAATATGAATACATCACCAGCAAAACACCTCAAAAGTTGAAATAATAAGAGTTGCATAAAGTGAAGTAAGACAAGCACCAAGGACAGAGTGGAGAGGGGGCAGCCAGAAGTAGGGAATTCCAAATACAGTTTGAGAAAATGGGTCTAGTCTGACTAAGCTGAGGAACAACTCAGCTGCTCTATTACTGATGTGCCATAGGAGAGAGGTTGGTGACCTGCAATCCCAGTTGAATGAATCTTACCTTGCTGCTAATGACCTGTGAGCCATACATTATACATTAGCAGTAGGGCTACATCTCGGTGTCAGTAGTGTTTCACCTTTATGTGAACTAATTAATTTCCCAACACATAATCGGAAAATATTATTGTTTGTGCCTAGGCCTATATCTAATCTATTCACCATTCTTTAAAACCCTTCATTTTTTAAAGTTAAATAACCGCTCACAAGTGGGCAAGGCATTAAATAGATAGCCTAGGTTAAAACACCATGCGTAGCAGGTGGATTATCTCATTGCCGCACGGGGTGATGGTAACTCAGGTCACAAATCATCATCAACACTCGGGAGAATGGCGCGCTGGACGGCAGACAATTCCAACGATCTTGAAGCTTGATTCATGCCATGGTTAGATGGTTTGCGACCATCCTCATCATCACCATTATCACAATCACTACTATTCATGCCAACAACACCTTGTTATTTGATGTAGGCTGTGTTACGCGTCTGTGAAAGAAACCATCATAGAAAGTGTATGTTAACTATTTTGTAGGCGACAGGGAGTTAAAACAGAAACGTTTATAGGTTAGAGGTTGAATAAGTGTGGTTGTGTAAGTGATTTTCTAAATCCTCCTGAAGCAAGAAGCTAAACCTACTTTAGCTTATCCAGCCTGCCGACTGACTTGAGTAGGCTATCAACAAAACATCTGCCATGCTTCAGTGGATCTTTTATAGGTAGCTGTCAGATATTTCTGTGCAGGTTTTGCAATTGTGTCCCATTCCATAATTTACCAATCTGACATTAGATGGCAGTACTGTCGTGTGCATAGACATTTCCATATGAGGTATGGTATATGAGTTGTGAAATAGTGTAAACTTCTAGGAGTAATTTCTTGTAGTTTCATTAGAGTCAGGATTTACTTTATATAATGGAAATTAGTAACTGAATATAACTTATCACATAATGCATTTTTGCAGCGTTTAGGGATGGCCACAACATGGCAGAAAATCCAACTGTTCTACCAAGAGGTGCTAGAGAATGGAGGTAACTAAGTCCAGACACAGTGCTCACTGAAGTTCTCAGTCCAATACCATTTTCTTAGCCTATAGGAATGCTGTCTTTGTGTCCTTCCAGACAAAAATACCGACAGCTGGTTGCTGGTGTACTCACCTGTGCCAATCACCTGCATCCTCCTGTGCTACCTGCTCCTCATATGGGTGGGCCCCAAGCTGATGGCTCAGACAGCCAGTCAACCTCAAGCCTGTGCTCATTGTTTACAGCTTTGCCATGGTCTGCCTGTCTGCCCACATGTTCTATGAGGTATGGAAACAGGGGAAAGCATGGGCAACTTGTAGCTATTTTACCCATCTTGGATATTCTTTAGATCTATTGTACACAGTACCTATCTATATCCTCGTTATATACTCTATGTGTAAATAAGTGACGATGAGCAGCTATTCCTCTACCTGTAAACATACAGTATTTTAATGCATTTTTCTTCCTTCCTTTTTTAAATTTTCTAATTGTATTATTTATTTATTCACAGGCTCACAGGTAATATTATAACTTCTTGTTCAACAGTTGCAACAAGGTTACTTAATATTGCTGCCTACAGCAAGGTGTTTAAAGGTTTTGGCAATGCTTTCAATGCATTGCAATTGCCTTAATATACAGTACATATCTAAATGATTTCTGACCTAAAACTACTGCTGAAATGTCTCTTCTCTGTGTTCTGAACAGATGGCCAAGGTCTGCTAGTGGTTCTACTTCTCCAAAGCTTGAGCTTAGTGATAATGTAAGTACACTTCGGGGATTCTACTATCCCAGGTTGAAGCAAAAATTGTGTGAGCAGCACCACTTGGACTATATTTACATCTCTTCTATCAAGACATATTTTATGTACTGTCTTCTGTCTATGTGACTAATGTCTGTAAATGTAGCTAATTCCTGAGGATTTGTTTTCTGTGTTTCTTGTCATATTCTTGTATACAGTTGAAGTCGGAAGTTTACATCTTAGCCAAATACATTTAAACTCAGTTTTACACAATTCCTGACATTTAATCCTAGTAAAAAGTCCCTGTCTTAGGTCAGGTAGGATCACCACTTTATTTTAAGAATGTGAAATGTCAGAATAATAGTAGAGAGAATGATTTATTTCAGCTTTTATTTCTTTCATCACATTCCCAGTGGGTCAAACGTTTCGGGCAGCCTTCCACAAGCTTTCCACAATAAGTTGGGTGAATTTTGGCCCCTTCCTTCTGACAGAGCTGGTGTAACTGAGTCAGGTTTGTAGGCCTCCTTGCTTGCACACGCTTTTTCAGTTCTGCCCACACATTTTCTATAGGATTGAGGTCAGGGCTTTGTGATGGCCACTCCAACTCCTTGACTTTGTTGTCCTTAAGCCATTTTGCCACAACTTTGGAAGTATGCTTTGGGTCATTGTCCATTTGGAATACCCATTTGCGACCAAGCTTTAACTTCCTGACTGATGGTGTTCTTCGGCTTGCAAGATCCCCCTTTTTCCTCCAAATATAACGATGTTCATTATGGCCAAACAGTTCTATTTTTGTTTCATCAGACCAGAGGACATTTCTCAAAAAAGTACGATCTTTGTCCCCACGTGCAGTTGCAAACCGTAGTCTGGCTTTTTAATGGCGGTTTTGGAGCAGTGGCTTCTTCCTTGCTAAGCAGCCTTTCAGATTATGTTGATATAGGACTCGTTATACTGTGGATATAGATACTTTTGTACCTGTTTCCTCTAGCATCTTCACAAAGTCCTTTGCTGTTGTTCTGGGATTGATTTGCACTTTTGGAACCAAAGTACGTTCATCTCTAGGAGACATAATGCGTCTCCTTCCTGAGCTGTATGACGGCTGCGTTGTCCCATGGTGTTTATACTTGCGTACTATTGTTTGTACAGATGAACGTGGTACCTTCAGGTGTTTGGAAATTGCTCCCAAGGATGAACCAGACTTGTGGAGGTCTACAATTTCTTTTCTGAGGTCTTGGCTGATTTCTTTTGATTTTCCCATGATGTCAAGCAAAGAGGCACTGAGTTTGAAGGTAGGCCTTGAAATACATCCACAGGTACACCTCCAATTGACTCAAATGATGTCAATTAGCCTATCAGAAGCTTCTAAAGCCATGACATCATTTTCTGGAATTTTCCAAGCTATTTAAAGGCACAGTCAACTTAGTGTATGTAAACTTCTGACCCACTGGAATTCTGATACAGTGAAATATAAGTGAAATAATCTGTCTGTAAACAATTGTTGGAAAAATTACTTGTGTCATGCACAAAGTAGATGTCCTAACCGACTTGCCAAAACTATAGTTTGTTAATAAGAAATGTGTGGAGTGGTTGAAAAACAAGTTTTAATGACTCCAACCTAAGTGTATGTAAACTTCCGACTTCAACTGTATCGGTCATGTGAATTAAACAAATATGACATGTCTCTTCCAGGTGTTCTTCATCCTGAGGAAGATGAACAGTCACTTGACCTTCCCGCATGTCTACCACCAAAGCACCATGATCTTCAATTGGTGGGCTGGGGTCAAGTACGTGGCAGGAGGCCAGTGTAAGTGTTGTCCCATTCACATCACTACAGCAGGGACAGTGTTTCATTTACCTGGTGTTAGACCCAGACAATTATCTCCTGTATGTAACAGTATGGCAATGCACAATCTATTTCTTGTATCTGCTTCCTGCTCAGCCTTGGTTGAAATAATTATTATGCTTTTCATACTTGTTCTTCTGGAGATATACAGTACACACACCCACATATTGAAATGCACATTACATTTCAATGAGTGGAACACGTGCAACGATACCCACAGTGTCCTTGGAACTGTTTCACACCCCTGCTATTTGAAAAAGACATTTGGTGCGGTGAAAGCAGCAGTGATCAAACTAGACTAGCAAGGATTGGAACAGAACGGCCAAGATTAAGACAAGCTTTTGGCACTGAGATGCATTATAATTTGTTTAAAATGGCGGTGAGTTTGCAGAAAACAGCTGGCGGTGCATCTTAGTGCAGCATTTGCCCTCCTTTTGGTTTAAAGATAGTAAACACAGCCTGGCTATTTTATTTCACATTGCGCGTCCTAAGATGGACAGATGGGCAGTTCGTCACACTTTGCGATGAAATCAAATCAAATCAAATCAAACGTTATTTGCTACATGTGCCGAAAACAACAGTGAAATGCTTACTTACAAGCCCTTAACCAACAATGCAGTTAAGAGTTAAGAAAAGAAAGTGTTAAGTAAAAAATAGATAAGTAAAAAAAATGTAAAAGAACAAATAAGGCCTACCACTGTTGAGTCGCCGTCAAACTTAATGATGGTGTTGGAGTCGTGCCTGGCCATGCAGTCATGGGTGAACAGGGAGTACAGAACGGGACTGAGCACACACTCCTGAGGGGCCCCCGTGTTGAGGATCAGCGTGGCAGATGTGTTGTTACCTACCCTTACCACCTGGGGGTGGCCCGTCAGGAAGTCCAGGATCCAGTTGCAGAGGGAGGTGTTTAGTCCCAGGGTCCTTAGCTTAGTGATGAGCTTTGAGGGCAATATGGTGTTGAACGCTGAGCTGTAGTCAATTAATAGCATTCTCACGCAGGTGTTCCTCTTGTCCAGGTGGGAAAGGGCAGTGTGGAGTGCAATAGAGATTGCATCATCTGTGGATCTGTTGGGGCGGTATGCAAATTAGAGTGGGTCTAGGGTTTCTGGGATAAAGGTGTTGATGTGAGCCATGACCAGCCCTTCAAAGCACTTCATGGCTACAGACGTGAGTGCTACGGGTCGGTAGTCATTTAGGCAGATTATCTTAGTGTTCTTGGGCACAGGGACTATGGTGGTCTGCTTTAAACATGTTGGTATTACAGACTCATTCAGGGACATGTTGAAAATGTCAGTGAAGACACTTGCCCATTGGTCAGCGCATCCTCAGAGTACACGTCCTGGTAATCCGTCTGGCCCTGCAGCCTTGTGAATGTTGACCTGCTTAAAAGTCTTACTCACATCGGCTACGGAGAGTGTGATCACATAGTCACCCGGAACAGCTGATGCTCTCATGCATGCTTCAGTGTTGCTTGCCTCGAAGCGAGCATAGAAGTGATTTAGCTCGTCTGGTGGGCTCGTGTCACTGGGCAGCTCGCGGCTGTGCTTCCCTTTGTAGTCTGTAATAGTTTGCAAGCCCTGCCACATCCAACGAGCATCGGAGCTGGTGTAGTACGATTCAATCTTAGTCATGTATTGACTCTTTGCCTATTTGATGGTTCGGCTGAGGGCATAGCGGGATTTCTTATAAGCGTCCGGGTTAGAGTCCCACTCCGTGTTAGCGGCAGCCCTACACTTTAGCTCAGTGCGGATGTTGCCTGTAATCCATGGCTTCTGGTTAGGGTATGTATGTACAGTCACTGTGGGGATGACGTCATCGATGCACTTATTGATGAAGCCAGTGACTGATGTGGTGTACTCCTCAATGCCATCGGAAGAATCCCGGAACATATTCCAGTCTGTGCTAGCAAAACAGTCCTGTAGTTTAGCATCTGCGTAATCTGACCACTTCCTTATTAACCGAGTCCCTGGTGCTTCCTGCTTTAGTTTTTGCTTATACGCAGGAATCAGGAGGATATAATTATGGTCAGATTTGCCAAATGGAGGACAAGGAGAGCTTGGTGGTCTAGAGTTTTTTCCCCTCTGGTTGCACATTTAACATGCTGGTAGAAAAGAGGTAAAACAGATTTAAGTTTCTCTGAATTAAAGTTCCCGGCCACTGGGAGCGCTGCCTCTGGATAAGTGTTTTCCTGTTTGCTTATGGCCTTATACAGCTCATTGAGTGCAATCTTAGTGCCAGCATCGGTTTGTGGTGGTAAATAGACAGCTATGAAAAATATAGAAGAAAACTCTCTTGGAAAATAGTGTGGTCTACAGCTTATCATGAGATACTCTACCTCAGGCGAGCAAAACCTCAAGACTTCCTTAGTATTAGATTTTATGCACCAGCTGTTGTTTACAAATATACACAGACCGCCACCCCTTGTCTTACCGGAGTCTGCCGTTCTATCCTGCTGATGTAGCGTATATCCCGCCAGCTAATAGGATTGATGGAAGAGGCAGATTACTTGCTCGCCGTTGGATCCTTACAAGGCACCCCGACCTACGTCCACGATATCTCCGTCTCTTTCTCAGAGAGTGACGGGGATTTGGGCCTTGTCGGGTGTCTGTAGAATATCCTTTGCGTACGACTTGTTGAAGAAAAAATCTTCGTCCAATACGAGGTGAGTAATCACTGTTCTGATATCCAGAAGCTCTGGCAGAAACATTATGTACAAAATAAATGACAAATAACGCGAAAAAACACACATAATAGCACAATTGGTTAGAGGGCCGTGAAACGGCAGCCATCTCCTCCGGCGCCATCTTTCTGGTCAAGATGTTGTTATTCAATGAAAGAACCCAGCTTTAGAAACAAGTTAAACAACTTACCTTGTATTAAAACAGTGAATAACTATGAACATACCACTGAATGAATAGCCCATTCTCTGGGTATTTTGTGTCTTCCTCCCTCCAGCCTTCCTTATTGGTGCACGTGGTGATGTAGACTACATGACCAAAAGTATGTGGACACCTGCTTGTCTAACATCTCATGGGCATTAATATGGAGTTGGTCCCCCCTTTGCTGCTATAACAGCCTCCACTCTTCTGGGAAGGCTTTCCACTAGATGTTGGAACATTGCTGCGGGACTTGCTTCCATTCAGCCACAAGAGCATTAGTGAGGTCGGGCACTGATGTTGGACGATTAGGCCTGGCTCGCAGTCGGCGTTCCAATTCATCCCAAAGGTGTTGGATGGGGTTCAGGTCAGGCTCTATGCAGGCCAGTCATGTTCTTCCACACCGATCTCGACAAACCATTTCTGTATGGACCTCGCTTTGTGCTTTGTGCACGGGGGCATTGTCATGCTGAAACAGGAAAGGGCCTTCCCCAAACTGTTGCCACAAAGTTGGAAGCACAGAATCGTCTAGAATGTCTTTGTATGCTGTAGCGTTCCCCTATACTGGAACTAAGGGGCTTAGCCCAACCCATGAAAAACAGCCCCAGACCATTATTCCTCCTCCACCAAACTTTACAGTTGGCACTATGCATTTGGGCAGGTAGTGTTCTCCTGGCATCCACCAAAACCAGATTCGTCTGTCGGACTGCCAGATAGTGATACATCACTCCAGAGAACGCATTTCCACTGCTCCAGAGTCCAATGGCGGCGAGCTTTACACCACTCCAGCCAACGTTTGGCATTGCGCATGTTGATCTTAGGCTTGTGTGCGGCTGCTCGGCCATCGAAACCCATTTCATGAAGCTCCCGACTAACAGTTCTTGTGCTGACGTTGCTTCCAGAGGCAGTTTGGAACTCGGTAGTGAATATTGCAACCGAGGACAGACGATTATTACTCACTACGCGCTTCAGCACTCGACGGTCCTGTTCTGTGAGCTTTTGTGGCCTACCACTTCGCAGCTGAGCCATTGTTGCTCCTAGATGTTTCCACTTCACAATATAGTAGCACTTACAGTTGACCGGAGCAGCTATAGCAGGGCAGAAATTTGACGAACTGACTTGTTGGAAAGGTGGCATCCTATAACGGTGCCACGTTGAAAGTCACTCAGCTCTTCAGTACGGGCCATTCTACTGCCAATGTTTGTCTATGGAGATTGCATGGCTGTGTGCTCAATGGGTGTGGCTGAAATAGCCAAATCCACTAATTTGAATGGGTGTTCACATACTTTTGACCATGTAGTGTATCTGTACTATGGGCTAGCAGCCCTGGGGCCTCACATGCAGAGATATCTTTGGTGGAAGCGCTACCTCACCTCCCTGCAGCTGGTGAGTAGAGTGGCCTTGATGCAGAGCCTCTGCTACAGTATGGCCGCCTCCCAAATGGCACCCTATAACCTATTATAGAGCACTAATTTTGGCCAAGACTCATAGGGGAATAGGGTGCTATTTGGGAAGCACCCGTACAGTACATCCTAGAGTCTAGATAATACTTAATTTACATTTACTGTATATCATGTAAAAGCAGGGTTTACCAACCCTCTCCTCGCACCTTAAAGTGCTTTAACCTTCAGTGTTTTGTCAGGATGCTAGGCTAATTAGCCTGTGGATGATCTGTTCATTGGAAGAAGCCTTGTTAAAGGTCCAATGCAGCCATTTTTATCTCAATATCAAATAATTTCTGGGTAACAATTAAGTACCTTACTGTGATTGTTTTCAATTAAAATGGGAAAAATAAATGGGGAAAAAATGCTTCTTAGCAAAGAGCAATTTCTCAAGCAAGATTTTTGCTAGGACCGTCTGAGAGTGGTTTGAGTGTGTGGGGGAACACTGAACATGAGCTGTTATTGGCAGAGGTTTTGAACTCTCTTTCTTATTGGTCTATTAACTAATTTTACCGCATGTTGATCTCACCATGGAAGGCCAAAACTCCTTCTCACCAAAACAGTCTGAAATCTAGAGAGGCCAGTGTATAATTGTTGTGCCAAGACAATAGGATAGCATGTATTGAGCGTTAGTGCTGACTCATACCTTGTTTGTTTAAGTTTCCTGATTTGGTCCTGATGTTTGTATTAATTGTTTGGAAAATACGTTAACTCTGTTTATGGGCTCTACAACTGTATAGTTCCAATGTAGTCACACTAGAAGCCCACAACTGAGCTTTCTTCTTATTGACACTGGTTATGTTGACCCTTTGTGACCCCAGCTCCACTTCTTCATAGTGACCATCCACACCAGCTACAACCTGTTCACTGACTGCAACATCCCAGACTCCATGAACGCTGTGGTGTTTGCCTACTCCCTCAGCCTCATCACGCTCTTCAGAAACTTCTAGTACAAGAGCTACCTTAACAAGAAGAGCAAACAGACATGAGAAAGAGATGCAGAGGCAAATGTTACAGATTTTGTCATGTCATTAATACTGTATTTAAAATAAAATAAAATTGATCTATTTATTGACCAATCATGTTTAAGTAAAGCAGGTCTCTATCTTCTGGACCAAAGCCTCTGTTTCTGTTCTAGCCTTCCCTCCCACCTGTGGTATAACAAACACACACAGACCCCCAGAGCAAGCCCTCTCCCGTTCCCTCCCATCCCCCCTTTGGTCATTAGGGATGAAGTCTCAGCCACACTCTGGCGACTCTGCCTAATTGAAATAAACCCGAGCAGGCCTCCTGGTCTAGATTCCACTTATTTATCTAATCTCCCTCTGTGACACTTCATTTGTCTTAGGAGTCATTGGCTGGGAGGTAAGCCAATCGCCAGTCAGCAGGCAGTCTAAAACTGCCCCCTGAGCCCCTCCTACTCCCTCCTTGTCACTGTTCTGTGAGGATTCCCAGTAACCCCCCTTCCTCACCCGTCACCTCCTGTCCCATCCTCCCTCCTGTTCCCCTAACATTCACAACAGTACACCAGGGACCCAAGATTAGATGCTCATCAATTGGCTTCACCCTCTCTCTAGCTGAAACAGCCCACCATTTTAAAGGGACACACAGTCAGATGATTTTAGTGTTTTGACGGCAACAAGAACACATTTTACATTTTTTGCAATTCTACACATTTTGCCATGGGACGTAGAGAAAATGTTGCCATTTTAAAGATGCATAAGGTAAACAGCATAGTGGGTAAAAGCACAAGGCTCAACTTCTCCTCTGTTTTGGTGCTCTGGCTACTACACTGTGGTTTGAGAGCGAAGTCTTGCATCTCGCTCATCCCAATATCTGTGGTGCTGCTCATGGCAATGACATTTTGCTGAGTCTTCCTTTAAGGCAAGTTTTCTGCAATTTTACACATTTTGCAATGGGACGGAGAGAAAATGTTGCAATTTCATAACTAATTTCATGCAATTCTACTCGTTTTGCCATGGGACGGAAAGAGAAATGTGCAGTTTCACAGATAAATTACTACAATTCTACACATTTTCCCATGGGGTGGAGATCTTTTTTTTTGCAGTGTTAAAGCTAATTTCCTGAAATGTACATGGCAGGTTAATATGATATCTGAGTGAAAGTGACTAACAAAATCATTGGGGGGCACCTGGAGGTCAGGATAGCTGGCTGCTAGACTATAACAAAAAAAATGTTAGCTGACATGGGCTAATTGACTGTCAGTGATTGACATAACAAAATAAAAATTGCTAATGCACAACCACATTTCGAAACTGCATCTTGTGTATTCTACTATTCTAACTCTCAACAGTAAATTGAGACCCTGACTGAAACCCCCCCAAAAAACATGCGGCCGGGGGCCCTAAGTGACCTCTTATGTTACTTATGCCTGGGGCCGTCCCTGAACCTGGATGTGTAACTCTCATTCTCACACCATTCATGGATGCTGGAAAACGACGTAGCTCAGTGCTCAGTCTGTTGTGTTGAATTGCATGCCAGATGTCTTAAAAAGCTGTTCAACAACATTCACTGAGAGGACAATCGCGCAGGCACTGTGACGTCTTTGTGACACATGTCACGACCAAGGACAGAGGGGCTTTGTGGCCCCATGTAAAGTAGCCAGTTCTAAATGTCTCTCATAGATACAGCTGTGTAGATTTACAGACCATATGCTGCTGGTGAGTTGACCATTGTTTTCCTCGCAAGTATATAGTGTCACATCTCATACCCCACAGCTGATTGCCAGAAGCACATTTGGACATATTTTGTCACTGGAATCAGCTCTGTAGTATTGCTCTGGGGGCATGTGTCCTCCAACAGAGATATTTGAGAGGAGCAATATATTGTTGTCAGTCTTCAACCCCAGCCATCCAACACCACATGCTCATGGCTGTGCTAGTGCCACTGAGTTTACAGTCTGAAAACAAACCCTTGAGTCTCCTTACAACACATTGTCTGTGCAAACTGCAGATAAATGATAGCTAGTATTTTCCACCACTCTCATTTTAATCAGTTTGACACAGCCAACACTCCTCCTTGGCTCCCTAAGCCTGTTACATATTATCTGACAAGATATCCTCTTGGAACTTGTCTTTTAATGTGACTTGTCTGGGAGAATGAAGTGGTCTACAGCTGCAGTGATTTACAGCAGAGGCCACCCCTCAACGTTTGTCCACTGACTGTTTGTGCAATAAACAAGTGACAGGTTCTTGGGTGTTCAGTTAAATGTCACTTTCCCCGTGAGACGGGAGATGAAGGTCATCCTTTAACGCCACTGTCACTTTAAGTATCGGCGGCTTCCTCTCCTGCTGCCGATTGATAAGGGGAATTGAAAGCGGATGAAAGCACATTACTTTGTGGTGGAGAGAGGTTGGACGGAATGAGAATCTCTCCCCTAACTCCCTCCTCTGTTTCTCCCTCTCTTTGTTTCGCCCTTTCTTTAGTTTAGCATGTCACGGTTGTGACTGATATAAAGGGAGCCATCTTACATTCAATGGCTGGTGCCAAATTATTTGGGATTGAGAAAGTGGTCCTCTGTAGCTCAATTGGTAGAGCATGGCGCTTGTAACGCCAGGGTAGTGGGTTCGATCCCCGGGACCACCCATACGTAAAAATGTATGCACACATGACTGTAAGTCGCTTTGGATAAAAGCGTCTGCTAAATGGCATATTATTATTATATTATTTGAATAATTTGTGTGCTGTCCCCAGCTACTCTATGCTGTTCTACATGTACAGTGCCTTCGGAAAGTATTCATACTCTTGACTTATTCCACATTTAGTTGTGTTACAGTCTGAATTCAAAATGCATTAAATAAATAAAACATTTCTCACCCATCTGCACACAATACCCCATAATGACAAAGTGAACACGTTTATATACATTTTTGCATATTTATTGAAAATGAAATACATAAATATCACATTTACATAAGTATTCACACCGCTTTGCTATGACACTCCAAAATATATATTTAATCAATTTTAAATTCTGACTGTAACACAATGAAATGTGAAATAAGTCAAGGGGTATGAATACTTTCTGAAGGCACTGTAGGTATACTGTAAAACAAATATAACTATGCTTCACATATCAAAAACAACATTAATTATATTTGCTAAAATATGATTGTTTTCTAAAAATCCATCCACTATGCACCGAAAAAGTTGTATTTGTTGTACAAGCTAAAAGCCTAAACCTCAAACAAGATAAGAACTCATATTCACGAGTCTCTCTCACATCTAGACATGGCGACATTATCTTTTGAATAAAATTACTCACAGATCAACAAACATACACCACTTACGGCGACAAGAGGGAAAAAAACACAACCACTGACAGCAAGGGAAAGTGATGATGTAGAGGCACTTGTAAGTTAGTTTGGTAGGCTCCCCAGTAACACCAAGTAGCACCTTGTCTGTAGACTGTAATTAGTAATCACTTAAAGTGGGGGTGAGCCCTCCTTAGCCAGGCCAGCCAGTAATCACAAAGTCAGTGAGAGGGGCTGGAGAATGAGCGGCTGATGATGGTGCTTGAGGTGAGCGACTGGTTTCAGACAAAGAGGGTTAACAAGAGGGTGAGCAATCTCAGCTAGTGCTTTCATTTCAGCTTCTTGTTTCAGCCAGCCAACCAGCTAGCACTTGTAAAGGGGTCAGTACAGGGCACTCGTAAAGGGGTCAGTACAGGGCATAAGGTATGTATGAGCATGCTAAAGAGGTCCATATAGACATGGATGGAAATTGTTTTGTTGAAACAAGAGTTTATCATTTGGTTCCTAATGGAAGCGGCTTAAGATGGATATCCCTACACGCACACACACACACACACACACACACGCACACACGCACACACACACACACACACACACGCACACACACACTAAGCCTGATTAACATCTCAGTCATGTGTGTGCGGATGAGTCAGCCTCTCTGTGTGTGAAAGCTGAAAGCGACACAGTGGGGATGCTGCAGTCATCATTTAAGGCCTGTTTCATGTGACTAGGAGAGGAGAGCACCAGTCTGAATACAACATACCATACACACAGACAGACTTGGCAGACCTGAGAGGCCACTCCGCTCCATCTCAACTCTTTCCTGTTTGCAATCACAACACTGAATTTAAAACAGGTGTGGATCATTCTCACTACTCTGGATTGGGTCGATGTGACTGTGAATAGCAAATTTGACTCACAAACTTTCCCCCGGCTATCAAAGGATTGGCAATTTAATGTTCTGCTAAGTCAGGCTCAAGCTGATATAGCGTGACATTTGGAAGCTCATCACTCATTCATTGATTGCATTATATCTCACCGGACATGCCCTAGAATTGTGTTTGGGGTTGACCCTTTGTAAAAAGAGAAGCACCATCTGTTTCAACCCCCCCCCCCACACACACACACACACATTTGTGTTATTACACTATGTAGGTGTCATGGTTGTGCCTTTTATGGGGGGGATGTCTGATGAACAATACAAAATGGCTGCCGAAGGGCTAGAAAGGCTCCTAATCTAGCATCTTGACTACCTCTTGCAGAACCCTCATAGAACAGTGAGACAAGTAAGCCACCTTCAGCCCACCATCATATTTAATAATTCCCCACATATTAGCAGTCTTCAGTGGTCTAATATCGAACCGTATTCTAGCTTGGACTAACTGGATGGTTTTTCTGTGACTGAGGCTTCTAGCTCTCTGGTCTCAATTAGAGATGAGTTTACCTTTATCAGTAGTGCTCTAATGCAGCACACCGCCTGGCCTCCCTCTGTGTTCAGATTTTCATCAGCAGCTGTGCTGTCAGGTTCAATTCCAATGTGCAGACAGCTCGTCTGCCACATACACTCCCCCAAACACACACACTCACATACACACCCACACAGAAACATAGCAAACAAGAACATGCACACACGCTTAAAGTGGTCCTTTATGTACCCTGTAGCCTTACCAAATCACCATCAAACAGACACCGCTCCTTTGTGGTGTTATTGTCACACCAAACGTGATGCAGAGCCTCACGCCACAGACACAGTGGGCCCTATTTGATATAAACACTTTACTTGGTTTAGATATATTTGTCAAATACATCTCGTCACTGCCCTCTAGTGAGATCAGCCCATACCAAGCTCATTTGAATGGCACTAGTGGTCTATACCTGCTTATAAACTAGTCCTAATAACTCACCCATAACATTGTGATTGTACATCGAATCATTATTTTACAATATACTCTGAGGGGAATACTATCTCTGTGTCCTTCATCACAAGGTCATTCTAAGGTCAGCCTGAAGGCCTGAAAGCCTCACATGATATATCCAGAGGACTAAGTTCTAAGCCTGGTCCCTGTGACCTTCATTTTCAGTGGGATCACACAGTCAGTTAGTGGGGGTCCCTGACCCTCTTATGTGTGATAGATCTGAGAAGGCTTAACTGACACTAACCACTTTACATTAGTTGTGATTGGACGTCTGAAATAAGCACTTATATTTCCACTATTTCCACAATTTCCACTATCCAGTAACCATCTAACCATCAAATTATCTGTTTCTAAGATAAGTGATACTAAGTGATACTAAGAATAGATTTAAGGATTTCATTAATGGACAGAGAAACTGGCTGTAAGTTACTACTTGTACTTACACATGAACATAGCCTACTTTGCCTTTGCAAATTCGCCCCTTGATGTAGTCATGTCAATCCATGCCAAAGGTTATTGCATATTTCAACATGCATAAACAGTGAGTGTTCAGTTGGCCGTTGTGGTTGATGGGCAGATTGTTAAACTGGCTCTCTTTGTCTACCTCTTCACCCCACCGCCCAGCTCCGGCTGGCCTTCTCTCTGCATTATTCAGAGACACAACACCAAGGTGCAGCTCATTTCCCATGTCTTCCATTTCAAATGATTTTCGGCCTGCATCCAAGCACATTTCATTGACACAAAGACAAAGGATCTGGCACATGTGTTCTCCCCAGACCCTCGTAATATTAAATATTAATGCCAGCATAATTTCGCAGGCTCCCGAGTCCCAAGGAGCAGGAGAGTACAACAGTGTAGTCATCAGTGACTTCAGTATTTTTCCCAAAGGCAAGGAGATTGTCAAAATAAATTCTGAGACGCCCCAGCAACAGCAGAATCTTTAAAATTACATTTCACAAATGCACTTTTGCTAATATGTGGAGGATTATTAAATATGATGCTACAGTCTGTTGTGTTTTTGTTGACGTTTTTCTTTGTTTACGTGTGTTTAAGTTGTTTTACCAGTTCCATCCCCAGACCAAAACAGAACAGAAAGATGGCAGCAGAGTCTGCAGGTGCGTGAGTCAGAGTGTACTGTAGTGGCAACATTTATACAAACCATTATTCATGCGATGGAGACCCCGCTCCCCACAACACGGCAAGACACTTTAACATCAAAGTCAGCACACATGGTCGCCTGGCTCCTGTAGGAGCGTGTTCTTTTGATTCTCTTCCCCCCTCTCCCTCTACTCTCTGCTGAGTGGTTCCCCCCAGCCCCCTGCTTGCTCCAGCCCCCTGTTTCCCTGCTCCCCAGGTCACCTAGCACTTAAAATAACTCCGCCAAGGACCCGTTAAGCGCAATGTCTTTTCCTCAGCCTGCTCCTCAGCCTGCCATGCCAGTGAATTACATAGCCGTTCCACGTTATTAAACATGACACTCAACCAAGATAATGAGGCTTTTTTCATCTCAATTTGGAATCCTAATCTCGTTTCTTTGATTAATAGGCGCTGATCTGCATATCAAGGGCTTTTTTTTTTTTTCTCCAGCAAATCCCTTTTTAAGATGCGCTCGCAAGAAAATAAAATCTGTCTTGAGAATCTTTCTTCCATCTCCAGCTTCTTTTTCTCAAGAAAATATTCTTCTTCAGGCAGGGAGCGGCTTAAGGTGGGAAAGGGAAAAGGGCCGGGTAGCAGACTGATTGGATGAAGGCTCCAACCACCATCCCCTCCACCCACTCAAGACAAGACAGGAGAAGAAGGACAGAACCTGCTGTGTGTTTTGGTCTACCAAGAGCAGTCTCCTCATTTGTCCTCACATACACTGTGGGGTACGTACTGCTCTGTTGCATGACCATCACAGACACACTATCAGCTGACCAGTACTGTCTGCGTCCCAAATGGCTCCCTATTTCCTATATAATGCACTACTTTTTCAAAAGCAGTGCACTCTATATGGAATAAGGTGCCATTTGGGACGCATCACATCCTGACCTTTCCCCACTAGACACCAGCAAAGCCATCCAGGACACAGGAAGCACAGGGTTTCTTCATGGGGGAGGAGGAGCGATGGAAAATGATCTGGCCTGAGCCATTAATAACAGTCTCCAGTCAGAGGAAAAATACTGTAAGACATTGCTGCAGCACAAGCCTCCCTCTGTGTCTCATTGCTGCCCATACAACCATGTCTGTGTCCCAAATGGCACCCTATTCCCTATATGGTGTACTACTTTTGACCAGGGCACATATGTGGTGCCATTTGGGACGCAAACCATGCTTCTCAAATTGCTGTTTTCTCAAAGCTACCTATACACATGTCTGTCTCTGTCATGCATTACTGAAGAAACGTCAGGAATGGTTTCGGGAATGGCACAGTGGTGTTATCACGTTGCTACAGTGTCACAACTTCTACATGGTGCAACAGCAATGCTGGGAGATATGGCGGATCTATAATCTGGAGGCCACTGAAGAATGTAGCCTCGGAGAGAGGGGGAGACGGGGGAGACTCAAGCATTTCAGAGATTTCCAAGCATGCAGAAAGGGGGTAGGACGCGGGTGCTAGTTCCCCCTCAGGGTGAGCTGAACTCTAGGAAGGAAGGCGAACACAGGAGCTAGTCAGTGTGACCATACCAACCCTCTCTCTTTCTGTTGGGCTGTAATTATCATCATACTCTGCAGCTCTGCTCAATGAATCATGGTCATTCTGTCAGCCACGCACCCCTCGAGGAACACTTGCTGTTGGCCAACGAAGAGAAAGAGAGAGAGATGCCACTCTCTCTTTCTCTTCTTCTCCATCATGTTTATGTCTGCCCAGCCCTATGGTCCTCCCACTGCACCATAACCTTCCAAGCACCTCCGTGAATCACCAGCTCACCAATACCCTGGGTGATCAGAAATCAATCCATCTCATCGCTGTGGGAATAAATACCTGAGAGACCACTGGAGATGTCACCAGGGGCTCCCTACAAATCAGACAGACCAGTTGTTTGTCTTCTCTCAGCCTCCGCAGCAATATTTTCCTAATCCATGGCTCCCAGCCAAAGGCACAATAAGTTAATTAACCAGCTAATTTCCACAGCACCTCAGAGGAACTTAAAAGCAAGCAATCCCTAATGTATGGGTTAATTAATAAGATGGGGAAAGGTAAACATTGTAAGAATCAATTTGTCAGACCAAAGCTGCATTGGGGGAGGCCTTGAAAAAAGCTCTTACGACTGATCAAGATGCTCACGGAGACAAAGATGCTCCCGGAGACTGAGGGCTGCAGCCAAAGCCAGGTTGGCTTTGACTGCAGCCCTCTCCAAGGTGTATATTGTTCTGACGTTAATGGAAAGATTCACTTGCCAAAAGCTATATCAACGCAATCAAATCCTTGTATGCTAAGGGAAATTAGGCTGTGAAATATCAAGCAGTTGTACCATGTGGGCAGGCAGACTGTAGCTGTACAGTGAGTGCTGCAATATGCCTGCAATCTCCCATTGTCTTTGCAGACAAGCAAACCCGATTGACTGCTTCATTCTGCTGTCATGATTGGTTCTCTGCTCCTCCATCTTGGCAGCTTGATATTAGTAGAGGAAGAGTGACATCCAAATAGCCTATACCCACTCTTGTCTGTCCAAAATGGGTTCCATATCTGCCCTGTATCCCCTGCCTCAGCCAGTACAGATCCACTGGTGATGACAGACAGACAGACAGATAATTCTGCTATAGGCTCACATAAGGCTAGATGGCCATGATGACAATTACAGACAGACAGAGGCTGTTGTACCCAGTCTCTTTCTCTGATGAGCCAGTGTTTCTATCTACCCTCCCAAAAGAGACAGTTCCATTTTACCATGAACTGAAGGCTCTAAATTGTGATTACAGTCATGCAAGGCTAAATCACTCTGCTATTGGAGAAAATAACCTGGCTAAGATAATGAACGGGTGAAGCTTCGACGTGATTGGCACTTTGAGCATAAATAACCTGGAATTATCTGTAATAACCATGGTAACCGAGTGGTAATTGCCAGAAAGTTCCCTTTTCTCAGAAATAGGGAGGGTGGTGGGGTGGGGTGGAGGGGTGTGGGGGGAGCTTGGGGTGATTGGGAAGGCAGCCAGAAATTAGTCCTTGCTCAGTGTAACTTACATTAATTGTATGCATTGTGGCCATTTATTTGTGTCACAAAGGACTGCAGTGGTGCTGTCTCCACAGGCTCCTTCTCCTGGCCATAAAGAAGGCAATTAGTGAAAGGAATCAGATCCCAACTTTATCCACAGATAAGACTTGTATAGGCTATGGAAATCATGTATAGTACCAGCATTCATTCAATCTGCCTACATGAAAGGCTTCCTTCCACAAGACAGAACACTTTCTTTTCCAAAATGGCTTCAATAAAAATAAACATTTTAATGCCACGCTGGGAGTGTTTTTATCTCTTAGTTTCCTCTGGGATATCTTTGTACTAGTTCAAGGAGAAGTAGCATAGGTGGTTCTGCTACTACTACTAGTAGTAGTTGTAGTAGTCGTAGTAGTAGTAGTAGTAGTAGTAGTAGTAGTAGTAATAATAGTGGTATGCCTAGAAAAAGGTATTCTTGCAACCTAGCTATCTGTGTGATTGACTGGTATACTGGCAGTTGTAAGGATTATGAGGTACTTCAATTTAAGTACTATTACTCATCCAGAGGTAATATAGCTTTTTTCATTGTTTGAAACTACCAGCCATACCAGCTTCCTCTGCCTCTTACTGTTGTCAGGTTGAGTGACACAGCTGTGCCATGAGATGTCATATCGATCAGGTCTGAGTGCTCATCTCCCAAGCATGTTCCTTCCCCCTGCTCCGTCTCAATGCCACAACGTTTAATGCGGGGAGGCAGGAGGAATTTTCTGATTAATAAAGATATTATGCAAATGCACATTCCCTGCCTGCCTTGCAGCCCTGAGATGAGGGGGAACGCGAGGCATGCTGTTCAGAGTGGGAGCCACAGGAATGACAGTAGCTGGAGGTAGCTGGTGAAATGACGAGTAAGCAAGGTGCCATACATTTTAGAAATGTTTTGTTGGAACCAACATATGTCAGGTATTGGCCACAGGTTGCTGTAGGAAGGGTCATGTTTACTTCCATTTCTTTGTTACTATACTATACTTTTTCCACCTCAACCAGACAACAATTACCACCACGCTTGCATCTCGCCCTATTGCTGTGCACAGTAGTCTCATTCTGTCTGTGCTCCCTGTCTCTACAAGGCTAGACTGGTGGTGCCACTGAATCGGTCCTGGCTCAGAGAAGAGAAGAGAGAGCATTCTTGTCTCTAGCATGATCCCTTTCATTTTTGTCCTGTCCCAATTTTCCTTTTTTTAATCATTAGATCCCCTCCCATGGCCATCCCACCACAGCTGGCCAAGCTTCATCAGTACGACCAGGCCTAGGCTCTCCCCATTATTACCAAGCTAACGTCTTGCCTGGAGTCCTTTGACTCCTCCTTCTCCTCTGATAGCCAGGTATTTCCCATCCAGGGCCATGGGCCATCCGCTCGCTCTCTCACAGCTCCCCACTCCTAGTAGCATAGATCTCTTGTTGTAGTCCACTCTCATAAGTATGCCCAGTGGGACTGTTGACCAGGGCCAGGGGCTGGCTGGTAGCTCGGACCTAGTGGCCAGCCTCCTCCTGGGGGACAGTGGAGGCCTTTGTTCCCCTGTCATGCCTCACATTCCCAGAGCAGCCATGGGTCCCCTGGAAGGCAAAGTTCATGGGGAGGGACACAGCTCCATTCTCCTACACCATGGTTTCCAAATCCCGCCCCCAAGGCATACCTATTGAGAGCAGGGCAGGGATGTGGTTCAAGCCCTCATTAAATAAGGCAGTCTCAGACAATGGCTTTGGACAGAGGTGCTTGAGGTGGTTGTTACGCGCCTAAGGAGCTATTTGAAAGACATGCAGTTTGGCATACAGGATTAGACTATTACATAAAGGGTCAATGCATCTGGATTGGAGAGAGGCGGAGGCAGCCATGGATGGAAAGACAGATCCTTTCAAGACTTATGTTGAAAAAAAAGAAAGAAAGAAAGAAAGAAAGAAAGAAAGAAAGAAAGAAAGAAAGAAAGAAAGAAAGAAAGAAAGAAAGAAAGAAAGAAGAGGAAATTTTGTTTGGCTTCGAGCTGAAATAGTACTGTATATAGTCTTATTATGAAAAATAGACAGTGATTTAAAAGAACATGTATATACAACAATACCTACCATAGCTTGTGACATTTGACTGTCCAGAATAAATCCACTGTAAAGAAAGATGTACATAAAACCTGATGGTACACAATGTATTTTTCCATTCCCTGAGAGGAAAATATGAATCTGAGACAGAGCCCCCTGGCTGCTGTTATTCCCCCATCCAAAAGAATTGGAGCAGACACTTCAGGCTAGGCCATGATGTCCCCACGGAGGATTTGTGTAATGGACATTTTGTGTAAGAGTACATCCCCTGAGGTACACTGAGCTGTAACAAATCACAAGGACGTGCTCCAAAATATGACATTTACCCGCTGCTGGCATCACAAATCATTCACACCAGGATGTACCAACCAGTGCACACGGGTCCAGCCAACCGTCACCGGAAAATACGTCCCCCTCCAACACCACCCTCTCTTCTCTTTCCCTCTCTTATCCCTCCACACTCAACTATAACACTCTCATTTCTACTAAATACCAAGTCCGATGATGGACAGGTTCTTAATTAAAATGATTGACATGTTCTAAATTGGATATAAGCCCAGGTGGGACAAGATGTTCTGTTCAAATAGGTTTAGTTCAGAGCTGTGTGATTGTGAAGTGAACGTCGAGCTATACTGTATGTGCAGTATAGGCAGGTGTACAAATAACATACAGTACTTGACGTATAATGATGAATCCCGGTAATGAAAAAGGTGTGCAGCACACACAAGTATGGGCTCTGTTGGAGGAGAGACCGTGAGGGAAAGTTAGCCCAGGGAGGGAGTGGGAGATGGGAGGAGGCTGATCCAGAGAGGTGGGTGGGTACATGTTTCTGATGTGGACAGGAATGAGCTCCGACAGCTAGACTAAGGATGGAGGAAGGAGCTTATTTCACGGCTGATTTGTTTTAATATCTGGAGCAACAGTAGGAGAGCATTTGTGGTAGAGGGCTAAGGAGAGGGGGATCGAAGCCAGGCAATGGAAAAGAGAGGCAGGGATTGGAGAGAGGATGAGAGTTGTGTGGTGGGGAGGGAGGGATAAAGTGAAATGTTGGAGAGAAGAAGAAGAAGAAGAAGAAGAAGAAGAAGAAGAAGAAGAAGAAGAAGAAGAAGAAGAAGAAGAAGAAGAAGAAGAAGAAGAAGAGGGAAAGGAGGTTGAGGGTTTATATAACAGGAGACGTAAGAGAAGGGAACATGAAAGGAGGCAAGTGATCATGGCTACAGTAGTCTACAGAAGGTGAGAGGATGGAGAGAAAGAGAGAGAGAATAAGAGAGATAGAGGTTGGTCGAAAGAGAACAGAGAGAGAGAGAGATCAGAGGGACAGATAATTAATGAATGAGAGAATGAGAGAACAAGATATCGAGAGAGGGAGACTAGAGAGAGAGAGCGAGAGAGAGTTGGAGAAAGACAGACAGAGGGAGAGGGGTTGGTCTCTGGAAGAGAGAACCTGGGTCGAAGCTGCAGGCAAGGGGAGCTGGTGCTCATGGCTGAGGGCCGGGCTGGACGAGATGATGTCAGGTGATGGATCAGGCTCAGAGAGACTCAAAGGAGAGCTGCCCTTTGATGCGATCAGAGGTGAAGAGCAGAATGGAGCTGGATGAAAGGCCCTAGAGCTAAAAGAGAGTGGTAGAACAGAGACACACACAGAGAGAGAGAGAGAGAGAGAGAGAGAGAGGGGGGGGTTGGGACACATGTATCAGATGCTCAGCAGGCTCTGCTCACACTTACTAGTCCGAGGCAAAACCACACGACTAACAACATTGGTCACTTAATGAAACACAAAGCCTTCACTATCTCATCCTGGAATATCTAAGGCCTGATGTCATCTGCCTTAGGACTAAAGAGCAGGAACCTGGACTTTGTCATCCTACCAGAAACATGGTATAGAGGAGATGGACCCACTGGTTGCCCTCTAAGTTACAGAGAGCTGGTAGTCCCATCCACCAAACTACCAGGAGTAAAACAGGGAAGGGACTCAGGGGGTATGCTAACTTGATATAGAGCAGGCCTAACTCACTCTATTAAATGAATCAAAGCAGAAACATTTTACATTTGGCTAGAAATTCAAAAGGAAATTATCTCAACGGAGACAAATGTCCTCCTGTGTGCTACCTATATCCCCCCACTAGAATCCCCATACATAAATGAAGACAGCTTCTCCATCCTAGAGGGGGAGATCAATCATTTCCAGGCCCAGGGACATGTACTAGTCTGTGGCGACCTAAATGCCAGAACTGGACAAGAACCTGACACCCTCAGCACACAGGGGGACAAACACCTACCTGGAGGTGACAGCATTCCCTCCCTAATATGCCCCCCTAGACAACATAACCAACAAAAACGGGTCACAACTCCTGCAGCTCTGTCGCACGCTGGGTATGTACGGTAGATACACCTACAGTATAGCTCATCTCTTGGCAATAGTACTGTAGACTACTTTATCACTGACCTTAACCCAGTCTCTCAGAGCGTTCACAGTCAGCCCACTGACACCCCTATCAGATCACAGCAAAATCATAGTCTACTTGAACAGAGCAATACTCAATCATGAGGCATCAAAGCCAAAGGAACTGAATAATATTAAGTAATGCTATAGATGGATGGAAAGTAGTGTGTAAACTTACCAAAAAACTATTAGGCAATCCCTTTTAGACAACTTCCTGGACAAAACGTTTCACTGTAATAGTGAAGGTGTAAACTTGGCACTAGAAAACCTAAACAGTATATTTTACCTCTCAGCTTCCCTATTAAATCAAAAAGATTCAAGCAGACAACCTAAGAAACCTAAGAAAATTAACAACAATGACAAATGGTTTGATGAAGAATGCAAAAACCTAAGAAAGACGTTTAGAAACCTATCCAACCAAAAACATAGAGACCCAGAAAACCTGAGCCTTCACTATGGTTAATCACTAAAACAATACAGAAATACATTATGGAAAAAGAAGGAACAGACCGTCAGAAATCAGCTCAATGTAATTGAAGAATCCATAGAATCTAACCACTTCTGGGAAAATTGGAACACACTAAACAAACAACAACACGAAGAGTTATCTATCCAGAATGGAGATGAATGGATAAACCACTTCTCCAATCTTTTTGCCTCTATAACAAAGAACAAACAGCAGAAATACAGTGCCTTGCCAAAGTATTCATCCCCCTTGGTGTTTTTCCTATTTTGTTGCATTACATCCTGTAATTTAAATTGATTTTTATTTAGATTTCATGTAATGGACATACACAAAATAGTCCAAATTGGTGAAGTGAAATGAAAATAATTACTTGTTTCAAAATATTCAAAAAAATAAATAACGTGAAAGTGGTGCGTGCATATGTATTCACCCCCTTTGCTATGAAGCCACTAAATAAGATCTGGTGCAACCAATTATCTTCAGAAGTCACATAGTTAGTTAAATAAAGTCCACCTGTGTGCAATCTAAATGTCACATGATTTGTCATATGATCTCAGTATGTATACACCTGTTCTGAAAGACCCCAGAGTCTGCAACACCACTAAGCAAGGGGCACCACCAAGCAAGCAGCATCATGAAGACCAAGGAGCTCTCCAAACAGGTCAGGGACAAAGTTGTGGAGAAGTACAGATCAGGGTTGGGTTATAAAAAAATATTCAAAATTTTGAACATCCCACGGAGCACCATTTAATCCATTATTAAAACATTTAAAGAATATAGCACCACAACAAACCTGCCAAGAGAGGGCCGCCCACCAAAACTCACGGACCAGGCAAGGAGGGCATTAATCAGAGAGGCAACAAAGAGACCAAAGATAACCCTGAAGGAGCTGCAAAGCTCCACAGCGGAGATTGGAGTATCTGTCCAGTCCATAGGACCACTTTAAGCCGTACACTCTACAGAGCTTTACCGAAGAGTGGCCAGAAAAAAGCCATTGCTTAAAGAAAAAAAGAAGCAAACACGGGAGACTCCCCAAACATATGGAAGAAGGTACTCTGGTCAGATGACACTAAAATTGAGCTTTTTGGCCATCAAGGAAAACGCTATGTCTGGCGCAAACCCAACTCCTCTCATCACCCCGAGAACACCATCCCCACAGTGAAGCATGGTGGTGGCAGCATCATTCTGTGGGGATGTTTTTCATCGGCAGGGACTGGGAAACTGGTCAGAATTGAAGGAATGATAAATACAGGGAAATTCTTGAGGGAAACCTGTTTCAGTCTTCCAGAGATTTGAGACTGGGACGGAGGTTCACCTTCCAGCAGGACAACACTTGAGTGGTTTAAGGGGAAACATTTAAATGTCTTGGAATGGCCTAGTCAAAGCCCAGACCTCAATCCAATTGAGAATCTGTAATATGACTTAAAGATTGCTGTACACCAGCGGAACCCATCCAACTTGAAGGAGCTGGAGCAGTATTGCCTTGAAGAATGGGCAAAAATCCCAGTGGCTAGATGTGCCAAGCTTATAGAGACATAACCCAAGAGACTTGCAGCTGTAATTGCTGCAAAATGTGGCTCTACAAATTATGGACTTTGGGGGGGTGAATAGTTATGCACGCTCAAGTTTTCTGTTTTTTTGTCTTATTTCTTGTATGTTTCACAAGCAAAAATATTTTGCATCTTCAAAGTGGTAGGCTGTCACACCCTGGCTCTGGGGATATGTTGAGCCAGGGTGTGTACATTCTATGTTGTTGTTCTATGTCGGGAGTCTAGTTTTGTATTTCTGTGTTGGCCAGTGTGGTTCCC
This sequence comes from Coregonus clupeaformis, assembly GCF_020615455.1. Taxonomy (NCBI): domain Eukaryota; kingdom Metazoa; phylum Chordata; class Actinopteri; order Salmoniformes; family Salmonidae; genus Coregonus; species Coregonus clupeaformis. The sequence goes on along the minus strand of NC_059205.1, from coordinate 38,174,013 downwards.
AATCAGAGGCAACGAGTGTCAGCTGTTGCTGGTTGTCTCTGATTGGGAGCCATATTTATACAGGCTGTTTTCCCACAATAGTTGTGGGATCTTGTTCCAGTTGGTTTGTTCCTTTTGGTCTGTACCGTAGGACTGCACGTATCGTTTATTGTTTTGTTCGAGTGTTTGCTCTCGTTAAATAAAGTATGTTTGCCTGCAACGCTGCGCCTTGGTCCACTCCCTCTAACGATCGTGACAGAAGATCCCACCATACCAGGACCAAGCAGCGTGTCCAGGAGCAGGCAGCCTGGACATGGGAGGAAGCGCCGGGAAAGGAGCTGGAGAGGTTGGCGATGGCCCAGGTGGGCAAAGTGTGGTCCTGGGAGGACATGCTCGGGGGCAAAGGGCCATGGGCTAAGATTAAGGCCCTGGCGAGAGAGGAGCAACGGCGTCAGCAGTGTCGTCGTCGGACGGACGAGAGGCAACCCCAGAAAATTTTTAGGGGGGGGGCACACGGCATGGGCGACTGGGCAGCAGGAGGCTGCCACAGGGCGAATTGGGAGATTTGGAGAGGAGGCCACCGGGTTTGGGGGGCCAGAAGGCAGGTTGGCGGAGCCTGGATGGAGAGCAGAGCCAACTCCCCGTACTCAGGCATGGCAGCATGAGACTGGGCAGGTTCCGCGGTATGCGGAGCTGCGTACTGTGCCACGAGTGGTCCGGCATAGTCCGGTACGTCCTGTGCGAGCACCCCGCACGTGTCGTGCGAAGGTGGGCATGCAGCCAGGACGGAGTGTGCCGGCTCAGCGCTCGTGGCCTCCAGTGCCTCTCCTCGGTCCCGGATATCCTGCGCCAGTGTCACGTGCTGTTATGCCAGTATGGGTACACAGCCCTGTACGTCCTGTGCTGATGCCTCACACAGAGAGTGTGAGGGTAGGCATTCAGCCAGGACGGGTTGTGGCAGCTCTTCACTCCAGGCCTCCTATCCATCTCCACAGCCCGGTCCGGCCTGTTCCTGCCCCTCGCACCAAGCCTACGGTGCGCGTCGCCAGCCCGGCCCGGCCTGTTCCTGCCCCTCGCACCAAGCCTACGGTGCGAGTCGTCAGCCCGGCCCGGCCTGTTCCTGCTCCTCGCACCAAGCCTACGGTGCGCGTCGCCAGCCCGGCCCGGCCTGTTCCTGCCCCTCGCACCAAGCCTACGGTGCGCGTCGTCAGCCTGGCCCGGCCTGTTCCTGCCACTCGCACCAAGCCTATGGTGCGCGTCGCCAGCCCGGCCCGGCCTGTTCCTGCTCCTCGCACCAAGCCTACGGTGCGCGTCGCCAGCCCGGCCCGGCCTGTTCCTGCTCCTCGCACCAAGCCTACGGTGCGCGTCGCCAGCCCGGCCCGGCCTGATCCTGCCCTTCGCACCAAGCCTACGGTGTGCGTCGCCAGCCCGGCCCGGCCTGTTCCTGCCACTCGCACCAGGCCTATGGTGTGCGTCGCCAGCCCGGTCCGGCCCGTTCCTGCTCCACGCACCAAGCCAGGGGTGCGTATCGTCAGCCCGGTCCGGCCCGTTCCTGCTCCACGCACCAAGCCAGGGGTGCGAGTCGTCAGCCCGGTCCGGCCCATTCCTGCTCCACGCACCAAGCCAGGGGTGCGTATCGTCAGCCCGGTCCGGCCCGTTCCTGCCCCTCGCACCAAGCCTACGGTGCGAGTCGTCAGCCCGGTCCGGCCCGTTCCTGCCCCTCGCACCAAGCCTACGGTGCGAGTCGTCAGCCCGGCCCGGCCTGTTCCTGCTCCTCGCACCAAGCCTACGGTGCGCGTCGCCAGCCCGGCCCGGCCTGTTCCTGCCCCTCGCACCAAGCCTACGGTGCGCGTCGTCAGCCCGGCCCGGCCTGTTCCTGCCACTCGCACCAAGCCTACGGTGCGCGTCGCCAGCCCGGTCCGGCCTGTTCCTGCTCCTTGCACCAAGCCTACGGTGCGCGTCGCCAGCCCGGCCCGGCCTGTTCCTGCTCCTCGCACCAAGCCTACGGTGCGCGTCGCCAGCCCGGCCCGGCCTGTTCCTGCCCTTCGCACCAAGCCTACGGTGTGCGTCGCCAGCCCGGCCCGGCCTGTTCCTGCCACTCGCACCAGGCCTACGGTGTGCGTCGCCAGCCCGGTCCGGCCCGTTCCTGCTCCACGCACCAAGCCAGGGGTGCGTATCGTCAGCCCGGTCCGGCCCGTTCCTGCTCCACGCACGAAGCCAGGGGTGCGAGTCGTCAGCCCGGTCCGGCCCGTTCCTGCTCCACGCACCAAGTCAGGGGTGCGTATCGTCAGCCCGGTCCGGCCCGTTCCTGCTCCACGCACCAAGCCAGGGGTGCGAGTCGTCAGCCCGGTCCGGCCCGTTCCTGCTCCACGCACCAAGCCAGGGGTGCGTATCGTCAGCCCGGTCCGGCCCGTTCCTGCTCCACGCACCAAGCCAGGGGTGCGAGTCGTCAGCCCGGTCCGGCCCGTTCCTGCTCCACGCACCAAGCCAGGGGTGCGCATCGTCAGCCCGGTCCGGTCCGTTCCTGCTCCACGCACCAAGCCAGGGGTGCGCATCGTCAGCCCGGTCCGGCCCGTTGCTGCTCAACGCACCAAGCCAGGGGTGCGCATCGTCAGCCCGGTCCGGCCCGTTCCTGCTCCACGCACCAAGCCAGGGGTGCGCGTCGTCAGTCCGGCACAACCCGTGCCTGGGTCACCGGTGCCTGGTCAGGTACCGGTCAGCTGCTCCACACCGGAGCTTAAGCAATCCGCTCCTACGATGTCCAGTCCAGCTCCAGCCAGCGGGACCGGACCAGGGGCGCTACGGGGGGATTATTGGAGGGTGGTGGGCGAGCCCGGAGCCGGAACTGCCTCCGAGGAGGAATGCCCACCCAGCCCTCCACTGGTTTGTTTATGTTTAGGCGCGGTCGCAGTCCGCGCCTTTAGGGGGGGGTACTGTCACACCCTGGCTCTGGGGACTCTATATGTTGAGCCAGGGTGTGTACATTCTATGTTGTTGTTCTATGTCGGGAGTCTAGTTTTGTATTTCTGTGTTGGCCAGTGTGGTTCCCAATCAGAGGCAACGAGTGTCAGCTGTTGCTGGTTGTCTCTGATTGGGAGCCATATTTATACAGGCTGTTTTCCCACAATAGTTGTGGGATCTTGTTCCAGTTGGTTTGTTCCTTTTGGTCTGTACCGTAGGACTGCACGTATCGTTTATTGTTTTGTTCGAGTGTTTACTCTCGTTAAATAAAGTATGTTTGCCTGCAACGCTGCGCCTTGGTCCACTCCCTCTAACGATCGTGACATAGGCATGTTGTGTAAATCAAATTATACAAACCCCCCAAAAATCCATTTTAATTCCAGGTTGTAAGGCAACAAAATAGGAAAAATGCCAAGGGGGTTGAATACTTTCACAAGCCACTGTATATACATGATCAAATACAAATCTTAGAATCAACTATTAAAGACTACCAGAACCCACTGGATTCTCCAATTACATTGAATGAACTACAGGACAAAATACAAACCCTCTAACCCAAAAAGGCCTGTGGTGTTGATGGTATCGTAAATGAAATGAATAAATATATACAGACCACAAATTCCAACATCCTCAGCTCTGGCATCTTCCCCAATATTTGGACCCAAGGACTGATCACCCCAAACCACAAAAGTGGAAACAAATTTGACCCCAATAACTTCCGTGGGATATGCATCAACAGCAACCTTGGGAAAATCCCCTGAATTATCATTAACAGCAGACTCTGACATTTCCTCAGTGAAAACAATGTACTGAGCAAATGGGCTTTTTACCAAATTACAGTAAGACAGACCACGTATTCACCCTGCACACCCTAATTGACAAACAAACAAACCAAAACAAAGGCAAAGTCTTTTCATGCATTGTTGATTTCAAAAAAGCTTTTGATAAAATATTTTGCTCGCAGACCCGTGAGCAACTGTGGCCCCTCATGATGAGTTCAGATTGTTTGTGGCCCCACTCTTGACACCAGATATTTAAAGAAAATAGTTTTTGTGTTCATTTCGTGCAATTCTACACATTTTGCCATGGGGTGGTTTTTGCCGTTTTTAATATGATATCTGAGTGAGACTGACTAACAAAATCAATGGGGGCCCCCAGCCGGTAATTCAACCATGATAACAAGTTTAGATAGCAGGCTGCTAAACAAACTTAGCAATCTAAAAAATGTTAGCTGACATGGGCTAATTGACTGACTATCAGTGACTGACATAACAAGATAAAAACTGATGATGCACAACCAAACTTTGAAATTGCTCCTTGTGTATTCTACTATTTAAAAAAAGTAGAATACTAGTAGAATAGTAGAATAAAATAAAAACAATGGGGGGGGGATTGATCCGAGGGCCTTCAAAAGGGGGGTCACCGGTAGCCCATCTGTGATCTAGAGTTAAAAGAAAGAGTTGAGGGAAGAAGTGAAATCAGCATGAATGTAATTGTGATTTGTCTAGGAATGAGCAGGGACATTGATAGGAGCTGATAGCTGCTACTGAGAATCAAAGTGGAGAGGAGAGGAGAGGACAGGAGGGGAATATGAGCAGTCCCTGCCGAGCCCAGTGTGGAGGGATGAACCCTGAGCCAGAGCTAGAGCCAGAGCCAGAGCCAGGCTAACAGATCTGTGATCCGTGAGTAAAATCTGTCAGCAGGACTCAGCTCCCCTGCCCATAGCCCCATGGATCACAACCTACTAGTCTGAACACAGCCCTATGGATCATAATGTGGCAGCTACTAGCTAACACTACAGTCTGAACACAGCCCTATGGATCATAATGTGGCAGCTACTAGCTAACACTACAGTCTGAACACAGCCCTATGGATCTTAATGTGGCAGCTACTAGCTAACACTACAGTCTGAACACAGCCCTATGGATCTTAATGTGGCAGCTACTAGCTAACACTACAGTCTGAACACAACACAGCCCAGTAGATCACAATGTGGCAGTTCCTGACAACACTCCACTCTGCACAGGCCGATAGAGTCTGTTCCAATTCGCTCCTTACCCCTCTGCCTTGGCCCTAACCAATGTTTGTAGATCTGAAGGGTCTGGATAGGTATAAGCAATGCAGTGGTGGAGCTTCCACCATACAGATCTGCAAATATTGAAGGGTTAGGATCAATGTAGATGGTTAAGGAGAGAAGTGAATAAACTACCATCAAACTCAGGACGTACATGTACTGTATAACTAGATAGGTAAGTAGATGCAACTCCTACTTTGAAAGGAAACAAAATTATTCTGCCCTCGAGCGCGAATGTCTCAGTACTTGTTATCTAGTGCTTGTATTGTATGAATCATCCTCTGATGACCATCCTTTCAAATAGCTCCCGCCACCAAGAGCACTCACCCCATTGGAGCATTGTTTGGAGGAACCATAGAGATCCTATTAAATTACTAGTATTGTAATTCCTAATTCTATGGGAGGAACCCACTGAAATTCTCCATCTACCGTCTACTATGTCTCCAATTGCAAGTGGGCCTGTCGAAAGCCATTTTAGACTGTAAGCACCTACCCTCCTTTATGCATGGCTATTAGGACCTGGGCATAGTGTTGGTTGAAAGCCAAAGCATTGTGCTTGTGCGAGAGAGAGGTCCTTGAATAATACTCCAAATACAAAGAATACTTTTACATAATGCAGTGCCTCTATCACAAACTATTGTTGTTACTATTGTGCTAGCAGCATATGAATTGACCTAGCTTTAATTGGCAAACAGCCTCAAATTTGTCTCATTCTGTATCCTCTACAGTGACAGCTGGTCGCCATGGCACCTGCTATGACCTCCTGCCAATTCATTGTACATCTGTAAGGTGACATCATTGTGTCACACGCTGTCTTAGAGACTCAGTAACAGGGCACTGGGCAGACTCTGAACATATCAACAAGACTCTGAATATGTCACCCAGCACAACAAAGAAGGCTCTCTCTTCCTATTGCAAATCGAAGGGCAATCAACCTCCCCCTCATCTCCATTGGAGATGGGAGGCAGTGCAGGGATCTCAGTGCAGTGTGTGTAGCAGATATGGCATAGTGCAGGGAGTGTAGCAGAGATGGCATAGAGTGCAGGGAGTGTAGCAGAGATGGCATAGAGTGCAGGGAGTGTAGCAGAGAGAGAGAGAGAGAGAGAGAGAGAGAGAGAGAGAGAGAGAGAGAGAGAGAGGCTGCTTTGTGTGCAACTATTTCTCTGTCCATTGACAAGCACAGAAATAATTACCCCCTTTCAAATGTGCCTGAATAATTTGCTCAATAACACTCTCAATGAAGACAAGCACTTCCCCCATTGCAGAACTCAATGGATGGAGAGGAAGAGGATGGTGAGATGGTGGTTTTTGGAAAGTTGTGTAGGAAGGGAGAGAGGAAGCAGGGCCTGTGACATCAGTGGACCTTCTTCGCAAAGTTTCTTGGAGCGGGGTTTAACGGGTGTATGTATGTGAGTGTGTGTGTGTCTGTGTGTTGGGGTGCTGTGTGTGCATGTGCGTGACTCTCCAGTCTGTAATGTTTTAAGATGACTACCATCATTCCTGTACCCAAGAACTCTAAGGTGTCATGCCACAATGACTACCACCCTGTAGCACTCACATCTGTAATAATGAAGTGCTTTGAGAAGCTGGTTATGGCACACATCAACTCCATCATCCCAGCCACCCTAGACCCACTCCAATTTGCATACCGCCCCAACAGATCCATAGAAGACGCAATCTCAATTGCTCTCCACATTGCCCTCACCCACCTAGATAACAGGAATACCTATTTGAGAATGGTATCAGTGCATCAAGTCTGACACCAACAGGCTCTTGAAAAGCTTCTATCCTCAAGCCATAAGACTGCTAAATAGTTAACTAAATAGCTATATAGCTAAATAGACTGTCTGAGTTGACCGTTGTAATTTATATTATTTTTATTTTTTCACTCTCTATTCACACTTACATGGCCCTACACACTCACGCACACTGACACTCCAACACACACGCAAACACTCACTACATCATTTGCTCACACACACATAATATAATATGCACATACATTTATACTGAATCTACACACACGCACACCCACTCACATACAATCATCATATACACTGCTGCTATTCTGTTTATCATATATCCTGAGGCCTAGTCACCTTACCCCTATACATATTTACCTCCATCACTCCAGTATCACTGCACATTGTAAATATGGTACTGGAACTGACTGACCCTGTGTTCTTCTTATTTCTTATTTGTATTTCTTGTGTGTTTTTGTTCTACCTTATGTTATTTTTAGTATTGCATTGTTATTGATTACTGCATTGTTGGGTTTAGAGCTTGCAAGAAAAGCATTTCACTGGACTTGTGCATGTGACATTGAAACTTGAAACTTGACTTTGTGTGTCTCGCCCACATGGAAAAATACTATAGTACACTATGGTCTAAATACTGTAGTATTACTATATTTATATACTATAGTATTCACTGTAGTGTTTTTGCAGACTTTACTGTAGTATTCACTGTAGTGTTTGAGGACATGACTGTAGTGTACTATAGTATTCACTGTAATGTTTTTGTGGACTTTACTGTAGTATTCACTGTAGTGTTTTTGCGGACATGACAATAATATACTATAGTATTCACTGTAGTGTTTTTGTGGACATGACTGTAGTATATTATAGTATTCACCGTAGTGTTTTTGTGGATATGACTGTAGTATACTATAGTATTCACTGTAGTGCTTTGCGGACTTTACTGTAGATTTCACTATAGTGATTTGCAGACATCACTGTAGTATACTGCAGTATTTACTGTAGTGTTTTTGCAGACATGACTGTAGTATATTGTAGTAACACCTACCGACTAGGGTTAGCTAAAATGGCACAACTACCAGACTACACTAGTTACTGTTTAATGAGAGGAACACCTCAACCAGAACAAGACACATAGGTTGGTGACAGGCCAGCTAATGAGTTGGGTCAATAGTTCTGAGCAATGCAACAGACCAGACAACACCTTAGCAAAAATATATGTTTTATTACAACTGTTACATATACAACTGTAAATGTTAGACAGGTTCTAGGTCCAATAAAGGGAAACAGTATAGACGCAGATATAAAGAACAAGTTAAGTTTATTAAAGTTTAGAGGATTAGGTTTGCTTGTTTGACACTGATAAACACACATTAAGAGTACACCATAATGACTTACTTCCACTAGATAGCTTCCAACAGTGCTTTCACAAAGATTCAGCTGAATAAATAAGCCTGCTTACCTTCGGCCTACCATGCCACATGCTATTGCACTCCTTTTCTGGCCATTCATTGTTAACTGCTGTTATATTTATGCATAGCTTTAGCCATTTATATGCTTATTGCATTTGCATATTGTCATTGTGTATGTTCATTGCTGTTACTGCCCGTTATTATTTGCACCTTTCTGTGTCTTCTTTTAGATAAACCATACTCTATACAAAGCCAAGTCTCATGTCAACAACTGTCAATCATTCCCTGCCACATATCTCCATTAACTGAATCTATAAAAACTCTTAAACTGAACTGCATCTCTGCCTCGGCCTGGTCTTTAACTGGAGTCCAACAGTAGATGGGCATCATCATAACCCTCACCTAAAACTCGATCAGTTACAATCTTGTAACTGAAGAATATTGTGTGACAGGCTAGGAACCTACTGTAGGTTTTGGTCAGTGTTTCCCTGGGCACCCTTATTAGGTCATATTGGTCAGATTCATGTGAGAGCTTTGTACAGGCTGTGTGTGTATAGGCTGTATGGCGTTGTTGCTGTTGGTTTATTTCTGTGAGCAACGATTTTATGACCATGCTGTCTTAAGGAAATGTTTTGGGTGTGGTCAATTGTTCTGAATGGTATGTGAGTTTGACCACTGAGTTTAGTCATGTGACAATATTCAAGATGTTCAGTATGTAAACCCATTGCAATAATGTCCTTTTGCTTTCAGTTTGTTTGGAGAGGCTTCGTGGTTTGAGGTCCAGGCAGTTTATTGGCAGCACCCTCCAATAAGGTGACTGTCTTTAAGTAAATTAATTGGTATTACTTGGTCAGCTGAATCTCTGAAAGCACGGTTGTATTTCAGAAAGCTATTTAGTGGAAGTAACAGATCTAAGAAGTCATTTTGGTGTACTCTTGTTAATGTGTTATTTGTGTCAAACAAGCAAACCTAATCCTCTAAGCTTGTTCTTTATGTGCCTCTGTACTGGTTCCCTTTAATGGGCCTAGAACCTGTCTTACGTTTAATGTTACAATTGTAATAAACATTTTATATTTTTGCTAAGGTGTTCTCAGGTCTGTTGTATCAACAGTTCTGAGCAATGGAACTCTATAGGTGGCCTGTCACAAACCTGTCTTATGTTCTGGTTGAGGTGTTCCCCTCATTAAATAGTAACTGGCATAGTCTGGTAGTTGTGCCATTTTTTTTAGCTTACAGCACCTGGGATTCCCAGGCAGTCTCCCATCACAGTACTAACCAGGCCCATACTATAGTATGGCCACAAACGTATTCCCCCCCCCCGTTTTTTCCCCAAATTAGGTTCCTTGGCTCATCTCTGCAACACCTCAATGGGCTCGGGAGAGGCGAAGGTGTAGTGATACGTCCTCCGAAACATGACCCGCCTGGCCGCCTACTTATCACACTACTCGCTTAACAAGGATGGCAGCCACACCAATGTGCCGGATGATGACCTGAGTCAGCTTGCAGGCGCCCGGCCCTGCCACAAGGAGTCGCTAGAGCACGATGAGCCAAGGAAAGCCCCACCGGCCAAACCCTCCCCTACCCCGGACGACGCTGGACCAATTGTGCGCCGTCCTATGGGGCTCCCGGTCACGGCCGGTTGTGACACAGCTATAGTGAAGCCTCAGCAATGCGGTGCAGTGCTTTTGACTGCTGCACCACCCAGTTGTGCCATTTTAGCTAACCCTAGTCGGCAGGTGGTACTACAATATACTACAGTCGTCTGCAAAAACACTACAGTAAATACTACAATATACTACAGTCATGTCCGCAAAACACTAGTGAATACTACTGGAAAGTCCGCAAAAACACTAGAGAATACTATAGCATACAGTGGTGTAAAGTACTTAAGTAAAAATACTTTACTTTACTATTTATATTTCTGACAACTTTTACTTTTACTTCACTACATTCCTAAAGAAAATAATGTACTTTTTACTCCATACAGTTTCCCTGACACCCAAAAGTAGTCGTTACATTTTGAATTCTTAGCAGGACAGGAAAATGGTCCAGTATACTACATTAATGTCTACAAAAACACTACAGTAAATACTAAAATATACTAGTCATGTCCGCAACTAGTGAATACGATAGTATACTACAGTCATGTCCACAAAAACACTACAGTTAATACTATAGTATACTAGTCATAGTACAGTATTTAGGCCATAGTATACTATAGTATTTTTTCATGTGGGTTAGCTGTAAATGTGTAACATGTTTGATGTTTGAACTAGGACCACAATTTACATTTACATTTACATTTTAGTCATTTAGCAGACGCTCTTATCCAGAGCGACTTACAGTTAGTGAGTGCATACATTATCTTTTTTATTTTTTTCATACTGGCCCCCCGTGGGAATCAAACCCACAACCCTGGCGTTGCAAACGCCATGCTCTACCAACTGAGCTACATCCCTGCCGGCCATTCCCTCCCCTACCCTGGACGACACTGGGCCAATTGTGCGCCGCCCCATGGGTCTCCCGGTCGCGGCCGGCTACGACAGAGCCTGGATTTACATAATTGTTTTACTTTTGTGTTATTCTCGACATTTCTAAATGCATTGTATCTTCATGAGTTCCCCAAACGCAGCACTTTCAAATCAAAACAATGTCGACAAAGCTAGCAGATAGCAGTAAAGCTAGCTAGCAGTCCAATCAATCTAAAAATGCTAAAGTAAGCACTACACGATCGAGGGATACTACAGTGTGTAGTATAGAATTCTCCAGTATACTACAACATTCTAAAGTAAGCACTACATGATCGAGGGATGCTACAGTGTGTAGTATAGTATTCTACAGTATACCACAACATTTGAAAGTAAGTACTACACATGATCAAGGGATAGTACAGTGTGTAGTATAGTTTTCTCCAGTATACTACAAAAGTCCATTGTAAGCACTACACAATTGAGGGACACAACAGTGTGTAGTATAGGATTCTACAGTATATTACAGTTTACTACAGAATTCTATAGTAATACTACAGTTTACTACATAATTCTATAGTAAGTACTACAGGATTCTATAGTAAACTGAAGTCTTTTTTATGTGGTCTCTGTGTGTTGTATATGCCACAGTGGTCCACGAGGAATGATGGTGTCACTAGTGCTCCAGTTAGCTAATCATCCCTGCAGTCTCCACTCACAGTGGTGTCATTACCGAGCATTCCGCATGGCTGGCTCACTAATAAACAAACTGTGAAAGACATTAAGGGATAAATCCAAATTTGCCCTGCTAAAAAAAGCCCTCTTCTGAAATCTCTGTGGAAAATGACTCTTGGTCGTTTTAAAATAGGCTATGGAACAGTGAAAGCTTTCATAATGTCTATGATTGGATGCTCTGTGGCCATGATCATTTTCATCCTCTGTTTTGTAAACAAAACAATTTTGACTTTAAAATCTTGAGTACCATGAAATTATGTTGTCTACACAACAAAATGTGATGAGGTATGTGGACAATGTCATCTCTCATTGCAGGCAGCAGGCCCTGTGATTTTCAGCAAACCGTTGGTCGTGTTTTTGATTATCCAACAGATTACATTTTCCCAAAATGGATCGAGTCTATTTACACAGCAATGGGTTCTACTTTTAATTAAATCTTTCTAAAGTGAGTTTCACATGCTGGACAAGCTTCACAGGTCATTGTTCTGCAGTGGAGTAGAAGTGCAAAGTTAGGAGTCATTGCTACTAAGTTCAAATTCCAAATAATTTGAACTTTCCAACTGTTCTACCCCCAACTTTACAGCTAACAAAAGGCCTTGCACAAATAATGTAAAAGCTCCATAAATCCATAGACAACACTATCATGGTTACACACACTGGTTTCTCCCTTCTCAAGATGAATCCAAAATGTCTCAGTAAAGTTGTTATTCCAGCAGGTCAGAGGTGATCATGTTCATCATCAGAGCCCTATTCAAAGTCCTCTGACTGGGCCCAGAATACTAGGTTTCATCACAGTTGATGGATGTGGACCTCTCTCCCCTCTCTCCCAGCTAAGGTGGCTGTTTATTGTTGAAGCCCAGCTCCATTTTTCAGCCAGGCACTTGGTTTATGTTTGTTACCAGAGGAGTCTCAACAGAGAGCAGGTCGTGAAGACGGTGCCATGAGACAGCTGGGCCAAAGCCTGGCCTCTGTCTCTCTCTGTCTCTGTCTCTCTGTCTCACTCAGCCTGATATGAGACATGGTGGTGGGATTGTGGTTTGCATCAATATGATCTACCCAGAGAACTGCATAACTGTGCCCTTCCTGCCTCTGTCTACTTACCTCAATCAGAGTGATGTTGGTATGAGGTTTTTTTTTCTTCAGAATACCACCCACAGAAAATGATGCCAGGTTTCAATGTCAGGCTAGCTTGTTTTGTTTATGACAATGGTTACACACCACTACAAACACTACAGTATACAGGCTCACTTTAAGACCTGCCCCCCTGCCACTGGTTGGCTTGGTTTATGCCCCTATGATGCACTCCCATCTCCCATATATTCTGATTCCTTATGTTGTGCCACTGGGGACTAGCTTAAAGGAAAGACTTCCATATTAGCCATGAATTATCCATATCCCCCCTGCTCTGCTCACTCTCCTCTGCCCACTTCATTAAGTGGGGTCAGGCCGCTCTCGACCCCTGCCTACAACCAGGTTCTTGGTGTGTGTGCACGTGCATACGTGCGTAAGTGTGTGCGTGGGAGTCTGTCAGTGGATGTAAGCAGTAGTGAGGGCTCGGCTGTGATGCTGTAGCCGACACACCTGCAAAGTCGGCCTAATCAGTGACTTGGATGCACAGTGACAGGTCATCTGGTTTGTAGGTCAGAGGTTATAGAGTTCAGGAACTGATGGGCCTGTGAAGTAAACGAGTAGGAGCTGAAACCTGACCACTAAGTTCATGTGTATGTCTTTATCTACCGGCTAAAGCTATCATGTTTCCTAGCCCATATGCTCCAACCTGGGCTATGGATGAGCCATACAAAGGCCCTGCTGCTAAGTGGTGTGACTGTGAACATAGACCTAATAGCTCAGCTTGTATAAGTTACATATAAACTTTGTGTGTGTATTCTCCATGCCATATGAGTGGAGAGGGGGGAGGGTCCTCGTTCAGCTGAATAGCAGGCTGAGTGATGCTGCTGAGTGATTGGCTGACTCGGGGTGTGTGTAGCAGAGTGGAGAGAGAAGAAGGCAGGCCCGGGAAAAATAATGAGTGTACGCAATCTCTAATTAAAAAGAGCGATGAGGGCTGACACACCTTGGCCAACTCGTGTTATCAGTCATTAGTGAGAGTGCAGCAGATTATGAGAGGCCGTGACCCTGTGCTACAGTGGATTGCCTCTCTCCCGATATACCTCTCTCTCTTTATCCTTATCACCCTCTAATATTACACCCCAGACCTGGGTGGATGCATGGCTGAATGAGAGGAGCTCAGAAATAATCCCCAATACTAAAATCAACAACACTATAATTCCAAAAAGGAAAACACAGCACTACTATCCTGTTTCTATGGATGTGTTACTACTTTCCGGTTGTATTCTACTAGCTGGCCCTACGCTACCTCCCTCATAGGTTGCCTTAGTGTCAAATGAATACCTCCGCCGATCTGGTGCAAACCATCTGGTGGTGTATTCACCAAACAATGGTCTCATATGAAACAGCTGAGGGGGGGTACCTTCATTGGGTGCAGTGGTCCAGAACACTGTGTTCAGTTAGTAACCCCCTATCACCACTGGCCATTCACAGGACCAGGCAACTCTAGCCCCTCCAGCCCCCTCCAGGACCATGCTACTGTTACCCTCCATTAACAGAGTAGGGGGAGGGGAGAGAGGAGAAGGGTTATGGGGCAGGATAGACTATTGAGTCTGTCATTAATTCTGTATGATTTATGATCATTAATTTACTGCACTTCCAAGTGCATGATGTTTAGCGTCCCGGATGTAGCTCAGAGGGTGAATGGATCGCCGGAGAGACCTGACGGAGGCTACAATTTCTCCCCCCTTTAGCTGTCACTACCTCTCAAGCCCAGCCCCGAGGTCCTCATAACCCAGACCCCTCCTCCCTGGTACAGGCAGGGGCGGGAGGCGGGAGCAGGAGAGGCCATGCCAGTCTGCTGCAACCACGTCGCCCCTCATGCCCTGTCTGGCTGTGGCAGTTACCCCACATGCAGAGCAGCTCTCTGGAATACCTTTCCCTGCCTGTCAGCTTGTTTTTGCCTGTCAGCCTGGATCTGCTGTCTGCTGGTGGATAAATTAAATGCAATTTCACACTGCTGACGAAGTGTTTTCTTGTTTGTTGTGCTTTGTTTTACAAAGGCCTCATTACATTTCAATCTCAGAGTCTTTTGAATGGAAAGAAAGCATAGTCCTACTCCTTCACTGTATGGTGATGAACTATACACATAATAGGGATTGGATTGTTGTGGAAAAACAGGGCTAAGAATACGAGCATGAAGATAATTATAGCCTTTGTAGATAAACTGGCAAATTGAGCAGTCCTAGAGAGCTGTATAAACACTAACAAACCTAGACTTTCACAAGCAAATTACTGTTCTCTTTACAATGTTGTCTTAGGTTCAGCATTCAACATCTAATTTAGCCAAACAAGAACCAAGGTTCTTTCCATTTAGGTGTAGATTATATGTCAGTAGTCTTGTGAATTTCAATGGAATTATAAATAGAAATGTCATTTTTGTCTCCTTTCAATTCAATTCCGTCTCAGTCTATATGTCTAAATGTTCCTTACATCACACTCAGATTTGGTACAGCCATCATATCATACCCATGTGCCAATGAAGACAGAGAGGCATACACTCCCCTCCGTATTTACTTGGACAGTGAAGCTACAGTACATATTTCAATGTCTGTCTATACTCTAGCATTTTGGATTGAGATAAAATGTTTTAAATGAAGCGACAGTACAGAATGTCACCTTTTACTTGAGGGTATTTTCATACATACAGTTGAAGTTGGAAGTTTACATACACTTAGGTTGGAGTCATTAAAACTCGTTTTCAACCACTCCACACATTTCTTGTTAACAAACTATAGTTTTGGCAAGTCGATTAGGACATCTACTTTGTGCATGACACAAGTAATTTTTCCAACAATTGTTTACAGACAGAATATTTCACTTATAATTCACTGTATCACAATTCCAGTGGGTCAGAAGTTTACATACACTAAGTTGACTGTGCCTTTAAACAGCTTGGAAAATTCCAGAAAATGATGTCATGGCTTTAGAAGCTTATGATAGGCTAATTGACATCATTTGAGTCAATTGGAGTTGTACCTGTGGATGTATTTCAAGGCCTACCTTCAAACATCATGGGAAAATCAAAAGGAATCAGCCAAGACCTCAGAAAAAAAATGGTAGACCTCCACAAATCTGGTTCATCCTTGGGAGCAATTTCCAAACGCCTGAAGGTACCACGTTCATCTGTACAAACAATAGTACGCAAGTATAAATACCATGGGACCACGCAGCCGTCATACAGCTCAGGAAGGAGACTCGTTCTGTCTCCTAGAGATGAACGTACTTTGGTTCCAAAAGTGCAAATCAATCCCAAAACAACAACAAAGGACCTTGTGAAGATGCTGGAGGAAAGAGGTACAAAAGTATCTACAGTAAAAACGAGTCCTACATCGACATAACTTAAAGGCCGCTCAGCAAGGAAGAAGCCACTGCTCCAAAACCGCCATAAAAAAGCCAGACTATGTTTTGCAACTGCACATGGGGACAAAGATCGTACTTTTTGGAGAAATGTCCTCTGGTCTGATGAAACAAAAATAGAACTGTTTGCCCATAATGACCATCGTTATGTTTGGAGGAAAAAGGGGGTTCTTGCAAGCCAAAGAACACCATCCCAACTGTGAAGCACGGGGGTGGCAGCATCATGCTGTGGGGGTGCTTTGCTGCAGGAGGGACTGGTGCACTTCACAAAATAGATGGCATCATGAGGAAGGAAAATTATGTGGATATATTGAAGCAACATCTCAATACATCAGTCAGGAAGTTAAAGCTTGGTCGCAAATGTGTCTTCCAGATGGACAATGACCCCAAGCATACTTCCAAAGTTGTGGCAAAATGGCTTAAGGACAACAGAGTCAAGGTATTGGAGTGGCCATCACAAAGCCCTGACCTCAATCCTATAGAAAATGTGTGGTCAGAACAGAAAAATCGTGTGCGAGCAAGGAGGCCTACAAACCTGACTCAGTTACACCAGCTCTGTAAGGAGGAATGGGCCAAAATTCACCCAACTTATTGTGGGAAGCTTGTGGAAGGCTACCCGAAACGTTTGACCCAAGTTAAACAATTTAAAGGCAATGCTACCAAATACTAATTGAGTATATGTAAACTTCTGACCCACTGGGAATGTGATGAAAGAAATAAAAGCTGAAATAATTCATTCTCTCTACTATTATTCTGACATTTCACATTCTTAAAATAAAGTGGTGATCCTAACTGACCTAAAACAGGGAATTTTTACTAGAATTAAATGTAAGGAATTGTGAAAAACTGAATTTAAATGTATTTGGCTAAGATATATGTAAACTTCCGACTTCAACTGTATCTGTTTTACTGTTTAGAAATGAAAACACTATGTATCTAGTCCCCGTATTTGAAGAAGTCATAAGAATTTGGACAAATTCACTTATAGTGTATTAAAGTTGCCACGTCTGAAATGTAGTCTGCATGGAACACGACCTGTGTCTCAGTCATCAAATGGTAACAGTGGGAAGGGCCTAGGTGAGCTGCAGTATGCTTGTGTAATGTCTATACATATCAATGGCTATTGCATAGTTAATGAGGGACAAACACATTGCAAACAGTGGTGCTAAAAGATATGACGTTTTGTAGTGCACATCACCCTTACAATTTTTGCAGTAGCTGTTTTCACATGTTGAGCTTAAATTTCACATGTGAAACCATATTTTCACATGTTAACACCACCTTTTCGCATGTCAAATCAAATCAAATGTTATTGGCCACATGCGCCGAATACAACAGGTGCAGACATTACAGTGAAATGCTTACTTACAGCCCTTAACCAACAGTGCATGTATTTTTAATAGAAAAAGTTAAATAAAATAAAAAAGTGTTGAGAAAAAAAAAAAGAGCAGAAGTAAAATAAAATAACAGTAGGGAGGCTATATATACAGGGGGGTACCGGTGCAGAGTCAATGTGCGGGGGCATCAGCTAGTTGAGGTAGTTGAAGTAATATGTACAGTGGGGATAAAAATTATTTAGTCAGCCACCAATTGTGCAAGTTCTCCCACTTAAAAAGATGAGAGAGGCCTGTAATTTTCATCATAGGTACACGTCAACTATGACAGACAAATTGAGAAAGAAAAATCCAGAAAATCACATTGTAGGATTTTTAATGAATTTATTTGCAAATTATGGTGGAAAATAAGTATTTGGTCACCTACAAACAAGCAAGATTTCTGGCTCTCACAGACCTGTAACTTCTTCTTTAAGAGGCTCCTCTGTCCTCCACTCGTTACCTGTATTAATGGCACCTGTTTGAACTTGTTATCAGTATAAAAGACACCTGTCCACAACCTCAAACAGTCACACTCCAAACTCCACTATGGGCTAGACCAAAGAGCTGTCAAAGGACACCAGAAACAAAATTGTAGACCTGCACCAGGCTGGGAAGACTGAATCTGCAATAGGTAAGCAGCTTGGTTTGAAGAAATCAACTGTGGGAGCAATTATTAGGAAATGGAAGACATACAAGACCACTGATAATCTCCCTCGATCTGGGGCTCCACGCAAGATCTCACCCCGTGGGGTCAAAATGATCACAAGAATCCCAGAACCACACGGGGGGACCTAGTGAATGACCCGCAGAGAGCTGGGACCAAAGTAACAAAGCCTACCATCAGTAATACACTACGCCGCCAGGGACTCAAATCCTGCAGTGCCAGACGTGTCCCCCTGCTTAAGCCAGTACATGTCCAGGCCCGTCTGAAGTTTGCTAGAGTGCATTTGGATGATCCAGAAGAGGATTGGGAGAATGTCATATGGTCAGATGAAACCAAAATATAAATTTTTGGTAAAAACTCAACTCGTCGTGTTTGGAGGACAAAGAATGCTGAGTTGCATCCAAAGAACACCATACCTACTGTGAAGCATGGGGGTGGAAACATCATGCTTTGGGGCTGTTTTTTCTGCAAAGGGACCAGGGACGACTGATCCGTGTAAAGGAAAGAATGAATGGGGCCATGTATCGTGAGATTTTGAGTGAAAATCTCCTTCCATCAGCAAGTGCATTGAAGATGAAACGTGGCTGGGTCTTTCAGCATGACAATGATCCCAAACACACCGCCCGGGCAACGAAGGAGTGGCTTCGTAAGAAGCATTTCAAGGTCCTGGAGTGGCCTAGCCAGTCTCCAGATCTCAACCCCATAGAAAATCTTTGGAGGGAGTTGAAAGTCTGTGTTGCCCAGTGACAGCCCCAAAACATCACTGCTCTAGAGGAGATCTGCATGGAGGAATGGGCCAAAATACCAGCAACAGTGTGTGAAAACCTTGTGAAGACTTACAGAAAACTTTGACCTGTGTCATTGCCAACAAAGGGTATATAACAAAGTATTGAGAAACTTTTGTTATTGACCAAATACTTATTTTCCACCATAATTTGCAAATAAATTCATTACAAATCCTACAATTTGATTTTCTGGATTTCTTTTTCTCATTTTGTCTGTCATAGTTGACGTGTACCTATGATGAAAATTACAGGCCTCTCTCATCTTTTTAAGTGGGAGAACTTGCACAATTGGTGGCTGACTAAATACTTTTTTTCCCCCACTGTACATGTGGGTAGAGTTAAAGTGACTATGCATAAATAATTAACAGAGTAGCAGCAGCGTAAAAAGATGGGGTGGGGGGTGGGGGGGCAGTGCAAATAGTCCGGGTAGCCATGATTAGCTTTTCAGGAGTCTTATGGCTTGGGGGTAGAAGCTGTTGAGAAGTCTTTTGGACCTAGACTTGGCACTCCGGTACCGCTTGCCGTGCGGTAGCAGAGAAAACAGTCTATGACTAGGGTGGCTGGAGTCTTTGACAATTTTGAGGGCCTTCCTCTGACACCGCCTGGTATAGAGGTCCTGGATGGCAGGAAGCTTGGCCCCAGTGATGTACTAGAATACAATTTTTTCACCTCTGTGAATTGCAGTTTCACATGTGAAATTTGAAGTTTCACATGTTAACTTTTACGTGAGAATTGGATATGCACTTTTTTAATGTTTCAATTAAGGATCGCCGCTTTAAACACCTTTTACTGGTCTCTACTGTTGGAGACTGTTAACTTTAATAGAGTAATAGTGTTATTATATGGTGCAATCCTCTCGCTAGTGAGTTACTTCTATGCCATTAATATAAAGCAAAGTCTGAAGTCCAGAACCAAATTCTGTCACGTTCGTTGAATGACGGGTCAGACCAAGGCGCAGCGTGATATGCGTACATGTTTATTGAACTTAATAAACACACAACAAAGGAAACGAAACGTGAAGTCCAAGGTAGCACACACAACCTACCTTAACAAGATCCCACAACTAGACAGTGCCAATAGGCTGCTTAAGTATGGGCCCCAATCAGAGACAACGAGCGACAGCTGCCTCTGATTGGGAACCACACCGGCCAACATAGAACTAGACATACTAGATCCTTATACATAGAACAAGCACAACAAGGAATATACACACCCTGACTCAACATATAAGCGTCCCCTGAGTCAGGGCGTGACAAATTCTTAGTATTGCAAACAAAAATAATGATATTGAAAGCCAAGCATTGATTTTGCAAGGACATTTTTAAATGCAAGAGCAAATTAATTGTAAATGGATGCAAATAAAAAAGGTGTCAATGTTTTTTTTTTATGATAACACAATTAAATAAAAAGCCTCACTCTTTCCTGCAATTTTCCCTATCTTTGGTCATGCTACCCTGGCCTTTGCTTTTGCTGCCTTTTTTTACCAGTTGCAAGTTTTGGCACGTTCATTCCAGCAACATAGCAGCCTGCATCTCACTGCTGGTTTGCCTTTGAAGTTAAGCAGGATAGGTCCCTGGATGGGAGACCAGATGTAGCTGGAAGTGGTTAAAAATTAGAATGTGAAAAATTTACGTGAAACTTCACACGTGTCCGAAAACCACTGTCTTACTCATGTTATTAAAGAAGCAATAAAACTGGCCTTCTTGAGACTAGTTGAGTATCTGGAGCATCAGCAATTGTGGGTTCAATTACAGAATCAAAATGGCCAGAAACAAATAACTTTCTTCTGAAACTCATCAGTCTAGATGAGAAATTGCCAATAAACTGAAGATCTCGTACAATGCTGTGTACTACTCCCATCACAGAACAGCGCAAACTGGCTCTAACCAGAATAGAAAGAGGAGTGGGAGGCCCCGGTGTACAACTTAGCAAGAGGACAAATACATTAGTGTCTAGTTTGAGAAACAGACGCCTCACAGGTCCTCAACTGGCAGCTTCATTAAATAGTACCCGCAAAACACCAGTCTCAACGTCAACAGTGAAGAGGCGACTCCGGGATGCTGACCTTCTAGGCAGAGTTGCAAAGAAAAAGCCATATCTCAGACTGGCCAATAAAAATAAAATATTAAGATGGGCAAAAGAACACAGACACTGGACAGAGGAAGATTGTAAAAAAGTGTTATGGACAGACGAATCGAAGTGTGAGGTGTTCGGATCACAAAGAAGAACATTTGTGAGACGCAGACCAAATGAAAAGATGCTGGAGGAGTGCTTGATGCCATCTGTCAAGCATGGTGGAGGCAATGTGATGGTCTGGGGGTGTTTTGGTGGTGGTAAAGTGGTAGATTTGTACAGGGTAAAAGGGATAATAATATAATAATAATAATAATAATATAATATAATAATAATTATATCTTGAAGAAGGAAGGCTATCACTCCATTTTGCAACGCCATGCCTTACCCTGTGTACGGCGCTTGATTGGAGCCAATTTCCTCCTACAACAGGACAATGACCCAAAGCACAGCTCCAAACTAAGCAATAACTATTTAGGGAAGAAGCAGTCAGCTGGTATTCTGTCTATCATGGAGTGGCCAGCACAGTCATTGGATCTCAACCCTATTGAGCTGTTGTGGGAGCAGCTTCACCATATGGTACGTAAGAAGTGCCCATCAAGCCAATCCAACTTGTGGGAGGTGCTTCAGGAAGCATGGGGTGAAATCTCCTCAGATAATCTCAACAAATTGACAACTAGAATGTCAAAGGTCTGCAAGGCTGTAATTGCTGCAAATGGAGGATTCTTTGACGAAAGTAAAGTTTGAAGGACACAATTATTATTTCTATTAAAAAGTATTATTTCTAACCTTGTCAATGACTACATTTCCGATGCATTTTGCTATATTTCCTATTCAAACTCATTTCATGTATGTTTTCATGGAAAACAAGGACATTTCTAAGTGACCCCAAACTTTTGAACGGTAGTGTACCTTTTCAAATAAACCTTTTCAAACAGAAATGCCATACACTCTATTACTCCTCTGTCATTGCACTGCCAAATAGGGTGGGATGTTCTGCTAGATGATGGCTTATCTACATTGCTAATCTCTTCTATTTGTCTACTTTAAAATAGGTATTTATTTTCCGTTGACATGCAAATAAGGACCTGGGCACTCCCTTGATCAAATACACACATCTTGCCTATCACCATAAAGGGAGGCTCCTCGCCTCCAGCCCCAGTATTCACACAGGCCACTTGGCCAGCATGGAGGCTGATGGGGCCCGGAGGCCTGCTGGGCGTGAAATCGCTTCCTAACACCATTAGAGACATCCCACCAATCAGACACCATAGGCCTAAGACAGACAACAGCCATTTCAACACATGCCATTTTCAACCAATTCAGCCGAGACGATGTGGAGTGCTGCATTGTAGACAAGAACAGAGGGGGGACTGGTCATTTCCTGCTTCTTCAGTTCAGAGCAGAGAGAGAGTGAGAACAGAGAGACACATTGAGAGCATCTAATAACAGATGGATTGCAGGGAGAGATATTACTGGAGAGAGAATTCAAGTAAATGGACTCCATTTGGACAAATTTCCTCCTCCTTCTTAAATTACCACTGAGGATTCTGCTGCAGTAACCATAGAGCCTCTTGGTCATCTGACAGGAATCCTGGTTTTGGTTTGGTCCGGGGCCGGGCGGTCACTCACAAGCCAGCGTTGGAGGCCTAAACTGCAGCTGCACCACTGACTGCCCCAGAGGACACAGCAGTCCTGTCACAGTAAATGCTGCATTAACAGAGCCAATAAAAGCCAGTGTCTTTTAGATAAAACCCATCACTCCCTGTGTTTGTGTTTAAGCCTCTCCAGAGACCAACAGTCATACTCCTCCTGGCTGGAAGAAATACCCTCTGGGCTCCAACAATAGAGTAGGGACTCAAGAAAAGAGATGAGAGAGAATGAGAGGGAGAGAAAGGAGAGGCAAAGAGAGGGAGATACAAGAGACAGATGGGTGGGGATTAGAAGATAGGAGGAGTGCAATACAGAGTAAAAAGTGAACAGAGAAGAGTCTTTGGAGTAAAGTAGACACGGCCATTCCAGTTGTGAGCACACAGCCATTGCTTGCAGTAGTAAGGGTGCAGACCAGGGGGACGGAGACTCATGAAGGGTTGCTAAGAGCTTCTACCACCTTTGGTGAGAGGCACACTGCCATGGATGAGGGTGTAGCTTACATCCACTAATTACCTTCTCATCAGCCAACCAGGATTGGGGGAGTGTGGCTAGTTGGAGGGGGGTGGGCAAAGGGAGGAAGTCCTCCAAGGTGAGAGGCAAATTTGAGAGGAGCTATCTGTTATAAAAATCACCTCCATGTCTTGTTCCTTTATGGAGTGGTGTCTGGCCAATACGCAAACACCTAATTAAATTGACACCTCAGACTTAATCATCACACTATCAGCCCAACAAATGCTTAGTTTGGGGCCAGGGCACACCAAGACACACTCAAGACACACATCAAATAAACATGTATTATTTAAACAGTAGACAGCGAACAAGAGATGTTCCTTCCCAGTGACGAAAAATGTATTTTATGGCAACACTAGCCCATTCCACTGCTACCTTCCCTTCTAGTCGAGGCATTGTGAAACAAAGGGTTGCGTGGGTAATTCCCTATTCACACCGGGTGAGTAGTGTTGTGTTGTGCGCCTCAGTGACTCACATGGTTGTATTAATGGATGTCTGGGCCTGCTGACAGCTCCGGGCCTGAGGAGGGGGTTGGAGGAGGTTGAGGCCTCTCTCTGCAGCCTTTGTGATAAAAATCAGGCCCTACAGGTAAGGCTGGCTCCTCTATCAACACAGCCATTGTTCGCTGTACGCCAACCGCCGCTGTGCAATGCCACAACCTGCCCACAAACTGCTGACGTCACCGGGCTGAGGGCCTGAGGCCAAGGGGCTGGCGGGAAGGTATACGTACGGCCTCCACCATCCTCCACCCCAACGTCCCTGGGGAATTTTCCAATGTTTCTTTCCATATATCTCTCCAAGCCTATATCCGAGCTACACCCATGCAGATATACACTGAGACAGGTAGATTGACAGGAACTTCCGCTGACACCACCCGAGCCACATAAAGTGCATTCTTAGACCGAGAGTCAGAGAGAAGAGAGTGAACAACACCCCAGTCTATGTTGGGGCGGCAGGTAGCTTAGTGGTTAAGAGCGTTGTGCCAGTAACCGAAAGGTCGCTGGTTCTAATCCCCGAGCCGACTAGGTGAAAAATCTGTCAATGTGCCCTTGAGCAAAGCACTTAAATGTAAAATGTTGTGGAGACCAAGTCTAAACTGAACCTGCCAAGAGGAGGATGAAACTAGTACAAGAATGCAGGAGAACTCTTCCTCTCTTACGCATATGAAAAATAGGAAATGGTGGTCAGAAAAAAGGAATGGAATAGCAAAAAAGGGGTTGAATCAGACTCTTACATCATTACTACAGATGTAATGTTTTGTCGATTGATCAGTAGAATACAACACAATGGTTTGGTTAGTGTATTACACACTACCCAGATCCTTATAACACATTCACCTGCCTGAGAGATCACTTATATCTCAAATACTGATTTGAATATTCCTTGTTTGCCATTGAGCCATCAAACAACACTAAGCCTATATCTGTGCAAGTCAATATAGCAGGAGAATGACAAAGAGAGCAGTCGTGGCCTTTATCTTGTGGCAGACGAACGAGGGCCTATTGCCTTGGTAGAAGAGAAGCCCTGTCATTATGTAATTGTAATTCCCTCTGAGATGTTCTTTGATAGGCTTTTCCCACTCCCTTGTACCCTATCAATCTTTTTCCAATTACCTGTCTTGTCTCGCCTAAATCTATCATAATAGTTGCCTTGGTAACTGGTTGCATCCACCATTGGGTTTGGTCCATTGTTTGATCTATTGTAATTATGCGCCAAAAGGGGATTCTTTGACGGGGGACAGAGAAGTTTACAAAGATAGCAGGGACGTAGTGGAGGACAATAGAGGCAGGGGGGGTTCCAAGTTCTTATTTTGACCATGTTTTGGGAGAAATTGAGTACATTAACACACATTTGTTACATTTATTGTTCGTTGTCATACAACAGTGAAAGTATCCCGTTGAAAAAAACAAGATGAGAGGAATTGGGAGACTCACACACACACACACACACACACACACACACACACACACACACACACACACACACACACGGCTGGTGTCCTCTGTTGTGGGCTGTCATCCTGTCATCTTTCCCTCTATTCACTCGACTGGACTGTAGCATGCTGGGAGTCCTGTCATTACTTACTCTCGTACCTGCTGTTTGCTCTGTCTAAGAGCACACCGACAAACAAACAAACAATCAAACACTGTGTTTAGCCAAAACAATATCCCGTTTCACTGTCACCTCAATTATCATTGCAGTGGAATGAGCTGTCACCGTTTTCCCCAAATGCCACAAAATGTCTGATCTTCCTCATGAACTATCACGATCCAACCAGGTAAGCCTGTGCTAAAACATTATCTTCCCTATACAATGATGGCCAATGGTCCGTATGCACTATCTGTGGTGTTTGCCCTTGTGAAACATGTGAGGAGCAACACCAGTGTGTCAGTCAACGAGCGGGTGAGAGTGGCAGCAGGCTGGGCAGACTGCTGGGGGCCACCCATGATGGGAAAAGCTTTCTGATTCCCTTTTCACACCCTTCACACAGCTCTCAGCTGGACTCCAGAACTGGCAGTCTTTAAGATAGAAAGAGGCTTTATAGATCCCTGTGAGCTCTGAGGGACAATGAGGCCAGGCAATCTCATCTCCACTGACTGACAAAACAGCTCCTTGGCCGGGAGCCTCAAAGAGACGACCTCCTCAAAGAGAAAAGAGGAGAGAGAGAAGAGAGAGAGAAGAGAGAGAGGAGGGATGACAACAGCAGCCTCCAGGAGTGTCCCTCACTGTCTCTGCAGGGGAACAAGGTGAGGGGCCGGGGCCTCAACACACACAATTGCAGCTTTTGCCCTTTGTTTGTGTGTGCGTGCGTGTGCACGTTTTTAAGAAAGCCTGTATTTCAATGCCCTTCTCTTTCACATTGTCAGCTGTTAAAACGCTTTCAGAAACTTTATTAGATTTCATCACAACCAGTCAGGGGGTGGCATGCAGGGAGGAGAGGAGCTGCTATTTCCTGGCGACAGACATTGAGTTGCTGGCTAAAAGAGTCCTAATGCCAATATCTTCTTCTTAAAAAAACAAAAACATTGTCCCTCTCTTTTCACTGAGAGGCCTGACTGATCTCTCTCAACCCTGTGATACGTTTTATATTTTTATAATGTTCAAGGTCTGGAAAAACAGGGAACTGAAAAGGACCCAAGGACATCTACACTCTATGCTTTTCATCACTGACACTGATGAATAATAATATTACGACTTTCACAGTTTTATGTAAAATATTTATTGGAAAGGCTGGCTGAACATGAAAATGGGTGAAAATAGTATCAGAGTGACTTCAAATATGTATGAACCAAAATAGGTGCAATAGCTTTCAGGTAGACAGATTGACAAAATAGGTGGTTGATCGATAATAACCGAACTGTAAATTCATGATTCCCTGTTCTCTATTCTCCTAGCCATCCTAGATAGTCCTGGGTGACTAGCATGAAGATTTTAAAGAGAAAAGAACCGGAAAGGTGAATCTCCCAAACGCACACAGCCTCAGTTTGTGTGTAAAGTTTGTGAATCCCCCTAGTATTAATTATTCATAACAATGTTAATTGGAGCAAATACCATTCAGTCACTCAGTCTGGGTGTAATCGAGCATTGACAATGTTTGTCACTGTCTCTAAATGAGGACTGCATGATTGATCAGAGACACTGGCTGATTTAAGCTTCATTACTGAAGAAAATGTGCTTACTTATTCAGGACGTTCTTATTATGCACCATGGTTATTCTTACCAGGGAGTTGTTCCATGTCATTTCAGCAAGCCTTTCTGTAGTTAGAAACAGGCAAGATTGGCATTCCTGATTCATTATTTTGTTGAAATTGAATTTTATCTCTGTGAAATTAAGCTGATTGATTGTACCCAAATTTGACATTTTAATTTATAGGATTCAGCTAATATTCAATAAATATAGTACCCAACATCCAATTTGGAGCCAACTTTTTCCTACCAGTATACAGTACCAGTTCTCTGTTTGACAAGTAGTATAAAGCTGTGGCTTGGAGTATTGCTTTTCCATACTATGTAATGTATTCCCTGTGAATCTGGTAATGTTTTTTTCTCCCTGTTCCGAGAAATTAGTAATTGAAGTCGCTTGCAATATTTGCCATAAAGTATTGTGAAAGTACCTGGTTTTGACCACTAGATATCACTGTTCCTGCTATACTGCCACAATCTTTTATCCATTTTGCTGGTCTCTTGTGTTTATTAAATAGATCACAACATTTTCTTTGCAACTTTGGGTAGAAAACCAATATATATATATTTGTATTTTTTATTTTAGTCATTTAGCAGACACTCTTATCCAGAGCGACTTACAGTTAGTGAGTGCATACATTTTCAACATTTGGCTCATGATGAAAATAAATTGTGTGGTCATCCTCACAATTCAAGCAAGTCCTCCATGAAAGCAAATAATTTTGTCCTTATTTTACGCTTAATCTGTGTTCAAGAAACAGCCCCTTTGTGTGTGGTTTATTCCCTTCAAAAAAGGTCTGGATTAGTTACTGTTAGACAATTCCTGGTGAACAAGCAAACCATTAGGCTACAGCAGTTCTAATGGTTTCAATGTTACGGTCTCTAATGGTCTTCAATGGTAAAGGGTTTAATGGTAAATGTCACTAATCACAAAACATATAGAGCTGTTTCCTGATAATTCGATTGAAAAACATAAGACTGCCATGCCATTAATTATTTTATTAGGGTTATCACAACATTTTAGTCCTTAGCCCATTTCTCTATTAACATTTTGGGCTTGTAGGAAAAGTCTTCATTTGAGAATTGCATTAGGATAGCCCTCTCAGAGAGCGGCCACTTGTTGGACTATTCAAGGAGAGTTGGGTTGAAGCATTAGGTTGCTATTAGGACAAACTGAATTGCTGTCATGGAGGACTGGCTTAAATTGTGAGGATTACCACACAATTAATTTTCATAATGAGACAAATCTATTGGTTTTCTACCCAAAGTTGCAAAGGAAATGTTGTGATCTACTTAATAAACACAAGAGACCAGCAAAATGAATAAAAGAGTGTGGCGGTATAGCAGGAACACGAGCATCTACTGGTCAAAACCTGGTACTTTCACACTACTTTATGGTAAATAATGCAAGTGACTTCAATGACTAATTTCTCAGAACAGGGGGAAAAAACATCAGCATCACAGAGAATACATTACATAGTATGAAGAAGCAATACTCCAAGTTACAGCTTCATACTACATAGAGAACTGATACTGTATACTGGTTGTTGGGGTGGGATTGGCATGGGGTATGGGGGTCCGTGGGTGGTTTTTACTATTTTGGGGGGGATTCCTCATGTCTTACTCATTGGTAGGAAGAGGTTTGGTCCATATCGGATGTTGGGTACTATATTTATTGAATATAATCTGAATTCTATACATTTTAATGGCCACTTTGGGTACCGTCAGTTATCTTAATTTCTCAGAGATGGAATTATATAATAATGTTTCAGGAATGCTAATCGTATCTGTTACTAAATACATAAACGATTTCAGAACAATCTGAGATGGTGTGTGTCGAAATCCTCTTTCTTGTGCCATTTGAGGTGGATCGACCCCAGGGTTTTCCATTTTCAAAGAAAATAGTGCACAAGCGCTAATCCTTAGTGATCAATGTATAGTCTGCTAAAGAGTTATTAGACAACATAGGTTATTTTTACATTACTCACAGCACGTACTGTATGGCTTATAATGTGCCAATTGTATACAAAATGGGTATTTTACATATCTTGATGTATGTTGATATTATTGAATTAATTATCCTAACATTGTGTTATCCTCTCCTCTGTCTTGACATGTCTGTGAGTGTTTGTGAAAATGGATTCACAATTCCCCAGATCTGATACTGAATGAGTATTCTGAGGATGTGTATTTGCTGGATTGGAAACATTGACATGTACAGTGCCTTGCAAAAGTATTCATTCCCCTTGGCGTTTTTTCCTATTTTGTTGCATTACAACCTGTAATTTAAATGGATTTTTATTTGGATTTCATGTAATGGACATACACAAAATAGTCCAAATTGGTGAATTTCTAAAAAATAAATAATGGAAAAGTGGTGCGTGCATATGTATTCACCCCCTTTACTATGAAGACCTTAAATAAGATCTGGTGCAACCAATTACCTTCAGAAGTCACATAGTTAGTTAAATAAAGTCCACCCGTGTGCAATCTAAGTGTCACATTATTTGTCATATGATCTCAGTATATATACACCTGTTCTGAAAGACCCCAGAGTCTGCAACACCACTAAGTAAGGGGCACCACCAAGCAAGAGGCACCATGAAGACCAAGGAGCTCCCCAAACAGGTCAGGGACAAAGTTGTACAGATCAGGGTTGGGTAATAAAAAAATATTTGAAACTTTGAACATCCCATGGAGCACCATTAAATCCATTATTTAAAAAATGGAAAGAATATGGCACCACAACAAACCTGCCAAGAGAGGGCCGCCCACCAAAACTCACGGACCAGGCAAGGAGGGCATTCATCAGAGAGGCAACAAAGAGACCAAAGATAACCCTGAAGGAGCTGCAAAGCTCCACAGCGGAGATTGAAGTATCTGTCCATAGGACCACTTTAAGCCGTACACTCCACAGAGCTGGGCTTTACGGAAGAGTGGCCAGAAAAAAGCCATTGCTTAAAGAAAAATATAAGCAAACACGTTTGGTGTTTGCCAAAAGGCATGTGGGAGACTCCCCAAACATATGGAAGAAGGTACTCTGGTCAGATGAGACTAAAATTTAGCTTTTTGGCCATCAAGGAAAACACTATGTCTGGCGCAAACCCAATACGTCTTATCACCCTGAGAACACCATCCCCACAGTGAAGCATGGTGGTGGCAGCATCATGCTGTGGGGATGTTTTTAATTGGCAGGGACTGGGAAACTGGTCAGAATTGAAGGAATGATGGATGGCGCTAAATCCAGGGAAATTCTTGAGGGAAACCTGTTTTCCAGAGATTTGAGACTGGGACGGAGGTTCACCTTCCAGTAGGACAATGACCCTAAGCATACTGCTAAAGCAACACTCGAGTGGTTTAAGGGGAAACATTTAAATATCTTGGAATGGCCTAGTCAACGCCCAGACCTCAATCCAATTGAGAATCTGTGGTATGACTTAAAGATTGCTGTACACCAGCGGAACCCATCCAACTTGAAGGAGCTGGAGCAGTTTTGCCTTGAAGAATGGGCAAAAATCCCAGTGGCTAGATGTGCCAAGCTTATAGAGACATACCCCAAGAGACTTGCAGCTGTAATTGCTGCAAAAGGTGGCTGTACCAATTATTGACTTTGGGGGGGGGGTGAATAGTTATGCACGCTCAAGTTCTGTTTTTTAAATCTTATTTCTTGTTTGTTTCACACCAAAAAAATATTTTGCATCTTCAAAGTGGTAGGCATGTTTTGTAAAACAAATGATACAAACCCCCAAAAAATCTATTTTAATCCCAGGTTGTACGGCAACAAAATAGGAAAAATGCCAAGGGGGGTGAATACTTTCGCAAGCCACTGTATTGTATTCTGCATTGTATTCTAGAGGTAAATGGTGTGAATTGAATTTGCAAATCAGTGTCTTTGTAATTAATCTCAGTCAGTAAAATAGGCCTATACAGCATAGGTAGGGATTTAATGGAAGGAATAATTTTTACTACTTGGATGTGTTCATTTTATTTCCATAATGTCATGTTATGTCAACAGCATCATCCCGGATACCCTAGACCCACTTCAATTTGCATATCGCCCCAACAGATCCACAGATGATGCAATCTCAATCGCACTCCACACTGCCCTTTCCCACCTGGACAAAAGGAACAGCTATGTGAGAATGCTGTTCATTGACTACAGCTCAGCGTTCAACACCATAGTGCCCACTAAGCTCATCTCTAAGCTAAGGACCCTGTGACTAAACACCTCCCTCTGCAACTGGATCCTGGACTTCTTGACTGGCCGCCCCCAGGTGGTAAGGGTAGGCAACAACACGTCTGCCACGCTGATCCTCAACACTGGGGCCCCTCAGGGGTGCGTGCTTAGTCCCGTCCTGTTATACCTGTTCACCCACGACAGTGTGGCAAAACACAACTCCAACAACATCATTAAGTTTGCTGACGACACAACAGTGGTAGGCCTGATCACCGACAACGATGAGACAGCCTATAGGGAGGAGGTCAGAGACCTGGCAGTGTGGTGCCAGGACAACAACCTCTCCCTCAATGTGAGCAAGACAATGGAGCTGATCGTGGACTACAGGAAAAGGCGGGCCGAACAGGCCCCCATTAACATCGATGGGGCTGTAGTGGAGCAGGTCGAGAGTTTCAAGTTCCTTGGTGTCCACATCACCAACAAACTATCATGGTCCAAACACACCAAGACAGTTGTGAAAAGGGCACGACAACACCTTTTCCCCCACAGGAGACTGAAAATAATTGGCATGGGTCCCCAGATCCTCAAAAAGTTATACAGCTGCACTATCGAGAGCATCCTGAACGGTTGCATCACCGCCTGGTATGGCAACTGCTCAGCATCTGACCGTAAGGTGCTACAAAGGATAGTGCGTACGGCCCAGTACATCATTGGGGCCAAGCTTCCTGCCATCCAGGACCTATATACTAGGCGGTGTCAGAGGAAAGCCCAAAAAATTGTCAAAGACTCCAGTCACCCAAGTCATAGACTGTTCTCTCTGCTACCGCACGACAAGCAGTACCGGAGTGCCAAGTCTAGGACCAAAAGGCTCCTTAACAGCTTCTACCCCCAAGCCATAAGAATGCTGAACAATTAATCAAAAGGCCACCCGGACTATTTACATTGACCCCCCCCCCCCATTTGTTTTTACACTGCTGCTACCCGCTGTCTATTATCTATGCATAGTCACTTTACCCCTATCTACATGTACAAATTACCTCTACTAACCTGTACCCCCGCACATTGACTCAGTACCGGTACCCACTGTATATAGCCTCGTTATTTTATTGTGTTACTTTTTATCATTTTTAACATTAGTTTATTTGGTAAATATTTTCTTAACTCTTTCTTGAACTGCATTGTTGGTTAAGGGCTTGTAAGTAAGCTTTCACGGTAAGGTCTACACCTGCTGTATTCGGTGCATGTGACAAATAAAGTTTGATTTTATTTATTTCAGAACATTCTTTTATGATTTATTTAAGACAAATTTGGAAAAAAATGGTAATCCTTTTCACTTCATAGGTCAAGGTTAAAGTTGAGGTGAGGTGAGTAAAGGTGTGTGTCTATCTTAAGAATTGCAGACTAGATAAACACACACACGTACACACACATTTGAGCATTAAACATCCTATTTTCCCTAACCCCTAACCCTACCCCTAACCCTTAACCTAACCTTAACCCCCAAAACCCTAACCTTAACCCCAAAACTATAAAACTAACCCTTAAGCTTAACATAGCATTTGAACAAATTCAGGACCTGAAAAAAGTCCTGACTTTTCAAAAAAGTTATTGTTTTCCTACCTTTTCAGGACATTTGGGTGCATTGTTAGGACATTAGGGTCCACATAATGTAGGACAACAAGTACACACACACACACACACACAAAGAGGGGGGTAGCGGTGGTGCGTTGTCAGTACAGTATTGCCATGCGATTGGGGAGTGTTTGTTATTGGTGGTGACGTATGACCCGTCAACCCCCACCCCCTCCTCTCCGGTTTCCAATAGATAGCACAGCCACAAAGTCAAAATTGGCTATACCATAAAAAGTCATGAAAACAAACATGAGTGTTTTTGGTCTTAATTAAAGGTTAGGGTTCGGCATATGGTTAGCAGTGTGGTTAAGGGTAGGGTTAGGGTTAAAATCTCATTTAAGAAGATACATTATTGGAATGGGCGGGGTTTATGACTTTGTGGCTGTAGTAACTAGTGACGACCTTCTCTCGGTTGTGCTGTGGCTCGTTTGTGCAATTCTGAAGCTGGTCGCCGGTTCTCAGTGTTTATCTGGTCGTCATGGCGGAGGGACGTGGAGAGCTACCGCCTCAGCTTCATCTATCTTTACCCCCGGCCAGCAAGCGACTGTGCTTGCGCCCGGCTCCCCGAGGACCTGGTCCGGGGTCTGGTCCAGGTTTTCCGAACTCTCGGTTTCGCTGCCCGGAATCTCTGTTGGACTGTGCCGCGAAGGCTGTAGCGGAGAAATGGGCCTTTGAGAGGGTGGAGGAGCGCTTCGAGCGGATCCCAGAGCCAGTACAGCGTCGTATCGTATACTGGTCTTTTCCGAGGAACGAAAGGGAAATATGTATGTATTCGTCGTTTCAGTGCCGCATCGCCGGCGAAGAGGGTCCGGCGGTGGGAACAGGGGCTCCCGCTGGATCCGGGGCTGTCCCTGGAGGGGTTACCAGTACGACTGGGGCAGCGGGCACCGGAGATGGGCTGCCTTTCCGTCGGGGTATTCGGCTTTTAGAGACTGGTTGTGTGGAAAATGTCTTACAAGTCGGTAAGTGGAGCAATCACAGCACTTTGCCGATGTCCCTCTTCTCCTCTTACACGGATTTTCAGATTAGTCTGTGCCCCTAACTCGATCAAGGAAGGGTAGGTTGGCGTTTAGTAATGATATAAGTTTTCCCATAAAAACAAAAGTATGGAAAACCTGGTCTATGTTGAAGCAATTTTAGTATAAACCGATAATAATTTGGTTCGGATCGAATTAAGTGAAAAGAGTGATCTATTCTACATTCAATTCCGATGGCTAGTTAGGCTACTCTGTTTCATTCGGAAGTAGGATACTTGATCTGTATCAGTTCAGCTGTTTAAAAATTAAAGGGCTGTAAATTGATATTGTAACTATTTTTGTGGTTTTACGCACATTTATTTAAAACGAAGTAACATATCCATAGCCTCGATATAGCATTGACTCGCTTCACATTACGTTGTTGAGTCGATTGAGCCGACCCAGCTATGTGCTGGCAACATTTCAGCACTTTTTTTCACCTCGTCGAGGGCTATGGAAGGCTACCTACCCTTTCCGTGTGTGTGTGTGTGGGGGGGGGTTGGGGGAGAGAGGACGAGAGACACAACGTATCTCCATTACCGACAGTTTTACACTGTATGTTACACCTCTATTAAATGTCTTTATTTTTGATAGAGGGTAGTTTATGTGAGAGACAAATACGGTTATTTGGTCTCTTATTATAATTAAGCCAACGTAAGCCGATTTGATCCAAATCCTACATCTTTTGTTTATTTGCTCGTTGGACAGGACAAAGGACTCATAGCCAATTGTAGGTCTACGGAAAATATTTACGCAGTGTAAACCACGCATTTGACGTACATTTGGAAGTATTAAAATAGTACCTTTTTAATTTCACAAAAATAATGCTGGGAAGCGGGAAATTTGTCTTCGGGTAGCCCCACTGCTACACAATAGCTTTCCAGTTGAGATGATCGATATCCGTCTCGCATTTCCAAGGCGATGACTGCAGAATAGCAACCATTGGTTATTTTAGACAAAGGTACACTTCAGACGCTCCTCTTTCAAACGAAATATTATTTTATTCATGCGTCTGCCACCATAACATGTTAATTATGAAGAATGTATCATTATAATCTAAACCAATGGAGGATTTGATTGGAATGTTTGTTAGGGGCTG
Organism: Coregonus clupeaformis; assembly: GCF_020615455.1. NCBI lineage: Eukaryota > Metazoa > Chordata > Actinopteri > Salmoniformes > Salmonidae > Coregonus > Coregonus clupeaformis. The sequence goes on along the minus strand of NC_059205.1, from coordinate 38,139,470 downwards.
AGCCCAATAAACATGTGGGTTTACACATCCTGAGGACTGGAAAAGGAATATAACACGTTTTTATAGGCCAATAGGTCATCTGCTATAACCTATGTGGAAATGCTTTGATTTCATATTGTTTATGTACAGTATTACTTGAAAATAATAAAAGCTCCATTCTAATAACATTCTAAAAAGCCTTATGTTCATCCAGGCATAAGGAAATATAATAGCCTATAGAAATATAAAATCACTTAAATAATGCAGAAGATGTGTGTCCAACAAGAGACTGACAATTTGTGAACTCAAGTGATTTCTCTATGGAAATGTGTGGCAGAGGATGAAAATACAACCAATATCAGCACAGTGGAGTCTGATTTTGCCTTTGAAATAATCTATAATGTGACTTAAAAGAGACACTTACCAGTTAGCAGTAAATAATTATTTTCGTCTCAAGGTCAATACAGGCCTGTGTTTACCTTTTTATAAGCGAAATGGAATGCAGGTCAATGTGAATTCTGCGAAGTAGGAAAAAAAATCCCCTTGGTTTTTGTGTGATTTTTGTCTCTCTAACCGTATCTATTTGTTTCTAACTAATGGCCAAAAGATTTGGGGTACATTAACTTTAATGGTGTTTACAGCACCAAGTCTTTCTATCAATCAATCAATCAATTTTATTTTATATAGCCCTTCTTACATCAGCTAATATCTCGAAGTGCTGTACAGAAACCCAGCCTAAAACCCCAAACAGCTAGTAATGCAGGTGTAGAAGCACGGTGGCTAGGAAAAACTCCCTAGAAAGGCAAAACCTAGGAAGAAACCTAGAGAGGAACCAGGCTATGAGGGGTGGCCAGTCCTCTTCTGGCTGTGCCGGGTGGAGATTATAACAGAACCATGCCAAGATGTTCAAAAATGTTCATAAGTGACAAGCATGGTCAAATAATAATCAGGAATAAATCTCAGTTGGCTTTTCATAGCCGATCATTAGAGTTTAAAACAGCAGGTCTGGGACAGGTAGGGGGTTCCATAACCGCAGGCAGAACAGTTTAAACTGGAATAGCAGCAAGGCCAGGCGGACTGGGGACAGCAAGGAGTCACCACGGCCGGTAGTCCCGACGTATGGTCCTAGGGCTCAGGTCTCTCAGTTGGCTTTTCATAGCCGATCATTTAGAGTTGAAAACAGCAGGTCTGGGACAGGTAGGGGTTTCGTAGCCGCAGGCAGAACAGTTGAAACTGGAATAGCAGCAAGGCCAGGCGGACTGGGGACAGCAAGGTGTCATCATGCCCGGTAGTCCTGACGTATGGTCCTAGGGCTCAGGTTCTCAGAGAGAAAGAGAGAACGAGAGAATTAGAGAGAGCATACTTAAATTCACACAGGACACTGGATAAGACAGGAGAAGTACTCCAGGTATAACCAACTAACCCCCAGCCCCGACACATAAACTACTGCAGCATAAATACTGGAGGCTGAGACAGGAGCGGTCCGGAGACACTGTGGCCCCATCCGAAGAAACCCCGGACAGGGCCAAACAGGAAGGATATAACCCCACCCACTCCGCCAAAGCACAGCCCCCGCACCACTAGAGGGATATCCCCAACCACCAACTTACAATCCTGAGACAAGGCCGAGTATAGCCCACAGAGGTCTCCACCACAGCACAAACCAAGGGGGGAGGGCGCCAACCCAGACAGGAAGATCACGTCAGTAACTCAACCCACTCAAGTGACGCACCCCCCAGGGACGGCATGAAAGAGCACCAGCAGGCCAGTGACTCAGCCCCTGCAACAGGGTTAGAGGCAGAGAACCCCAGTGGAGAGGGGAACCGGCCCGGCAGAGACAGCAAGGGCTGTTCGTTGCTCCAGCCTTTCCGTTCACCTTCACACTCCTGGGCCAGACTACACTCAATCATATGACCTACTGAAGAGATAAGTCTTCAGTAAAGACTTAAAGGTTGAGACCGAGTCTGCGTCTCTCACATGGGTAGGCAGACTGTTCCATAAAAATGGAGATCTATAGGAGAAAGCCCTGCCTCCCGCTGTTTGCTTAGAAATTCTAGGGACAATTAGGAGGCCTGCGTCTTGTGACCGTAGCGTACGTATTGGTATGTACGGCAGGACCAACTCGAAAGATAGGTAGGAGCAAGCCCATGTAACGCTTTATAGGTTAACAGTAAAACCTTGAAATCAGCCCTTGCCTTAACAGGAAGCCAGTGTAGGGAAGCTAGCACTGGAGTAATATGATCAAATTTCTTGGTTCTAGTCAGGATTCTAGCAGCCGTATTTAGCACTAACTGAAGTTTATTTAGTGCTTTATCCGGGTAGCCGGAAAATAGAGCATTGCAGTAGTCTAACCTAGAAGTAACAAATGCATGGATTAATTTTTCTGCATCATTTTTTTTTTTTTTTTTTCTGATTTTTGCAATGTTACGTAGATGGAAAAAAGCTGTCCTTGAAACAGTCTTGATATGTTCGTCAAAAGAGAGATCAGGGTCAAGAGTAACGCCTAGGTCCTTCACAGTTTTATTTGAGACGACTTTACAACCATCAAGATGAATTGTCAGATTTAACAGAAGATCTCTTTGTTTCTTGGGACCTAGAACAAGCATCTCTGTTTTGTCCGAGTTTAAAAGTAAAAAGTTTTCTACAAAGTGCATGCATTCCTATGGTATAAACCAGCTACAGATGAGAGTTGCTTGTGCCTACAAAATATTTAGGATAGTTTTCTACTTGCTCTATGTGACTGCCAGACCTAACCAGTTCCCTGTATAAACTTGACCTAAACTTGCTGTGATTTTTCATAGAGAGTTCTGCCTGGTTCTCTAGGCATCGGCTTGCGAGGCAGATGGGCTGTTTATAAACTAACTGCTTACATGAAGCTTTGGAGAAACATGTCTTCTGTGGAACACATACCATTTTTGTTCTGCCTTTTAGTATCCTCAGTTAGACAAGATTTGACAACTGGCACTTCTTCTGACTTCTTGCTTGTTTGATAGTTCAGACAGAACATGCAACTCATAGTCATCCAAAACCTTGTTATCTGCCTTGAGACGTTTAGCCAACTGTCAGGACAGGAGCAGACCTGTTGCTAGCTCTCTCCATTGCCTCATGTCTGGCTGGCCCACCACTCTTTCCCAACAGAATTGATATTCACATGCTGTAACAGTAAGCCCCAAAGTCCTTACTCAGTGCATTTCATGTTTTTATTTGTGTTAATGGGCGCAAACTCATCTGGATAGTTTGCATGCAAAGGCTCAAAAAATAAATGATCCGTGTTTGGATTTGAGAAATTAATGAGTATAGGTGTGTTTAGCTGATGACAAGAATACCAGTTTGGCCCAGATACATGCCTTTGTTTTGTATGGTTAACGGTAAAATCCCTTATTGCATGTAAACTCATCATATTGCACATATTGGCCTGTGCTCATAATCTACTCAGTCAGGGCTTTAGTCATAATTAGAATAATCAAAGCTAGTTGTGTGTGTGTAATCCCCCCCATCCCCCACACATGCCTAAGCAGCCTCCTCATCACCCCCAACGCCAGGCAGTCTTATAAAGACCTCAGAGAGGCGGTTCCAGTTTTGAGTCAGGCTTCAGGATTATTGGGTCATGCTTTGTTACCCAGCTGTAGAAAAAGCCCTTGTTCACAGAAGGGGGTAGGAGGGAGGGTGTGTGTGGTGGGGTGGTGAATGTTATAAGCATGGTCCTCTCTCTACCTCACCATGTTGTTGCATAAAGTCGTAATAGGTCCCCCTCTTTGAAGCTTCACTGACTTCAAGTTTTAATGTCACGTGCACAAGTACAGTGAAATGCCTTTGTTGCAAGCTCAACACCCAACAATTCAATAATCAATATCAATGTAGTACTAAAAATAACATAAGGTATAACAATAAACACACAAGAAAAAAGAACACAAGAAAGTAAGAAGCTATATACAGGGTCAGTTACAATACCATATTTACAATGTGCAGAGATACTGAGAGAGGTAGATAGTGTATGTATAGGGGTAAGGTGACTAGGCATCAGGATGTATGGTAAACAGAGCAGCAGTGTAAATTTAGATTGTATGTGAGTGTGTGTTTGAGTGTGCGTGAGAGTGTAGAGTCCTTTTGAGTGTGCATAGAGAGAGTACAAAAATTTAAACTAGAGACTAAGTAAAGTTTCCGCTGGATTATGCTTCAACAATTTAGCTCTTGAGATTCCTGCGCCAATGTTTGGGGGGCTTTCTAGTCATGTGTGGCTTCTGGTCTGTAGAGATGATGCACCTCAGCCGTGACTCAAACAGGAGTCAGCCCCCTCTTGGGTTGTTGTGTGGCAGGGTGCAGGCCAAGTACGATCATGCCTTTTGGGATGTTTTGGGATTTCTTTAGAAATGAGACATGGCAAAATAAGTTGTGTTTTAAACAAGTCAATTCCATGTTAATGCTGTGGGTAGACCTCTGTCTTTTTCTCTCTCTACCGTTCTGTTACATTTTGACACTTCTACTTCCCTTCTACAAAATGGAAACTCTACCCATTTACTAATGACAAGCCCATAGTGTCTGCGTTGTTTAATGGACATGCTTATCGTTTGGCCTAGTTTGTAAATCTGTGCCTGTCATAATGGACGTATTACTTAGCTACAGTTGAAGTCGGAAGTTTACATACACCTTAGCCAAATACATTTAAACTCAGTTTTTCACAATTCCTGACATTTAATCCTAGTAAAAATTCCCTGTTTTAGGTCAGTTAGGATCACCACTTTATTTTAAGAATGTGAAATGTCAGAATAATAGTAGAGAGAATGATTTATTTCAGCTTTTATTTCTTTCATCACATTCCCAGTGGGCCAGAAATTTACATACACTCAATTAGTATTTGGTAGCATTGCCTTTAAATTGTTTAACTTGGGTCAAACGTTTCGGGTAGCCTTCCACAAGCTTCCCACAATAAGTTGGGTGAATTTTGGCCCATTCCTCCTGACAGAGCTGGTGTAACTGAGTCAGGTTTGTAGGCCTCCTTGCTCGCACACACTTTTTCAGTTCTGCCCACAAATGTTCTATAGGATTGAGGTCAGGGCTTTGTGATGGCCACTCCAATACCTCGACTTTGTTGTCCTTAAGCCATTTTGCCACAACTTTGGAAGTATGCTTGGGGTCATTGTCCATTTGGAAGACCCATTTGCGGCCAAGCTTTAACTTCCTGACTGATGTCTTGAGATGTTGCTTCAATATATCCACATCATTTTCCTTCCTCATGATGCCATCTATTTTGTGAAGTGCACCAGTCCCTCCAGCAGAAAAGCACCCCCACAGCATGATGCTGCCATCCCCGTGCTTCACGGTTGGGATGGTGTTCTTCGGCTTGCAAGCAACCCCCTTTTTCCTCCAAACATAATGATGGTCATTATGGCCAAACAGTTCTATTTTTGTTTCATCAGACCAGTAGACATTTCTCCAAAAAGTACGATCTTTGTCCCCATGTGCAGTTGCAAACCATAGTCTGGCTTTTTTATGACGGTTTTGGAGCAGTGGCTTCTTCCTTGCTGAGCGGCCTTTCAGGTTATGTTGATATAGGACTTGTTTTACTGTGGATAGAGATACTTTTGTACCTGTTTCCTCTAGCATCTTCACAAGGTCCTTTGCTGTTGTTCTGGGATTGATTTGCACTTTTCGCACCAAAGTACGTTAATCTCTAGGAGACAGAACATGTCTCCTTCCTGAGCGGTATGACTGCTGCGTGGTCCCATGGTGTTTATACTTGCGTACTATTGTTTGTACAGATGAACGTGGTACCTTCAGGCGTTTGGAAATTGCTCCCAAGGATGAACCAGACTTGTGGAGGTCTACCATTTTTTCTCTGAGGTCTTGGCTGATTTCTTTTGATTTTCCCATGATGTCAGGCAAATATGCACCGAGTTTGAAGGTAGGCCTTGAAATTCATCCACAGGAACACCTCCAATTGACTCAAATGACGCCAATTAGCCTATCAGAAGCTTCTAAAGCCATGAAATCATTTTCTGGAATTTTCCAAGCTCTTTAAAGGCACAGTCAACTTAGTGTATGTAAACTTCTGACCCACCCACTGGAATTGTGATACAGTGAATTTTAAGTGAAATAATCTGTCTGTAAACAATTGTTGGGAAAATTACTTGTGTCATACACAAAGTAGATGTCCTAACCGACTTGCCAAAACTATAGTTTGTTAACAAGACATTTGTGGAGTGGTTAAAAACAAGTTTTAATGACTCCAACCTAAGTGTATGTAAACTTCCGACTTCAACTGCACATTTCTATAGTGCCCTATATTTTCTATTTCATGTCTGTTTTGAGGCAGATATTAATTTGTTGCTCCTCAATGATGTCACTACTCATAGTTAGCCCTATATAACTGAAGGTCTTTGTCTTCCCAGCGTGGTAACTGTCATCTTTGTATTCTGGGCCAGAACCTATACAAGTTTAACAAGGGACCGCTAATTCTGCTCCGTCTCTCAATGCCCAGACTGACAATATTTAATCAAGACAATTAATTCCATGCATGCAAGTCTTAAAGAAAATCAGTTAAACAAATCTGCTCTTTACACTTATTAGCAGTCTCAGGTTTGAAGGACACAGCCATTAAAAGCCTTTTCTCTCTATCAAAGAAGGAACTTAATTTGGTCTGGGGAGGGGCGTAAGTATGTACATTTACATTTTAGTCATTTAGCAGACGCTCTTATCCAGAGCGACTTACAGTTAGCACATACATTATTTTATCGAACCCACAACCCTGGCGTTGCAAACGCCATGCTCTACCAACTGAGCTACATCCCCTGCCGGCCATTCCCTCCCCTACCCTGGACGACGCTGGGCCAATTGTGCGCCGCCCCATCGGTCTCCCGGTCGCGGCCGGCTACGACAGAGCCTGGATTCGAACTAGGATCTCTAGTGGCACAGCTAGCACTGCGATGCAGTGCCTTAGACCACTGCGCCACCCGGGAGATATGTAAATGCTTTAATCAGGGGAGAGCACAAAATGTTCATTCTGATAGAGCAAGGTGAACACATACACAAACAGCCTCTATAGTAGCTAGGCCTACACAATGTTGCTGTGAAGTTGTGGGAATGTGTTATGTGAGCTGTAGTGACTGACACTGAGTACAGACCATGTAGAAGAGGGACCATGCTGACTCTAGCCATCCTCTTACATGCCACATATATTCTCATCCAGGCCCCCAGTACTGCTGCTTGTTTCCATATGTTACACTAGAACTTAAATGAAAACCAGCTACAGCACCATTCACATTCCACCCCTCTCATATAACATGTGTTGTCTGTAGCGGTTTCATAGCAATGATTTACCTTGGGCTCGGTACATTCTCAAATACTACAAATCAATATTAAGTGACCTTTGCTTTTGATGCTCACTGCCTGCCCGGCGATACCCTCTGATTGACTTTATCAGTAATACACACTGCTCAGCACAGATCCCACGTGTCATCAAATCACATTTTATTTGTCACATGCACTGAATACAACAGGTGTAGACCTTACCGTGAAATGCTTACTTACAAGCCCTTAACCAACAATGCTGATTTATTTAAAAAGTAAGTACGAAAATATTTGCTAAAAAAAGTAACACAGTAAAATACCAATAACTAGGCTATATACAGGGGGTATAGGTTAGTTGAGGTAATCTGTACATGTAGGTGGGGGTGAAGTGACTATGCATAGATAATAAACAGCGAGTAGCAGCAGCGTAAAAAAGGGGGTCAATGCAAATAGTACGGGTAGCCATTTGATTAACTGTTTAGCAGTCTTATGGCTTGGGGATAGAAGCTTTTAAGGGCTTTACGGGCCTGGCTTGTGTAAGCGTGGTAGAACATGGGGCTCGTGCTACAGGGAGCAATGGGTTTATTCATTCCACTGTCTGTTACTGATTTGTAGCTTGCACCACATTGATAGGCTGGCTCTACCTCCTAGCCTCGGCCCAGGGGCAAGGTTTAGATATCACCTCTTCTCCACTCCTCCCTGGCTGGCGCGGCCGGGCCCCATGCACATACCTGCTGGTGTGTCGTGCATCAGTCACTAAACACGCCGCCTCTTATGTGTTTTATTGGAGCTAACAGCTTGCACACATGCACTGTTCCCTGATCAAACACAAAACACAGGCTCAAGGAAATAACTGTAAAAGTTCCTATTGAAGTCATCATGCCTATATGGTGAGTTAGGCTGTTAGTTCTCCCACCAGCAGGTATGTATTATACAGTTATCATAAGGTGGCTGCTGCTGCAATGTGACTTATTGTGACCAATTTAGAGATTATTATTGGACTACATGTAACCTCAACCGCCGGCCGTGTTTGTTATGTCTACATGGAGTCAAAAGGCTTTCTGCCTGTTCCTGGACAAATGTGTAATAATGTTTGAGGCTGAGTTTTTTATTTTTTCACGTTTGGCTGTGGTGCATCTCTATGTCATTGTAAGATGAGCAGAGAGAGAAAGCTGCTAGACTTGAAAGAGGAGGCCCCCAGAAAGGCCTATTGTGGCCTCATTTGGTTGTAATTGCCTAACAAATGCAAAAGAATACCAGGGGTAACAAAAAGCCAGGGAAGAGAAGGCAAATCAGCCCAAGGAATGTAAAAAGCGGTTGGGATACACAATTACATTGAATAGAGAGTAGGGAAAGTTCATCAGCTCACATCCTGGTCTGCTATAGGATTAAGGGTAGCCAAGCAAAAAATCCCAATGCCTTCCTTTCCGTCCCAGTCTTCACATTTTGCCGTAGAGAGTGGCATCGGAGCTGGGAGTGTAACATAAAACTGGGAGAGGAGGAAATGCAGCCGCAGAGCAACCAGCCTCTCCCATACAAGCCTTTTATCCAGCTGAGTTTTTGTTTTGCTGGGGGTTTTGTGGCTAGTTCACATGGAAACTTAATTTTCTCCGTCTGGACTGCAGGGAAGGATAATGTATTGAAGAAAGGGTCAAATCTCCTGCCAAAGGGTAGAAGACACAAAGAGAAAGGAGAGAGAGGCCTCTGTGTCAGTCAGCTACAGTGGGGGAAAAAAGTATTTAGTCAGCCACCAATTGTGCAAGTTCTCCCACTTAAAAAGATGAGAGAGGCCTGTAATTTTCATCATAGGTACACGTCAACTATGACAGACAAAATGAGGGAAAAAAATCCAGAAAATCACATTGTAGGATTTTTAATGAATTTATTTGCAAATTATGGTGGAAAATAAGTATTTGGTCAATAACAAAAGTTTCTCAATACTTTGTTATATACCCTTTGTTGACAATGACACAGGTCAAACGTTTTCTGTAAGTCTTCACAAGGTTTTCACACACTGTTGCTGGTATTTTGGCCCATTCCTCCATGCAGATCTCCTCTAGAGCAGTGATGCTTTGGGGCTGTCGCTGGGCAACACGGACTTTCAACTCCCTCCAAATATTTTCTATGGGGTTGAGATCTGGAGACTGGCTAGGCCACTCCAGGACCTTGAAATGCTTCTTACGAAGCCACTCCTTCGTTGCCCGGGCGGTGTGTTTGGGATCATTGTCATGCTGAAAGACCCAGCCACGTTTCATCTTCAATGCCCTTGCTGATGGAAGGAGGTTTTCACTCAAAATCTCACGATACATGGCCCCATTCATTCTTTCCTTTACACGGATCAGTCGTCCTGGTCCCTTTGCAGAAAAACAGCCCCAAAGCATGATGTTTCCACCCCCATGCTTCACAGTAGGTATGGTGTTCTTTGGATGCAACTCAGCATTCTTTGTCCTCCAAACACGACGAGTTGAGTTTTTACCAAAAAGTTATATTTTGGTTTCATCTGACCATATGACATTCTCCCAATCCTCTTCTGGATCATCCAAATGCACTCTAGCAAACTTCAGACGGGCCTGGACATGTACTGGCTTAAGCAGGGGTACACGTCTGGCACTGCAGGATTTGAGTCCCTGGCGGCGTAGTGTGTTACTGATGGTAGGCTTTGTTACTTTGGACTGTTTGAGGTTGTGGACAGGTGTCTTTTATACTGATAACAAGTTCAAACATGTGCCATTAATACAGGTAACGAGTGGAGGACAGACGAGCCTCTTAAAGAAGAAGTTACAGGTCTGTGAGAGCCAGAAATCTTGCTTGTTTGTAGGTGACCAAATACTTATTTTCCACCATAATTTGCAAATAAATTCATTAGAAATCCTACAATGTGATTTTCTGGATTTTTCTCTCTCAATTTGTCTGTCATAGTTGACGTGTACCTATGATGAAAATTACAGGCCTCTCTCATCTTTTTAAGTGGGAGAACTTGCACAATTGGTGGCTGACTAAATACTTTTTTTCCCCACTGTATGTGTGAAACACTTAGCACATTTCTGATAGGGAGACAGAGATTGTTGTTAAGATGTTTTAGCTTTTGGTGTAGTGCACTTTAAGATCCTTGCTTAATTTTATTGACTCAAAATCAATTTCCAGTGTTTCATTGAATGAATGTGCTACATCTGTTTTAACTGAAAACTAACAGATTCAACCACAACCCATCTCTGTGCTATACCATGCATGGTATGGTCACAGTTGCACACGTTTTGATTTTCCGAAACCACTTGATGCCCATTTGTCTGTCTGGGCTGTTTTATTAGATTCCGGCTGAATTTAATGTCAGTATTCCCCTCATTGATTCTTATTGAAATTCCCCTCATTGATTGAATTAGGAAACCCGGGATAGTTGTCTTTACTGGAAGCTGAAGGTATGGTTCAAGGATATCTCTACTAATGGCTGTCCATATAAATGATAAACTATGGCCCTGTCTCTGTACTTTGATTGCTCTAGAGACTGAGACATGCGCTCCCAATGGCACCATATACTCTATATAGTGTACTACTTTTGACTATGGGCCCTGGTCAAAAGTAGTGCACTATGTAAGGTATAGGGTGCCATTTGGGCCACAAGCTGGGATGAGGTACAGATTGCAAGATGAGCATCAAGGATTTTCTCAGCCACTTAGATTTGACCTTATAACTCTGTCCATTAGAGCTGTGTTTAGTCACCATTGTTTGTTTTGTGAGGAACAGCAAATGGGTAAATCCATTTGAATTCAATCACTTTTTGACAGCACCCCTTTTGATTGGAACGAAACCTTCCATACCTATTTAGCCATTGTAGAAGGGCTCAGAAAGTGGCTTTTTGGACCTGAATGCCAAAACATTAAAGTAATAAAGGTGCTCAAAGTTGACCTATTTTGCATACCATGAGACATCCATGTCGTCATCACTGGAAAAGATAAACAGTTGAGATTTTATATAATTTAAAAGCTTACAAACAGGGTTGTTTGATAATTTCTTGAAAAAAATGTTTTTAAAATAAAAATGATGGCATTTTGTAATGTTAAACGTCAACGAACTAAAAACGTGAACTCTGTCCGCCCCCTCCATATTCGAATATGTTGCAGCTTAGACCCTATTTTACATCATCTGAGGTTTTTGTATTGTGCCTGCCATCGGTAGAGACACAACATACTATTGAATACAGGGTGGGTGTCATGTTTTGGCGGATAAATGTACTAAAATGGGAATAAAATGGACATTTCGAATTTCAAGTGGTACTACAAAGATGGTTGGAGGTCTACACATCAGAGAATGTTGACTTGAATGGGAATATCTGTTGTTTTATATTATACTGTCAATCCTCCATAAGAAACCTATTGAAATCATTGAAATATAGATAATAAAATAGACATGACCATTTCACTTGACATTTGACGGTGGGAGAACCAACGGCCATCTTAAATGTTGTACCAGCTAAATTGTAGTGGTCTGAAGGGATAGGTCCATTCTATGAATTATATTTCTATGATTGAAATTACACCCACCCTGTATTCAAGAGCATGTTGTGTCTCAACCGATGGCGGGCACTACACAAAAACTTCAGTCTATTTATCCACTCGATTTACCAGCATTGCTTCGCGTAGCCACGAGAAAAATAACTTGATTTAAAATTTTCCGCCGTTGACGCTTGCGGCCCGTCTGTTTTCTATCATTCACTACCGTGCATTCTAATTCCGGCGTGTAAACACTCGTTCATATGCGTTTTCTTTGATTTGGGCTTAAGCTACAACATACGCGTTTTTAGATCATTTACGGCAAAGGTAAAAAATAATGTTACTGTATAAATACAAAAATCCCGAGACATTATAACATAGTTTGTATGCTTTTAAATGATATCATACTCATCCGTTTATCTTTTCCAGTGATGCGATCCCCAGGACCACCCATACCTAAAAATGTATGCACGCATGACTGTAAGTCGCTTTGGATAAAAGCGTCTGCTAAATGGCATTTAAATGAAGACATCAATGTCTTATGGTATGGTGTGGTATACAAAATGGGTCAACTTTGAGCCATCTCCTGAATGTTTCTGCATTCAGGTACAAAAAGTTACTTTCTGATCACTTCTTCCATAGGCAAACATGTATGGAAAGTTTTTTGTTTAAATCAAAAGGGATTCTGTCAAAAAGTGGATTTTCCCAAATGTCAATGTCACAGACCTAGGGCCGTTACAGTGCTAACTCTTCAACCTTTCGGTAGAAATGAAACAATTTCCCTCCAGACCTGAAAGGCAATGAGTAATGCTATTTGTAGTCATTTGAACAAATTTTGATTAGAAACAGACAGTTTCTCTTTAACTTGTTGTCTTACAAAACAGGCAGTTACTATTGCAATGGTCACATGTGGTGCACTAAGGGCCTTGACAATGGAGTGCTATTACTATAAACAAGACAGAAACTGCAGCCCATTGCAATTTATTGTGGAGGACATTAGCATGATATTCTATAAAGCCTTTTCCAGTTGTCATAGGAAATGTCTCTTAAGTGCTTCAGAATTACAATTGCTGATAGTTAAGCGAGAGAGAGAGAATACAATGACAATGTGCATTATGTGGATTCCACCTCTGTCGTCTTGTATTTAATGGTAATTTGTCCAAGCCGACCGTGTCCTCTCTGAATTCATAGGTGTTCATGTGAGTGAGGTGTTTTACAGATGAAAACAGCATATTATCATAGAGCATTAGAGTCTGCTAGCAACTCTACGTTAGCATCGCTCAGTTGTCAGTTTTTAGGCTGACGCGAGAGACGGGGGAGTGAATATCTAGGTCTAGGTTATTCAAAGCAGGTACAGCCAGTCCCTGTTTTTGCGTAGAAAAATTGTACTCCCTATTAAATATTAATAGCCTCCTCAAGCTAAAGCTTGCCTCTCTCACTCTCTCTTCTGCCTACCGGCTCTCTTTTTCAATATGGGCTAATGACAGGCCTGTGTTTCCCTGCAGTGGCTCTGCTGATACGGCCCATTAGGCACTTGGTTCTTGCAGGCAGGCAGCTGAATGAACAGATGACAGCAGGAAAAAGGGGTGGAGGGCAGAGGAGGAGTGGGGAGAGAGGGGGAAGGAAAAAATAACTAAAAGGCAAATATGAAAGGCAGAGTAAATAAGCAACCTGTCACCTCCCCCACCAGTGATAACAAAAAAAGCTAAAGTGCCCCGGCGAAGGAAGCTGGTGACAGAGACACCTCATTAGGCTCCCCCAGCCCACCCTGAGACTGCACAGGAGGGAGGGAGTACCACACCATGCAAAGTGCAGCGGCAGACAGACATGCCAACATGCAGAGGGAGAGAGGGGACAGGATAGCCAGCTCCCCTCCGCCTGCCCCACCCTGCAACATGATTCATGTGGGCAACATCGGCAGGGCTGCGTTTGGACCCCTAGCCCCCTCGCTTTCTTTTACCACCCCCTAACCCCAAGCTGCACCTCTTCCCCTCCAACTTCCCGGCTTCCCCCGGTCACTCGGCTCCAAAACAAAGGTGCTGCAGTGCAGTCTGGAAATGTAATCCAACATGGCCTCTGACTGACTGCCTTGCAGTGGAAGGAGACAGAGGTGTAACTTACTGGATGCGTCGGAAATAGCAACCGATTCCCTGCATAGTGCACTACTTTTGACCAGGGCCTGTATGGCTCTGGTCATAAGTAGTGCATTACAGTGTATTGGGAAAATATTCAGACCCCTTCCCTTTTTCCACATTTTGTTACGCTACAGTCTTATTCTAAAATGGATTAAATACATATTTTTCCTCATCAATCAACACACAATACCCCATAATGACAAAGCGAAAACAGGTTTTTAGAAATGCTTGCAAATTTATGAAAAAATAAAAAGCAAAAATACCTTATTTACATAAGTATTCAGACCCTTTGCTATGAGACTCAAAATTGAGCTCAGGTGCATCCTATTTCCATTGATCATCCTTGAGATGTTTCTACAACTTAATTGGAGTCCACCTGTGGTAAATTCAATTGATTGGACATGATTTGGAAAGGCACACACCTGTCTATACAAGGTCCCACAGTTGACAGTGCATGTCAGAGCAAAAACCAAGCTATGAGGTCGAAGGAATTGTCCGTAGAGCTCGGAGACAGGATTGTGTCAAGGCACAGATCTGGGGAAGGGTACCAAATAAATTATGCAGCTTTGAAGGTCCCCAAGAACACAGTGGCCTCCATCATTCTTAAATGGAAGAAGTTTGGAACCACCAAGACTCTTCCTAGAGCTGGCCGCCTGGCCAAACTGAGCAATCGGGGGAGAAGGGTCTTGGTCAGGGAGGTTACCAAGAACCCGATGGTCACTCTGACAAAGCTCCAGAGTTCCTCTGTTGATGGGAGAACCTTCCAGAAGGACAACCATCTCTGCAGCACTCCACCAATCAGGCATTTATGTTTGAGTGGTCAGACGGAAGCCACTCCTCAGTAAAAGGCACATGACAGCCCGCTTGGAGTTTGCCAAAAGGCACCTGAAGGACTCTCAGACCATGAGAAACAAGATTCTCTGGTCTGATAAACCAATATTGAACTCTTTGGCCTGAATGCCAAGCGTCACGTCTGGAGGAAACCTAGCACCATCCCTACGGTGAAGCATGGTGGTGGCAGCGTCACACTGTGGGGATAATTTTCAGCGGTAGGGACTGGGAGACTAGTCAGGATCAATGGAAAGATGAACGGAGCAAAGTACAGAGAGATCCTTGATGAAAACCTGCTCCAGAGCGCTCAGGGCCTCAGCCTGGGGTGAAGGTTCACCTTCCAACAGGACAACGACCCTAAGCACACAGCCAAGACAATGCAGGAGTGGCTTCGGAACAAGTCTCTGAATGTCCTTGAGTGGCCCAGCCAGAGCCCGGACTTGAACCCGATCGAACATCTCTGGAGAGACCTGAACATAGCTGTGCAGCAACTCTCCCCATCCAACCTGACAGAGCTTGAGAAGATCTGCAGAGAAGAATGGGAGAAACTCCCCAAATACAGGTGTGCCAAGCTTGTAGTGTCATACCCAAGAAGACTCAAGGCTGTAATCACTGCCAAATGTGCTTCAACAAAGTACTGAGTAAAGGGTCTGAATACTTACGTAAATGTGATATTTCCGTTTTTTATTTTCAATACATTTGCAAAAATGTCGAAACCCGTTTTTGCTTTGTCATTATGGGGTATTGTGTGTAGATTGATGAGGGGGGGAAATAATATCATCCATTTTAGAATAAGGATGTAACGTAACAAAATGTGGAAAAAGTCAAGGGGTCTGAATACTATAGGGAGCCGTTTCAGACGCAGCCATTGGCTTGGCTCAGTCCAGCCACTTCAGATTAAGGACACCTCTTCTTCCCCCCAAAAATACTGTGATGAAACCAAACAACAAGGTTGGCTGTATAAGCTCAGCTCAGGAAGTACAGGATAGTGACTACTCTGGACATTTTTATAAATGGTACTGGTATTCCCCTGTCATTAATACCAAACCGATATCTGAGAACATTCTCCCTCCCCTCCACCCGGGTGAGTGTGTGGTTCAATGGAGGGAATTCTGATAGTTGTCATGGTGTAACAGGATCAGTTGCCCTCCACCCCTGCACCCTAGAGCTCCAGCCTTCACCGCAAAGGGCCATTGTGAAGCTGTTAGTAAGAATGGCTGCCTGACCTCGGCTGCTGTACTGCCTCAGTGGGCTGGGCAGAGGCCCCACTGGCTCCAGAGCATGACTCCCTTCAGAGATAAAGCTCCTAAAACGGGGAACCCACCCCAGTCTCAGGGCTGTAATGCCCCCACCCACTACCACCACCTCAATCCCTAAGCCCCTCTTACTGAGAACAGAATTATTATAAAAAGCAGTAGAAGGGCTGTTTATAAGCATGGTTACTACATTTAAGCAATAAGGCCCGAGGGGGTGTGATATATGGCCAATATACCATGGCTAAGGGCTGTTCTTATGCATGACGCAATGCGGAGTGCCTGGATACAGCCCTTAGCCGTGGTATATTTGCGATATACCACAAACCCCTGAGGTGCCTTATTGCTATTATAAACTGGTTACCAACATAATTAGAGCAGTAAAAATTGATGTTTTGTCATATCCGTGGTATGCTGTCAGCCAATCAGCATTCAGGGCTCGAACAACCCAGTTTATAATTTACATTATATTCTGCATACACATTGAAGCCCAGTTATTGACTGACAGGTAACACACTAGTAAGGTTTAGTAGAGAAGCGCTAAGTGCTGACCGTTCCTGGCCCGATGCAGTAAGTAATGCAGAGCAAGCCAGGCCACAGCGACTGACTGGTCAATCATTCATCAGCACTCCTCCACAGGCGCTTATTGAAATTTCAAATATGGATTTTTGTGGTTAATAACTACCATTAGTAGTTACTCACAGCTGTAGAAACATTTCAACAATTAGGCCAGGCAGGCCGTTTGAATCAATGGTGCCATGTGAGCACTGAATGGCATGTTAGTTTTAGTGTTTTCGGGGAGTGTAAGTAGCTAGCTAAATACAGTAGTCCAACTTGTTCTGTTGATACTGTTGCCGTGGTGGGTTTGAGGGTAGAAGAGAAGCGATATCTTCTCTCTGGCATCCTATATCGGACTTCCCCTCCCCAGTCTCTTTTGCTTGGGTCCCCACAGTCGCAATCCCAAACTGTATCCCTCCACCACCACTATTGATTTAAAATTCAAATTTTCACCTAGTTTAATTTTGCCTCAGAAAAGAGGGGAGTGGCGCGCTAAGCACTTTTTGTGCTGCGGCAGCAGAAAGAAGCAGCCAGTGTGTGCGTCTGAAAAGTGTAAATCAGTGTTGAAAGTGTTGTGCGTTATCTCTCGGATGAAACTGCCTGCTGCAACAATAGGATTAAAGCACAACGGATGAAAGAAGCAATTAAACATTATCTGATCAGATTCCCTCAAAGGCACTTTATTTCTGAAGTTCCCTCTCTCTTCTAATACAGTCCTCCATATCCTCTTGAGCCATAGGGGTAGTGGTGGGTAGTAATCTGCAGGGTTTCAGACAGGTAGACACATGGCTTGATGAAGGGACCAGGCTGTGAGCTCTGGAACATATTTCATGCTGACTGGATGACAATAGTATTGCAGTGATAAAGAGAATACATGAATGTCAATTCACACACCATGTCTGAACCAATCTTTTTCCCTTTTTCTGACTCCCTCTGATGCTGTGAAGACCAGATAAGAACTTTCAACGTGAAGGGCTAGTGTGTGTGTGCATGTTTGTACAATTCTTCTGCAATCTCTTACCTTTATGTCCAAATTATAAACTATTACTTTGACTCAAATTTGATATTAGTCCTCATTGGAGCTGGACCTATACAGAGAACGTTGCAGAATTATAGATTTCCATGTCAGTACATTGAGGTGTTGAATGATAGATTTTATATGGCAGTACATTGAGGTGTAGAATTATAGAATTCTATGGCAGTACATTCAGTATATTGAAGTGATCCAATCTGGCAGCCCCATACACCATTTGTTTTCATCAACAGTAAATGCCGCATTATCCTAGAGCCACACACACGTGGTCCTCTGTAGCTCAATTGGTAGAGCATGGCGCTTGTAACGCCAGGGTAGTGGGTTCGATCCCCGGGACCACCCATACGTAAAAATGTATGCGCACATGACTGTAAGTCGCTTTGGATAAAAGCGTCTGCTAAATGGCATATTATTATTTATATTACAAAGGCTGGCTGATGAAAGGCTATGGCTGTGGCCTTGCTCATCACACACACAACTGAACCTGGCTGAAAACAGGTGTCCCTCCCTGACCGACCATGGCTGCATGGGGCTGGGGAGAGGAGGTTTTGTGTTGAAAGAGAAAAAAAAACAATTTAAGGGAATATTCATGACTGCTACCTTTCATCGTTTTTCATCTCTTGATTCCTGGGGCTGTGAAAAGAAGGAAAGTAAATCAGTGGGTGATTGAAGAGGCCTTTCCTGGATAATTCTGTTTGATTGGAGTCTCAGGCTGTCATTACTGACCCTGCCCAACACAGAGAGGAGAGGGAAGGCCCCTCTCTGTCTCTTTAGAGCTGCTCCACACCACAGCCCTCACCCTGGCCCCTTTGTCCTCTCCTCGTCTTCCTTCCCTTGTCAACTCATTTATTCTGTCCATCATGGCTGGGCTCTGACATTAGAGGTAGCAGGAATCTTTGCACCCTGATGGTGATGATGGAGCTCACCCTGGGCATAATGGTGTCAGTTAGATTTGATTAGGGGTTATTTTCAGTTCTTTCCTGCTTTCAGAATGATAGGTTTCCGATGATTGTTTTCTGCGGACAGCATTTTGAACATTGTTTTGACCATAATAACGGAAGCCATGCATAGTGAAGTGTGACTTCCTATGTGGTTTCCTTGTGGTTTCACCTGTTTTCTGTCTACTTTTGTCCTATTTGTCACAAGTACCCATACACTTGAGGAAACAGGCTATTATGCTCCATTTTAAGTTGTTTATCTCAACAACAAGCAAAACAACACATATGTTCGTCTAATTATGGCTACTCCAATCATATTTTAGTGTGATGTCCTTTTGTGTGTGTCAGAACAGTCTTCCTCCGCCATGCTATCCACTCCTGGAACAAAAGCAGTCATGCTGGGAACTCCCCCAGGTAACGCAGTCTGGAGTCAGTAGTGGTGCTTTGTGGGAATCCAATAACTATCATCAGACCTGCTCAATTGTCCAGTCCCACCCCTTCCTTCCTCCCTCCCTTTCTGTCAAGTCCAGCATAATTGGGCCAGCCAGCCAAACACCTAGCTAATTGTGCTACTAACCTTGTCTTTTCTCATTACTACTGGAAATGACCTAGTGAAGTACAGTAGAATAGTCTTTGTCTGTTGCTAGGTGACTTTGAGGCCACCACTAGTAAAAAAGAGGGCTGTCCTGCTACTGCTAGCCTTGGTTAGGGATTCAAGCTTTAAAGAATGTATTTGACATAGAAGACTGTACAACCAGCTCATATTTCCATTCAGTACCACTGTCTGACAGTGGACACTAGTCCAGGAGGCTATACCTGAGGTAGAAGTAAGACAAAGCTAATGCGTGAGTTAATCTCTTAGCCGCTCGTATTCTCAGTAGTCTTCCTGGTCATGTCTTTCTGGGGAAAAGGGGTTGTCCCACCCTGTCTCCCTGCTCTCCCTCGGGTCCTCACGTCCCATAGAGGTTAAACCCGCCTCAAATGGCGCACATGTGTCATAAACACTCCCCGAGCTTTAAAGTCAATTGAGCTCCTACAATGGTCGCCTGCCTCTCAATTTCCCCCAGTTTGAAAACCTAGAAGCCTCTTTTGTATATCAAGCAGCCTTTGTGCCAGCCCCAACTTCAAAGTATGCAGTTTCACTCCAGTTATGGAACACTGGATTCCTATTATAGTAACGTCAGTGGTTTATAACATAACAGTGGATATTCATCCCCAGCCACTCATTTACTAACCAACCTTTTGATGCTACTAGGCTATTTTCCACCCTCCCAGCTAGTCATTCCCATGAGCATTCAACTCCAGAGTCTCCATTTCTAGACATAGGCTACTGTTGTTTCTTGATATGACTATTGTGGATTTCAGATAGTTACAGAACTAGTAAGTCTTTCAACAGCCACGGTAGACCGCTAGGTCACAGCTACGCTGAAGTGCACCCAGGAATTTCTCTCGGGGGGGCTTTCTTTTTTCCGTCTGATTTGTGTTCTGTCCTTGATTGGATGAAAAAAATCCCCCTCTCATCAAATCCCTCTATTAATATCTGCAGAGCGCCCCTCAGCCTCCCCTCCCTGCCTGCCTAGCCTGCATTATTAACGAGCCCTCTCCCAATTAAGATGGATGAGACTGCTCTTGAGGGTATTTGTTCAGGTAAGATGTCTGATTAGCATATCTGATGGATCTGCCTTCACACACTGATTAGAACCTTCCCAGAGGCCCCAGGGCCACTTTAAAGGAACAACTGCACAAATTAGACTTAGACCTAGAGCACACTGGGTTGCTAAAGTAGCCTGGCCACCCAACCCCCTGGGCCCACTTAGCCAAACCCCAGCCCCACTGCTGCCTGCTCCCCTTCTGTGAAGAAGCTGGCTTTTCATTCATTAATTTCTTATTAAGACGTGTATAACAGGATTAGTCTTCTTAGTATTTGGGAGCCAGTGTAGAGAGTCCCTCCTCTCCTGCCACTGTAACAGTGAAGCTCCCTCCTGCAGACAATGGTTGAGACATTTGTGTGTGTGTGTGTGTGTGTGTGTGTGTGTGTGTAGCTGCTAAATGAGGCCAGTGCTATAGGGGAGAAGGAAGAATCTCCTCTGTGTGTGTGCAGGCCAGATGGGACCTGAGCTGCCAACCACGAGACGAGCTCTCCTCCTTCCTTTAGGAGTGTGGGAGGAGACAAGCTTTCTCATTGGGCGAAGTCCAATCCTTCTAGCACGGCTTGGATACTAGTGCTTGCCAGCTCCAACGCATATAATTTCAGGATGGAGTACGTCAGCCTCTGGTTGTGGCTGGTTAGCCATAGGTTCAAAGAATAGGCCTACCTAGTAGACAGAGTGGGGCCTGATAATGTTATCAACACTATGCCCAACCCAAATAATAATGTAATGTCACCTGTTTTTGGCGGGTGATTTGCACTTCTCAGGATAATGCTTAATCTTAGATATTGGCCCATTCTAAGAAGGCCTACTTAGATTCTCTTTGTATGGGCTGGGTTGCTGAAGGGCTCAGCAGTAGGCCGGCTAATCCTCCTCCACATCTATATGTCGATGTGTGAGTCTAGTGGTCTGACCAGCACTCGCCCTCCGTCCGTCTGTCTGTCTGTCCAGAAAGGGGGAGAAGGAGGACAATAAGGTGTGGTTTTAAACTGGTTCAACGTGTTTTAGTTGGGCCTGTGGAGTGATTTGGGTTTCTTTCCTAGAATGTGTGTGCGTGTGTGCATGCTCGTGCATGTAGGTCTATGTGTCTTAAGTGTGTGAGCCAGGGTTGACCTGATTGCAGCAGATAGTCACTCTGTAATCTATTACCCCACCTGCCTCTAGTCTAGTTCTGTGTGCTGCTGCCCGGGCCTGGCAGGCAGCTGTAGCAAGCCCTTCTGTTTTGATGTCAGCACATCTGAAGTGTCAGGTACTGCAGAGGCTAGGCTAATGAAACCCAGTCTGGCTAGCACTGCTCCCTACCTGCTCCCTGCTTCCCAATGCCTGGCACGGGGGAAAGAGCAGCCAATTAATAGCTACTGCAACACCTTGTTACTGGAGCAGGAGGCTAACTGTCTGTCTGCCATGGTGCCTGGTGGAGCATGGCGATGGGCTGAGCTGATTATCTTTACTGTGCTTTCAGAAAGGAGTTTGGTTCAAAATACTGAAAACATTATGTTGTGTTGCAAGGTAGTTTAGAATGGTGCGCTGTTATTGGAAGAAAGTTATTTCTTCTTAACGGAATATCAATAGCATTTCCTCCACTATAGCCCACCAGAGAGCTACCCATGCACCTTCCTTTCCCCTCCGGCTAGTGATAATTGAATTGGCCTCAGCCCCAGTTACACGACAGACTAGCACACTGCCTCTTGTCCTGTTCTCCTTCCTTGCCCTGCCCCTTTCTCTCTCTCTCTTTCTCTCTCTCTCTCTCTCTCTCTCTCTCTCTCTCTCTCTCTCTCTCTCTCTCTCTCTCTCTCTCTCTCTCTCTCTCTCTCTCTCTCTCTCTCTCTCTCTCTCTCTCTCTCTCTCTCTCTCTCTCTCTCTCTCTCTCTCTCTCTCTCTCTCTCTCTCTCTCTCTCTCTCTCTCTCTCTCTCTCTCTCTCTCTCTCTCTCTCTCTCTCTCTCTCAATTATTTGTATTGTAATGCCGGAGCTTGGCTCAGTGCCCAGTTTCAGCCATTGATGTCACTTTCCCCTCCCTCCTCCGTCCACCCTGTCTCCTCCCTCCCTCCTTCCCTTCCTCCCTCTGTTTCAGCAAAGTCCAAACGCTCCTCTCGCTGTGGCGAGGGAGGCAGCATGCCTCTTTGGAATGCAAGCATGCACATTCCTACACACACACCGAGCCCAGCAGACACAGTGCCCTGGCAGCTCTTTGGGTCATTGTGTTTGGCACGTGGCCCTGGGTAGGGGGGTGTGCCACCACCCTGCATCCCCTCTACCCCCTGCCTGAATCCACTGGGCCTTGGCAGACAACTCCTGCTGAGTAAGGAATGGAGCCTCTCTCTTGCTCTCTGTCTGTATCCAGGCTAAATTGATAGGCAGCTGCCCACTTCTACAATCATACCCATGATTTTATATTCTGGAGGCCTATGGGGGGAACTTTCATTACCAAACTCCTCCATACCCCATGTGGTGTGGGAGTTCCAAGACTTTCTCTCCCTCCCCCTTAAGCAAATTAATTGTTTTCTTCCCCCTCAGTGAGTCAATTATTTTTGCAAAATTCCTATGTTTAATCTAGTTGTGGGATCTGCTTTTTCCCCCTCATTTCACATAGTAGCCCTCCCCTCCCCTCCCCTGGCTATCCTCTCCAGGCGATATGTCTGAACAGACAGCAACTATTCAAGGTGGAGCTTCCTGGCTTTCAATACCCCACAGCATAAAGGGGGTTTCACAATCCACATTCACATTCCTGGTCATAGTGGTGTATGATCCTCTTCCATGTGTGGGTTTAGGCTGAGCAGTGTAGCGTGGCCGGTCGCTGCGTGCCGATACAGGAAGAAGCTTTAAGCTGAGATTTGAGAGAGGGATATATAGTAGAAGGGTGCCCTGCCCTCAACTAAGTGTGTGTGTGTGTGAGCGTTTAATTGCCTGGTGCTGGTAGTGTATTGTGGTACCAATAGCGGTGTTTGTTGTTACTGGAGTGGCCAGTGTTTGTCTAACAGCCTGCCAGGTCCTAGTCAGGTCTGTAATCAGACGGAGGTTAAAAACTAAAGCAGGGTGGGAGAAGGCAGCTAGCCAGCCTAGAGCCAAGCCTAGAGCTTTTATTTTGCCCATTCCTCCCATTTTTTCACTTCGGTGAAAAAAGAAGGAAAACTTATTTTAAAAACATCCCCACTTCTCACAAGGAAGGAAGAGAAAGTTGTTTGAGAATGGAGCTCCTTGAAAGCAGGCTTTTCTGCGTTGCTGTATCCCCCAGCTAACAGCTAACAGCTAACTCACCAAGGACGGCCACCGACGTGTGCCAAGTCAGGCGGGTCTAGCTGGCACTTGCCCAGTCCACAGCATACATTGTTGTTAGCGTTTGCTGTCTTTTTGTGATGGCAACGACCTTGATGTGAAGAGGGAGGGACTGGGAGGAGGTGAACAGAACAGCCCTGTATTATAACTAAGCCATGTAGTTGAGATTACTGTGCCACTGTGGTTAATGGCACCTGAAGGAAACAATGTTGCCACCGTCTGAAGCTAGTTCAGGTTATTACTAGTATAGAATGACATATAGTATCCAATAAGAACGTAAAAACGAGCTAGTCCTCAGCCTTTGTGATGTCACTGCCCTTACCAATAGGTTTACGTCTGGGTCTGTGTGACTCTGCATGGAAAACATCTCCTTTCACTGCAGTATGATAGTTATGGGTCTTTAGGCACAGAAGGTTATTACATGCTAAAGAGACAGAATGTCAGGAAAAGTTTCTCTGTTTCATTATTCAGTGGAGAGGAGGCGGGTTCAAGCCAAATCAGAGGAGTTGATTTGCTGGCTGTCTCTCTGTGGCGACCTCTCATAGGTGAGGCTCTTTAACCAGTCTGGAGTGCTACTTTATGAATATTCACCACCGCATCCCCGGTGACCAAAGCAGTGTTTAAATCTACATAATTTGTCTTTAAGTGCCTTTCAGATGGCCTTTTCCTTTCTGTCGTGCTCCGGAAAAGGAGCCATGCTTATTAATCAAGCTCTCTTTGTGAGAGAACGCTACGACCGGTCCAAAAGCTACTCAAACGCTCCCGCTGGATGAAGGCATAGGTCATTTTTAAAGCACTTGTATCGATGTCCATTCTCTTCAAGTAGAGCTTAAATGAGATGCATTGGAGTACGGGGGGAAATATGTGGAGCGAATGTTAGGTAATAGGTGTGTGTAGCGGAGTGTATATTATAATTACTCACATTATAAAATACACTTGTAGGAGTTCTGGCTTGTCTAATGATAGTTGGTGTTTCAGGCTCCCTCCAGCACTGCAGCATGACACACAGCTCAGCTCTTGGATTTCCACACTGGACATGCTTGTTTTTACTGGCACCCATTGTCTACACATCCAGAATTGTAAAGCTTGCATCATTGTTGGTTTAGTCTTAAGTTGTCTTTCTCCACTGGTCTATCTGGCCTATTGTTTTTGGGGTGTGCCTATCAATACAGGCATCGCAGCCTAATGGGCACTGAATGCATATACCGCCCCCTGACTCTCCGATCTGCCACCCTGATGACATGGCCTCTGTCTGCCCTGAATGGAGCGCCATGGAAAGCCTCTATTTACCCATAGACATAGCATACAATGCAGAGCCGTCTATGTGGAAAGAGGGGAAGAGAAGGAAAGAGTAAGCAGAACCCAGGGAACATACCACCCAAGGCTCGTATTACGGCTCAGGCTCACATGCTTGGTAGGTTATTGTGAGGTTCCTCATCCAATGTCTGCATATGTCTCTTTGTTCACAATGTTTTATGAATTTCGGGTCAATGTGAAAGTGGGGAAATCGAGGGAAAGATTCAACAGGACTTTGGGTAGATGGACACCAAGGTAGACAGAGAACTACGTTGTCTCCATGTAGGCTAGTTTCTACTAATGACGTCCTTCTGTCTGTATGGAATCTGGTACTTTAGAATGGTGGTCCGGTGGGTCCATTGAGCGGGCTGGCTTTATGTGTCCCTCAGCGCTTGCCTTAGAGGCGCTGTCACTGGTGAGCTGCTCTTTTCAGAGTGTCAGGGCCATGTGAATGAATGGCTGTCTAGCGATAAGGCCTTTTCTTTGTAAACACAGCAGAGCCAAAGTGCATTGTGTGGTATTGTTTACTGAGCCTTGCCTTTTATTCTGGCTGCATGTGTGAACGCTTGACATTATTTGGTGCGGGCCTGAATGAGCTGGTGTCAGTTTTATCGCATCCCCCAGGTTATTGAGTTCACTTGTTTTTGTGCTCTAAAATAAACTGACAGCAGAGCCAAATCCCCTGTTATAATCTTTACAATATGGACGCCACATGTCGGGGTTTTCTGCTGGAGCGAGAGACTGATATTTCACTTACTGAAACCGGTGGCAAATATGACAAAGATACAAGTTGAATTGTTGAAATGACTGTTGAAATGGTTACTTTGCCACGGCCACAGTTATAGTGTTTCTCCTATATTGCAATGCTCCAGTGGTTCAATGATTGAAAGAAAGGAATAACATGGGTGATGTAATATAACCAGGGACTTGGGATTCTGTCTGTCCAATCCTAAGACTCCCCCACACACACTACCCATTCAAAGGTCCCAGCCAGAGCCAGCACTGAGAAAGCCTCTCGCACCCTCTCACAAAATAACATCCCGTTTCACCGCAGTGCTAAGTAACCGGGAGCAATTGTGTTCCGAGCACCATCAATTCCTTTTGGCACCCCCCCTGTTGTCTCTCTATCTCATTTCTGTTCTCCACACATCTCCTTCTCTCTCTTTCTCCTCCTTCTCTTTCTTCTGCATGCAGCATCTCTGGAGCAGCAGCAGTGGTGTCTAGGACCCTGCTTCCAAGCTGACGCCTGCTAACCGCTGTTTAAGCTTTGTGGTGGGCCAGGCCCCTGCCTGAGGCCTAAACAGACCCGGCGAGAACAAAGGGCTCCTGTGAATCCTGGTCCCAGTGGGCAGCCGGTGCAGGGGGAATAAAGCAGGTCACGGCGAGATTAAGACTGCACTGTGTGCATGCGGAGGGGAGCGGGGGCGCTAGCGCATCGTTGGGCTTTTTTCAGGGTGCATGCCAGCTCACAAGGAAAGGCAGTCCCCTGAAAGAAAAGTAGGGAGGGGTGAAAGAAGAAGGGGGGAATAGGCCTAGAGAATGGAGGAGTTTGGGAGTTGGAGGAAGGGGGAATAGGCCTAGAGAATGGAGGAGGTTTGGGAGTTGGAGGAAGGGGGATAGGCCTAGAGAATGGAGGAGTTTGGGAGTTGGAGGAAGGGGGATAGGCCTAGAGAATGGAGGAGGTTGGGAGTTGGAGGAAGGGGGATAGGCCTAGAGAATGGAGGAGTTTGGGAGTTGGAGGAAGGGGGAATAGGCCTAGAGAATGGAGGAGTTTTGGAGTTGGGGGGGGGGTCATTTGAGTTTGCCGCCATTACATTGCCTTCACTTCAGCTGATCTGAAGCGGTACCGGAGTGCCAAGTCTAAGTCTAGGTCCAAAAGACTTCTCAACAGCTTCTACCCCCAAGCCATAAGACTCCTGAACAGCTAATCATGGCTACCCGGAATATTTGCACTGCCCCCCCACCCCATCCTTTTTACGCTGCTGCTACTCTGTTAAGTATTTATGCATAGTCACTTTAACTCTACCCACATGTACATATTACCTCAACTACCTCAACTAGCCGGTGCCCCCGCACATTGACTATGCAACGGTACCCCCCTGTATATATAGCCTCCCTACTGTCACTTTATTTTACTGTATATATAGCCTCCCTACTGTCACTTTATTTTACTTCTGCTCTTTTTTTTCTCAACACTTTTTTGTTGTTGTTTTATTCTTACTTTTTTTGTTTAAAATAAATGCACTGTTGGTTAAGGGCTGTAAGTAAGCATTTCACTGTAATGTCTGCACCTGTTGTATTCGGCGCATGTGACCAATAAAATTTGATTTGATTTGATTTGAAGCCTGTCTTTACAGAACACAACACACCTTCAGGGTCCCAGGCAGCATCATAATGCAGGCAAGACAAAGCTTCATATCATGCCTCATCCTTTGTGTCAGGCCCTCTGGTTTTGTCCTGGTCCAGATGCTAAGCTTGGCTTTATGAACATTTTATGAAGTCAACCAGAAGCCCAATTGCAGATCAGTGATCGCTAGCTTGTTAATGGACCAATGGAGACGTCAGTTCATCTCGCCTCAGCTGTACATTTGCTCATAGCTTCCGCGTCATTATGGCAATGGTTTGGTTTGTGAGGTGGGGGAGGAGGAGGTTTGTGTCCCGACAAGCTCACAGTATCTTCAGACTTTATAAGCTTCTTATAAGCTTTGTCCTTCCTTGAAGTTTCCTTTGTTTTGTTTCTTTCCATCTGAGACTGGTTTACAACTGAAGGGGTTAATAAGTTATGCCAAAAGTGGCGATTAGATTTGTGATACACATTTTCTGTCTTTAGCCACTTGCTATTCTTTGCACCTTTTCACATAGTCGACGGCAGCGTTTTTCTTTTTTGAGTTTTATGAAATATAAGACTCTTAATGCTCACTTATCTAGCATAGCTGACCGTGATTCAAGAACAAACACGCCTCACAAGAGGCATTTTGCCGCCCTGACTGCTCCTTGTCAATTGCAACAAGACGGCGGCAGATGGTTCCTTGCGTGCTTGCATATTAAACAGGAATCCTTACATTTTAAGGGCACACGTAATGAAAGGCCAGTGTTAGATGAGTGCTTTAGGGGCCATAGCTGTAGAGACTGGAGACAAGAGGCGGTTGATAAGAGCATCGCTAGGAATTGAGGAGCTGACCTGATCTATCAGTAATTGGGGGATAAATGCAGCTTGGTGACCTTTGGGAGCTGTCAGCTTCTCTTATGCACCCTGGCTGCCCCTCAGCTAGCCGCTAACCCGCTAACTGCAGCTCCTTCCCTCCACACACAAGGCCAAGGAACAATGCGAGGCACGCAAACAAAGCAAACGAGCTGCGAAACACCAGATCTCTATCGTTTTGTTTGGCCTTGGGTAAGAGGTTTGCTCACACACACAGGAGTGAGGAGAAGGCTGGCCAGTTTTCTGTACACATCACCAAGGCCCTTTGAGTGCTGTACTGTGTACTGACTGGAATAACCCAGGTGTTTGTTTGTGACGAACATTGGATATACTGTATTTTCTTCTCTGCTACACATTGCGCAGCGCCATTCAAGGGAATTCAATTTACCTTCCACACACAAGGAACATTCGCTGTTGCATCCTACAATGTCTTGAATTGGTCTTGGAAATGGAATATGCTTTCTCAGCTCTGCTTTTAGTATGGCAGCCATGAAGACCTTGAGCCCAAATAACAATGAGGGGATATCCCCCTCCCATTCTGTCGGCCTCCAGTTGAAGAGCTAGCGTTCTTTTATCTCAAGCAGGACATCTGTATGTGATTACGGCCCATCCCAACGTGCTACGATTCATCTTCTCCTTTCAACCCGCTCTCTCTCTCTCGTCCATATTTATCTCTTCCAGTAAGACTGCTCTCCTGCCTGAATCTATGAATGATCAGCAGCCAAATAAAGGCACTTCAGCCAGGTCTGGTTTGCATCAGGTGCTAAATGATTGTTTTGATCTTCCCCAGTGCTGCGTTGCTAGCTATAGCGCAGATTTGTATTCCCCCCCAACTCAATGACTAGCCTACAAGCTCAATACACATCACAAGGTAATGGGAAATTGGCTGACGCATCTCATGTTAGATTTCCGTAGACGTCAGTGCCTGTGTTTTTAAGGGAGGCCCAGTGAAAGGGAGTTGATTAAAGCTTTTTCCCGTCTATGCCATCCCATAGAATTCAAGCGAATCAGAAATCAATTGAATGTGATCATGACAAATGGCTCCCAGTGCTGGGGCCATGATGGTGCTGTTGCGAAATCACAAATGAATCAATCAGGCCTTTATCAGATCAGCGGGCCCGGGGCCTTGTGTGACGTTGAATGCACTGGTGTGTCTGTGCATATCCATGTCTGTTGTGTGGAGATAGATGGGTGGGGGGCAGGGGTGCTGTGTTAACCTCCTTGCTGCTGGAACAGATGGAAGGTGGGCTGGGATGGGCTGGGCTGTGGCTGTAGTTGGGGTGGAATGGAATGGGCAGAAAGAGAGGGGGGTCCCAGGCTGTGGAGGCTGTACTGTGCGTGCTGTGTTGGCCCAG
Source organism: Coregonus clupeaformis (assembly GCF_020615455.1). NCBI lineage: Eukaryota > Metazoa > Chordata > Actinopteri > Salmoniformes > Salmonidae > Coregonus > Coregonus clupeaformis. The sequence goes on along the minus strand of NC_059205.1, from coordinate 38,110,192 downwards.
CTCCCTCCCTGCCTGCCTGGCATACAGATCTCCAGCTCAGCCTCCATGGCTGATTAGAGGTTAATGGTTTAAGAGCGGGAAGGGACTTCCCTCTGATTGGCTGGCGGGGCCCGCGTGGGCGGGCCGGCGGAGTGGCAGATGGTGCAGGCCCAGTGAGGGAGGGAGGAAAAGAGGGAGCAAATGAATGAGGGGGTTCTCTCTCCTATCCTCTCCTATCCTCACCTCTCTTCCCACTCACCGGCTATGGAAGGCCTACACGTATAACCCCAACCTCACCACTGCATCCAGCGAGCAGCCATTGCTGCAGTAGACAGATGGTTGGTGGGCTCCGCCTCAGCAGAGTAAATGAGTCTAAAAGCCCAGGATGTAGGCTGGAGGAGCTGCATTAGAAGCATCACCCCCAGATTAATTATTATGACTATTAGACACTGCAGCAGACGGATCAATGAGCTGGACTCAAAGGTCTCAACGGTCTCAATGGCTTACTGCCTCTCTCCTCCTAGCTCCTACTTAGACATATCAGGCCTCGTTATACCTATATAACTGTAGGCATAAACCCAGTCACTTGGTGCTATGGACAGGATGGTGTAGAGTAAGAGTAACCCTACTGAAACGAACCCCCTCCCTCCCCTGGCTCAGTCATATTGTTCATGTAGCATCCATGTAGGCTGCAACCATCCAGGCTCCTCCCCCACAGCACAGCTCATCCCCAGGGACAGACGGCCATGTGCTTCTGCTCAAGATCAAATCAGCTTTGTGGGGCTGGCAGGGCTCCCAGAACCGTACATTAATTTCACCTTTGTTAGAAATTCATCTGTTTAGGGGCTTTACAACAGTATGGGGAAATAACTGAGGGAAAATGCTATATCTAATGGTTGCGACGATGGTTTTGCATATCTCTGTCATAGTGAACAAAGCCAGTGCTGTGAGAAGGGTAGGGACCTCTGTGTGATATCACAGTCCCAGTTAAGTAGTGGTCTAGAAAAGAGAGAAGGGAGCTTCAGCGGCTGCTTTTAGATCTGACCCCTATAGCTGATTCAGAGCTGGCCTCCTTCAGAGCTGGCCTCCCGATGGGAAGTGACTTCTACTGCAGTGCCAATAGCCTCCTACTGTAGGTAGGGCTGCAGTGACTAGAACTGGCAACACACTAATTCATCTGCACTCTGCTGCCCCTGACCCGGTCTCTGACGTCAACCTGTTTTTCTGCCGTCACTTCTCTCTTCCTGCTGTTTTGGTCCGGGCCCGAACAAGCTTGTATAGAATAAACACCCACAGCGTCTTGTATTGCCGCAAGCTTGTGTACATTAAATAAGCCAGCCGTGTCTGCCACATGGTCCGTCCTCCTCCTCCCTCCCCAACCTCCAAAATCAGCTGTCCTCTCCTCCTCTATGCCTGGCGGGCCATGGCAACCTGCTGGGACTCTTCCTGGAGACAATTGAGAGTTGCCACGGAGTGTGCAGAGTGCTGGTCTGACCCATAATAGCCGTGGCAGCGTGTTGTGTTGATTACTACTCCCTCCATCCCTGCCTGACTGACTGACTGACTGACGCAGCAGCAGCAGTGTCTTGCATTGTGACTGAACTGACACCTCCACACCACCTGCTGACGACACCCAGACCCTCCTCCTCAGGACACACAGACACCCCTCCCTCATCTAGAAGAGCGTCACTGTTTACAGGGTCTAGGCAAGGTACATAAAGGACGCACACAGTGGGGAAGGAAGGAGGGTTCCAAGAAGCTTCTAGAGAATGATAGGAAAGAAAAGAGCAGCGGAAAGGGACGGCAGGATCACATTCAGCGACGCGGCCGGCCAACAAAAGACAGGGCGGGGGCTGGGGGGAAACGGAAGGAGGGCCCTTCATGTCCATCAGCTGCAGATGCCTGGCTCTCTACTGTAGGGAACACTGTGAAAGGAGATGAGGAGCCACCTTACCCTGCCTGCCCTTCTTTAACCAGCAGCAGGCTGTGGCACTGCAGCAACTGTCAGATTCAGACCCACACCACACTGCAGCACGGAGATAGGGCATCATAGTCACCCTCACACCGAGCACAGGCCCCATACTGCAGTCTGCAGCCACTCTACATACAGGGACTGACCACAGAGGTGAGCGAGGCCGCTGGGTCTAACTCTACATCTCCATAGGTAGCACATGTGGTACTTTACGTATAGTTGTGTCAGCAATGTTCCCTCAAATGTTTTGGGGCCCTGAGCAAATTTTAGGTCTTGTGAGCGAAAACTGATCTGAAAAGCGCATTCACTTGCGGGTGATTGAATTGTGCTCTGGCTCTGCCTACAAGAAAATCACAGACTTCATCTTGCAAAGTTAGATTTGGTTTGGTTTGTTGCATTGAAAAGGGGCTGATTTATTGTTGATTCGATCACAGAAAAAAACATTGATCTATATAGTGCAAACAAATGGGGCGAACTCAGTGAAGTTCAATCTCTTGCGTATCTGCGCCGCATGGCATTGCCTCTGCGAGGCAGTCCTGGAGGAAGTGTGCGGCACGCGCGCCGTTTAGAGGGAACATTGGTTGTCAGGCCTTGTTCTTTCGAGTTAGGGACACATCTTGATAAGATTGTAAAACCCATACACATCTCTTCTTGTGCAACTGCCAAAGACGCAGCAGTACTCTACCTACAGTACCAGTCAAAAGTTTGGACACACCTACTCATTCAAGGGTTTTTCTTTATTTTTACTATTTTCTACATTGTAGAATAATAGTGAAGATATCAAAACTATGAAATAACACATATGGAATCATGTAGTAACCAAAAAAGTGTTAAACAAATCAAAATATATGTTATATTTGAGATTCTTCAAAAAGCCACCCTTTGCCTTGATGACAGCTTTGCACACTCTTGGCATTCTCTCAACCAGCTTCACCTGGAATGCTTTTCCAACAGTCTTGAAGGAGTTTCCACATATGCTGAGCACTTGTTGGCTGCTTTTCCTTCACTCTGCAGTCCAACTCATCCCAAACCATCTCAGTTGGGTTGAGGTCGGGGGGATTTGTTTAACACTTTTTTGGTTACTACATGATTCCATATGTGTTATTTCATAGTTTTGATATCTTCACTATTATTCTACAATGTAGAAAATAGTAAAAATAAAGAAAAACCCTTGAATGAGTAGTTGTGTCCAATCTTTTGACTGGTAGTGTATGTGTTTCAATTTATAAGATCACTTTTTTTCTGTAAACAAAACCTTTCAGTGCAGCAGTTCCTCCCTCTCTATAGACTGGGGGTTAGATTTACATTTTACATTTTAGTCATTTAGCAGACGCTCTTATCCAGAGCGACTTACAGTTAGTGAGTGCATACATTTTCATACTGGCCCCCCGTGGGAAACGAACTCACAACCCTGGCGTTGCAAGCGCCATGCTATACCAACTGAGCTACAGGGGACTAGATCCCTTTGAGATCTCCTCAGAGGTGTATGGCAGAAGGCTTGGACTACAGAGTTTGGTTCTCCCTCGTACTGAGTGTACATGGACTCTGTCATCAAATGAGTGGAACAGTAAGGATGGAGGTATTATGAGCGTGCACCATGTACATCTTCTCTTTCCATTGTGGAGTTAGTGTTTACAGCAAGGATGGTATCATCATAATCTCTGATGAAAACACATCAGTCACCTCTTCTATCTCCCCTCTGATGGCTTACTGTTACATTACACAGAGCTGCCTTAGAGGAACATGGTGGTGAGCTGTAAGGAGTTGACAAACTCCTGTTAGTAACAAATATGACTTGTTTTTCACACTTTGGATTGTTTCATAAATTGCTGCATTTATTAGTTAGGGTTATGGCATACATACTTTCTGTAAGTTTGCTGTGAAATCACTCCCTGGAAAACAGTGGCAAGTGTTCATGAGTGGACTATCCTGGCTAAATACATAAAATGACATGAACTGACTCAAAGCTTTACTTGAACAACAACAACCTGAGAACAGATTAGATATATAGGATAAGGATTATTCCAGAAACTATAATTGTCCATTTGCGTCTACTGACTGTTCTTCAAGTAAATGTTTTTATTTGATTTATTATTCTGTGGACATTGTTCCCAAGGAGTCCTTGTGCATAGAGTTGTATGGTTTAACTTCGCAATCATTGTTTTTTGTTTGACATTTTAAAGTGAAGAATCTGAGTCTCAGCATCACTCTGTTACCGTGGAATGACCCTTATCCCACATCTTACTAGTTTGCTAGTTTGTTCCCTTGTTTCTGTCATTTTGATATAGTGTACCAGTTTTACAAGATTGCCTTGGAAATAGACCAAGACCATACTTGTACAGTACAAGAGTTGATGACTGAATGGAAGAAAAATGGACGCAGTAAACACAAAAGTCCGCCATTTTCTCCACAAGGTTTCCATGCATCTTTGTCTTTCACAAAATTTACTTTCAACTCTGCATTGTGCTGCAAGTAATTTGCAACACATCAGGGTAGCCTCTCTCCTTTTCTTTTATCAAAAGGAAAACAGACATCACCATAAACTCTCCTTAATCAGATGGGCCTGTGGTTTTGGCTCAGCCTGAAAGGGTTTGGCAGTAAATTGGACGTTGAATTTACACCCCCCCCCCAAAAAAAAACAGGGGAAGAGGGGGTCTAGTTTCTCAGAAGAACTCATCTGGGAAAGGCTTTTGTGGGATTTGGCAAGAGAACTGCAGGCTTTACTCCCCCGTCTCACTAGTCTAACCCTAGAATTAATTTTGTATTTGTGAGCATGTGTGTGTGTGAGCTTGTGTGTCTGTGAGCATGTGTGTGTGCGTGTGAGCTTGTGTGTTTGTGCATGTGAGCGTGTGTGTGTGTGTGTGTGTGTGTTAGGCATTCCAGGTCTGTTACAGTTCACTCAGTATGGTAGCAGTGATCTGCTGCAGCCAGACAGGTTGGTGTTTATTAGCTTAGCCTTGGTTAGCTGATCTCTCTAAGTTGAAGATTTGTAGGTTGGGCTTTTTATATACCCCTCTATGTTGTATTGGTGTGTGTAGTGTACCTATGTCCAGTGGGTATTATGGGTAGCCAGGGGTGAGGTGCTACAACCCTTTATCAACATTCAATCTGCTATCATGGGTCGCCTGGCATCTAGCCATTAGTCATCCAGCCAGGGAACATAGAAATGAAATGAATAGAATGTGTTTAAGTTCAGGGAGCAGGCCTGGTTGCTATGGTTTGGTGGGATACTGTGATATAGTAATTCAGTTCTGTTCTCCGAGCCAGCCCCCTCTCTGAGCCTCCCTCCAGCATTAATAATTTACCAGTCAAAGTGAGCTGCCAGACTTTCTATTGGACACACACCCCTTTACCATCCCTCCTGCTGCATGCGCTCTCTCCTCTCCCCTCCCTTTTCCCCTCAACAACCGACTGACTGACTTCAAACCTCAAATATGCCAGAACCTCGCAAGCAGGCAGGAGCATTTCCTGTGAAGAAACTGTTTTAATGTGGTCCAGACCTATTTAACTAGTATCCACTTTCTACTTCACTATCTTATCTACTCCCTTTGTATTACACATCTTATCAGCTAACTAAACTACAAACATGGTTTATTTGAGAGCGCTTTTATGAGCTGTAACCTGCCCTCAGTTGTTATTATTTTAAGATCGTGTACTACGTGGCTTGAACTTCTAGCTTCCCTTGAACTGATTATGATTCTGCTAGCTCAATCCCAGAGTGCTTTGGGGCTAGATAACTTTTTTTTGTTTTGCATACTGGTGCTCTCTTTGTAAAGGTTAACTTCATCACATGTTACTTTGCAGGATTCTTTGTGTGTGTATGTTGCCAGAATGTTTTGACAACCCCTTCATTACTTATGTGACTTTTAGAGTGCTGAGTCACAACTATTCTTCAGCTGAATGTACTGCTAAAGGTGGAAGATGTGAAATCACAGCAGTAATTTCAATTTTGATCAACTCTGCTGACACCGGTCTTCTCTCCCTCTCTCTGTCTCTCCAGGTTTCCACCTCAGTGGCACGGTCACAGAGCCCGCCTCCCAGTCGGAGCCCGAGGTCACCCACAAGGTGGCCATCAGCTTCGACCGCTGCAAGATCACCTCGGTCACCTGCGGCTGCGGCAACCGAGACATCTTCTACTGCGCCCACGTGGTAGCCCTGTCCCTTTACCGCATCAGAAAGCCGGAGCAGGTCAAGCTGCGGCTGCCCATCTCTGAGACCCTGTTCCAAATGAACAGAGACCAGCTACAGAAGCTGGTACAGTACCTCATCACAGCACACCACACAGAGGTGCTGCCCACCGCCCAGAAATTGGCAGACGAGATCCTCTCGTCCAACTCTGAGATCAACCAGGTCCATGGTAAGAAAGACACACAACACCAATACATCAGTTGTCCCCATGTTCACATAAAGTCTACATTTGGTGAATAATTGATTCACGTTTATCACAGGAGATTAGACAGAACAACAAGGTTTTAGTCTTTACCTGCCACAAGATGGCCACATATTGTGCTTTACCCAGAGCCTCTGCTAGTCCCTTACACTCCTTAGTTTCTACCCCAATCTTCCTCTGATGGGCTTGAAGAGCAAGGTGTGATGTCTGGCAGAGTCCTGACAGAGTACTGATTGTGGTACCAAAGCAGCAGACAGGCCTCTGAGGCATCAAACAACTCGTTTGATGCCTGAGTCTCCCAGCCTGCTGGTGCTTTGCATTTCTAAAAGTAAAAAAAAAACAAGGAGAAGGAAGTAAAAGAAGAAAGTCAGATGTCAGCGTGCTAACATTCCTAACTGCTCTAGCTCAGCACCAGAGCAGGCATGAAAAGCCCCCAGTTATCCCTCTAGTCTGGAAAACAGAGGGTTTGTCTTAAATGGCACCAGGGTGCCATTTGGGACGAATACAGGGGAACTCTGCAGCCTGCTATCTCTCCACATCACTATCTAAATATTTATCCACCCCAGCCTCTTAACAAGGAAGTCCATCGCCCAGTTTCCTGGTGTTGTTTGCTGTCGGTGGGTTGAAGTGGGAGCCCCCTTGACAATGAAGAAGGAGGATTTGATTGAGGGTTTGATTGTGGAATGTGAATGTTCGGATGCAACATTGACTTGGCAGGACTTCAGTTGGTTCTACTGGGCTGATCAAACGGGTGCTACCTATAGGACGCCTACCTAGGTTTACATACCTAGGGGTCACACAGTGTTTCAGTTTTTTAGGTGTTTGCTTAATTAGAAAAATATTCAACTAACAAACTTTGTCTTATATGAGGTTAGATTTGAGGTGATTATTGTTATAAGGCATGTTTTGGGGCCTGTTAGCTTTAGTTGTGGTTTTAATTAATCCTTGGTCTGACATTCTCTTTCTGTTTGTATTCCCAGGGGCCCCGGACCCCACGGCAGGGGCCAGCATCGATGACGACAACTGCTGGCACCTGGACGAGGAGCAGGTCAGGGAGCAGGTCAAACTGTTCCTGTCTCAGGGAGGGTACTACGGCTCCGGGAAGCAGCTCAACTCCATGTTCGCCAAGGTACGTCTGTCTGTCTGTCTGTCTGCATGAATATTCAGTATCAAAATCTATCCCGGATGACTTGCTGTGTATTTAATGAATGTTTTCTGTAGGTGCGGGAGATGCTGCGGATGCGTGACTCTAACGGTGCCAGGATGTTGACCCTGATCACGGAACAGTTCATGGCCGACCCTCGCCTCTCTCTGTGGAGGCAGCAGGGGACTGGCATGACGGACAAGTGTCGGCAGCTATGGGACGAACTGGGTAAGTTCCTCTCACATCCTTAAATGTACAGTGTAGAGCTCCAATTCACACAGAACACAGTTCTAGATGATTATTAGGGCCTATGTATTATAATGTATTGCAGAAGGCTATCAATGCATACATAATGCATTATGAAGAGGGTATTCATAGGAAGTGTAACTGACCAACTGTCTCATTGCTGCTTGGATGTTATTGAATTGCGTCAGTTGAAAACCATATGCCCTTGTCCAAAGCACTGTGTCGTTCGCAGTTGGTTAGTTGGTTAGCTAGCAGCTAGTCAAGGTACATCTGAAAAACCTTTCTGCTCAAAGAGCAATCCCAAATGGAATGTGACCTCACCACTTCGGTCAGCACAGCTATGTAACTGTTTCCTAACTGGAAAGCCACCATGATACACGTGATGTGAGATATCGCTCTCGCCCCATGCATGCGGCCATAGGAGTGGATCAATCAGTGGTGGAGTCAGTCTGTGATTGTGCAGCAGTCCAGCAGTGCATACATCAGGGTCAAGCACTCACCTCTATTGGGATTGCATGAAAAAGGGCCGGGATCAATGGGGTTTTCAACCTCCCCAGTATTGATCGGAGCATTTAAAGGGGTCGATGACTGCAGATCCTGAGGAGGTTCATTGGAGAGCAACAGCAGAGAGAAGTTTGCTGTGCCTCTCTCCCTCCTCAGGGACACACAACAGAACAGCAGAACCCTGGCTCAGGGGTAATGTTTAGTTACTGGGGAGCGACAGGACAGGGCTCTCTGATTGGCTAGGACTGCCACAGGATGATCACCAAAGCGGCCAATCAAAGGTATTATTGTTGGGGGGGGGGTTTAAAGCGACCGTGCTGCACTCTAATACGCTGTTAGTACCAGAAACTGTCCGTGTGGTCAGGAATGAGTACCCTAACAAAGTGCTCTGAAACTAGGGTTTAAAAGGTAGCAAGAAGGAGGGGGTGAATACTGGTAATTAGTTACCTTTCGATAGGAAGGGACGTGAGGGGTAAACTAGTTCAGTTCCCTTTCCTGAGTCTATACTACTAAGGATCAGTCTAACATCCCAGTGCCTTTGTTTTAAAGATGTGACTTTAATACAGTCCAACCCGGACCACAACATACACTGTTAATTGTTATGACCCATTCACAATATTACCATAGAAGGACATGATCTTTCTATGGACCCTCACTCCTCTATACCGAAATAGTCAAACATTATTGGATATTCCACCCATTGACCTTTACCCCCTGACCTTTGTCCTTCCCCAGGTGCCCTGTGGGTGTGCATCGTGCTGAACCCGCACTGTAAGAGCGAGGAGAAGAGCGGCTGGCTGAAGCAGCTGAAGAAGTGGGGCGACATGGACATCTGTCCCCTGGAGGATGGCAACTACGGCAGTGAGTTGCCCAACATTACCAACGCTCTACCACAGAGCAACCTCGCCCAGGGTCAGTCGCAGTCTGCAGTCACATACATATAGAATATACATGTATACAATACATATATATACACACACACTGTCACTGGAAAGCATTTTATTTCCCAAACCATGATTCTGATACAGTGGTGAAGGTTGACTGTAGTTATCGTTGTAATCCTGTGTATAGTGTACTCAAAGTACTCATCAATAGATCTCCATTGCTGAGTGTTACTATACAGTATGGACTGAGGTCTAACTTGCCCCCTCCGTCCCTCTCTGTGTGTCCCCCTCCAGACTCCCTGGCCCGGCCCAGACGGACAGTGTTCACGCGGGCCATGGAGGCCTGTGATCTCCACTGGCAGGACAGCCACCTGCAGAGGATCATCAGCTGTGACTACTACATGTCCCCAGCCTACCAGAGAGAGGGAGAGAGTCTTCTCTTCAACCCCCAGGGCCTGCCTCTATGGCTAGGTGAGAATTACACAACATGTTCAAGATTTTATCTGGCCTGTTCAGTACACACTCTCAGCGCTAGATGTTAAATGTTATATTAATTCAAGATGGTATCGGAAGGCCATCTCAGTATATTTATTAACACCATATACACAGATACAGACTCACTCACACTGGCCCAGCTCCTGGCAGGAGTTAAAGCCATGATAGTGGTGTGTTTTCCTATCCGTAACACCACCACTTTTTGTGTCATAAGCCTCCTTTAATTCCACTTCCACTGAATCCTGGAGCTGGAGTAAGCAGCTTCTGGGGGAAGATTTGTCCACATTCTGCAACTTAAGCCTGGGTAGTGGGAGTGGGTTTCTTCTGCTGTGGCTGCCTGCCAGCCTGCCTGGGCGTTGTGTTGCTTATGCTGAGCCCCTGTCATGTGATTTGTGCCGTAGATCACGTCCCCACGGCGTGCGCGCGGGTCGATGCCCTGCGTTCCCATGGTTACCCCCGCGAGGCGCTGCGGTTGGGCGTGGCCATCATCAACACCCTCCGGCTGCAGCAGCACCGCCAGCTGGACATCTACAAGCACCAGAAGAAAGGTAGCGCCCCCTGTCTGCCTGGAGACAGTTCACTGTTCTCACTAGTAGGGCCCAGAGTTTTTCCTGGTTATATGACCTGATGAGGGAAAAACTCTAAACCCTACATAACAGAATGAATGCATTTGATTTTATAGTACAATGTACGGTATGTGGGTGTTTGATCTTGTTGTAACCCTGTTGTGTTCCTGTGTGTGTCAGAGCTGCTCCAGAGGGGGATGACCAGCACTACTAACCTGGAGGGCTGGGTGGGACACCCTCTAGATCCCATCGGCTGTCTGTTCGCCACCCTCACTGAGACCTGCCGGGTGGAGGACGACAACGCTATGGACACTGGAGGTATGCATCTGGCCAAGCCCTGCCTAGACAACATTTACAGTCCATGTCAATCAAACTGGTCAAAATGGGTTCAGTCCAGCAACCATAACTGATCAAGACCATTCCCTGGTAAATTCACCCATATAGTACAGTCCCATACAATTTTGGCCCAGGCAGAGGCCAAGGCAACTGGCACCCATTTTTTATTTTTTTCAATCTCATGTTGTCCCAAAACGAATGAAGGCCATCAGATGGTAAAGTCACCCATCCAATCCAATCCTGGTCTATCCAACCCCCCCTCTGTAAACAGCCTGAGATGAATGGCTATGCCGCAGAAAGGTCATCCAGCCCCAGCCCACACAGTGGTGGAACATAGATAAAATCAATCACCATTTGCATTCCATACGTCCTTTAGCCCAGCCAAACAGAGAGCAGGAATTTGGTACCGCCTATTCTGACAAACCTACAGGGAGGCATTGTGTGCCGGAACAATACTGGCGATTGGTACGGTGAGAGGGCTAGAGAGAAAGAGAGAGAGAGGGAGCGATGGAGTGTGTGGCTTATAGCTTATAGGGTCATCCTCACAGTCCTTTGTTTGACTGGAAACAGCTGGAAACATCTGGTATGGGGGCAGGGCCTAACTTGAATTCTGACCAATCAGGGGTCTTTACACTTCAGACCCAACAACAGCAGCTGCAGCTGGCCAGAAGAGCCAGAGCCATAACAGTGGAAAGAGGAAAACATGGAGGCTATCGTGGTTACAGTATGAGAACTAGCCCGGGCAGCAAAGGGATTCCACATGGTTAAATCCACCTTGGAAGTGATCTCACACGACACATGCCAAAAAGCCTAGAAGCCCAAGGCTTACTTCCAATGGACGTTCCATTGGAGAATAGATGTTGTTTTGATCTAGCGGCATGATTGGAGAATCCCTGATATCCCCCCTCCTCCCTCCTCCCCCTGTAATAAACAGGATTGTTGGAGGGAGGGATAATTTGCCAGGGGGATTTAAGTGTGAGCCGCCCGTGGGTTGGGTCTGAGTCCTTGTCAGCAGATGTTACTGTTTTTCTGGGACCTCAGGGACACCTCTCTCTCTCTGGTGCTGCCTGGCATCCACAGCTGCCCGGGTGGGAGACGGGGAGCTAGAGAGAGAGGCTCCTGTCTGTGTCAGCTGCTCTCCACACCCAGCACCTTTCAGGCAAAAAAACACACATAAAAACTAGGCGGCCATTTTGGATTAGTGTTAGCACCTAGCAGTGTCTCAAAATCCTGCTAGATCGTCATTGCAAATGAGAAATTGGTTTGAATTGACTAAACCGTTTGAATAAAGGTTTAATAAAGTAGAACGAAGTCTCACTTCCATGACCATCCCTGTAAACTAAAAACCTCTCTTCGTCAGACTCTGGAGAGCCCAAGCCGCCGGTGTACCACCACGTCCCCGTGTGGGGTTGCCCAGACGGCGGGGAGTCCTACCTGGCGCTGGCCCTGGAGGTGGCGCTGATGGGCATGGGGCAGCAGAGGGTGATGCCCGAGGGCCTCTACGCCCAGGACAAGGTGTGTCGTAATGAGGAGCAGATCGTGGCTAAGCTGCAGGAGATGGAGCTGGATGATCTTCTGGTCCAGACGCTGAGGAAACAGGCTATCCTCCTACTGGAAGGTATGAAGACTAGTTTCATTCTACTATTGTCCTCTGCTCATCTCATTTCATCCTCTATCTCTTCTCTGTTCCCTTCAATCTCCCTCTCTCTTTGCCTCACTGATCCTCCCTCGCTCTCCCGTTCTATTCTTTCACCCTCTGTCTCCCTCTCTCTATCTGCCCTGCTTGCTGCCTCACTCTGTTTTTCCCTCCCTCTCCTTCCGCATTTCCCTCCCTTCCTCTATTTCCCTCTCACTCTATCTCTTTAGCGCTCCCATCCCATCCCTCTCTCCCACCTGGCTCCCCTCCACTGATCCTGCCTCGCAACACACAGCTGAAAATGGATCTCAACCCTGGCCTTTCCCACCATGTCTATCACCCTTCCTTCCTTTTCATTCCCCTTCCCCATGCTAGCAATGCTATAGCCCACCCCCATCTGGGGCTTTGGGGAATGTTAGCTGTGTAACCCTAGAGAAGACATCTGTCTCGCTGCTAGGGACAAGATATTTGGTTAAAGCCCAATGGGCAGTGAGTGTATGGTTTCCGGTTCGCTCTCTGTCGCCCCCATCAGGTTGAGAGAGGTATAACCTCATATTGCTGTTATTCCCTGCTCTATTTTGAGCCATGGTTTGTTTATACTGGTATACTTTGACTATTCACCAAGAAACGGAGCCAAATCAGAAAGGGAAGATTCCCTGTTGCTGGTGTGTATGTAGCTGGACAATTCTGATGTATTGTGTTTGTCTGTCTGTCTGTCCGTCTGTCTCTGTTCAGGAGGTCCCTTCAGTGGCCTTGGTGATGTCATCCACAGGGAGAGTGTTCCCATGCACACCTTTGCCAAGTACCTGTTCTCAGCCCTGCTTCCCCACGACGCTGACCTGGCCTACAAACTAGCATTGAAGGCCATGAGGTGAGATCCCACAACCTACATTTATTTCCCACCCTGTTCAGTCTCACTGCTCTGTTTCAAGCATCTGTATGTATTTCGATGGCTCAAAACCTTCTAGCGTGTATTCCAAAAACAGAACATATGAATCCTGAATGTTGAAGGTGTACTGTAAGTTGTTAAATAATATTGAATTGAATATAATTTTACAACTCATTTTTCAACATTCAGGATTTTATCACATGTTATGATCAAAATAGTGATCCTCCTATCTTGCTGCAACAGTGTGTGTCTGAGAAGAGGCTCTACTTGCATTGCAGAGTCATTATCCCACTGAGACTCCTCAGCGTCCCGGCTAATACACAATCAATAACAGGGCTTAGAGCTGCACACACACGCTCACACACGGTGCATATGAGCTACAGTCCTCTGTAGCTCAGCTGGTAGAGCACGGCGCTTGTAACGCCAAGGTAGTGGGTTCGATCCCCGGGACCACCCATACACGAAAAAATTTATGCACGCATGACTGTAAGTCGCTTTGGATAAAAGCGTCTGCTAAATGGCATATTATTATATTATATTATTATATGTAGACTTCGTGAGCAGAGAACTCTAATGCAGCTATACAGACTTGAGATTGGATGAGCCAGCATTAATCTGACGATGATACCTATAATAATGCTGTAGACCAGGGATGGGCAGCTTTGATGGGGGTGGGGGCCATAACAAAATCTGAACTTATCATCAAGGGCTGCAGTGGCTCGCTGGTCTGCGTACCCACATCCATACCCATCCAGCCCTAGCCTTTTGGGGGCCCTAAGGGAAATGTTGTTGATTACTACAAGCAGATAGCTGGCTAGACTAACTTATCCAATCTAAAAAATGCTAGCTGACATGGGCTAATTGAGTGACTGACATAACAAGAGAAAAACTGACTGATGCACAACCAAATTGTGTATTATACTATTCTAACTCAACAGTAAGTTGAGACTCCGACTGAGTTCCTAAAAAAACTCAGTCGGGTTTGATCCGTGGGCCTACGAAAGGGGCGCAGGCCGCCAGTTGCCCATCCCTGCTGTAGGAAATGCACATGCTTTATTAGGCTTGGAAGCCTTTTTCAGTTCAATTTTGAGTAGGAAACTTTTTCTTAGTAGTCATAACTCCTCTAATCACTGTCTCGCTCTCTCTCCTTCTCTCTCTCTCTGTCTTTCTTTCTCTCTGTGTGTGTACCCTCTAGGCTCCCTGTGTTAGAGTCGATGGCACCCTCGGGAGACTTGGGTCACCCCCACCATGGCATCAGCATCGTGCCCAGCCGCTACCCACGCTGGTTCACCCTGGGCCACCTGGAGTCTCAGCAGTGTGAACTGGCCTCCACCATGCTCACCGCAGCCAAAGGTCAGCTGAGCTCTACTTACATACACACAGACACACCCCATCAGCCAAAATACACAACCACACCACTATCAGATAAACGCTCCTATGCCCTTGTCCACCGCTACAGAACACCACATACAAACTGTAGGATGAGAAATGTTGTTTTTGAATCTAATGCTGTGTTGTTTGTACCTCCAGGAGATATGTTGAGATTGCGGACGGTGCTGGAGGCCATCCAGAAGAATATCCACTCCTCCTCCCTCATCTTCAAACTGGCCCAGGATGCTTTCAAGATCGCCACTCCGGCTGACAACCCCCCAGATATCACCCTGCTCAATGTATCTCTGGAGCTGGGCTTGCAGGTACTGAGGGATAGCTAGTAGGGTGTGTGCGCGCGCTTGTGCTGGTGGGTGGGTATTGAATTGCTTTGCACTCAGGCCTCAATGTCTCTCTCTCGCTCTCTCTCTCTGCAGGTGATGAGGATGACCCTCTCCACTCTGAACTGGAGACGCAGGGAGATGGTGCGCTGGCTGGTCACCTGTGCCACAGAGGTGGGTCTGCGAGCGCTGGTGAGCATCCTCCAGAGCTGGTACACCCTGTTCACCCCCACCGAGGCCACCAGCATCGTAGCAGCCACCGTCATGTCCCACAACACCATCCTGCGCCTCAGCCTGGACTACCCCCAGAGAGAGGAGCTGGCTAGCTGCGCCCGGACCCTGGCCCTGCAGTGTGCCATGAAGGACCCCCAGAATTGTGCCCTCTCGGCCCTCACGCTCTGCGAGAAGGACCACATCGCCTTCGAGACGGCCTACCAGATTGTCATCGACGCAGCCTCCACGGGCATGACCTACTCTCAGCTGTTCACCATCGCCCGCTACATGGAGCACCGTGGCTACCCGCTCCGAGCCTTCAAGCTGGCCTCGCTGGCCATGACCCACCTCAACCTGGCCTACAACCAGGACACCCACCCGGCCATCAACGACGTGCTCTGGGCCTGCGCCCTGTCCCACTCGCTGGGCAAGAACGAGCTGGCCGCCATCATCCCCCTGGTGGTGAAGAGCGTGCACTGCGCCACCGTGCTTTCGGACATCCTGCGCCGCTGCACCATGACGGCCCCGGGCCTGGCCGGTATCCCCGGGCGACGGAACTCTGGGAAGCTCATGTCCACGGACAAGGCTCCGCTCCGGCAGCTGCTGGACGCCACCATCAGCGCCTACATCAACACTACCCACTCCCGGCTCACTCACATCAGCCCCAGGCACTACGGAGAGTTCATAGAGTTCCTTAGTAAGGCCAGAGAGACCTTTCTACTGGCCCAGGATGGACACATCCAGTTTGCCCAGTTTATAGACAACCTTAAACAGATCTACAAGGGCAAGAAGAAACTCATGATGTTGGTACGGGAACGCTTCGGCTGAACCTGGCTGAACCCCCAACAGGACAGGCAATATAGGGAACTACTTTTAGTACTACTTACTCATTTATTTAAGTTTTCATTAATTTTCTCTTTTTTGTGTCATTCTTGTGGCAAATTCTATGTTTGTCTGTTTTTGTTTTTGTCTTTTATATTTTCTCGTGAGCAACAACCACTGTTTGTTTTAGTATGAAAAAGATTGTGATGATGATGAAAAATCGTTGAGGTGGCACATAATGAAAAACCAAATGATGTATGGGGTGTTTTGAGCCAGGGAATGTCTGCTGTCTGCTGTGGTGAGTTACTAGTGGTTTTTGAAGGAGAGAGAACTTTTCATTCCAAAAACCAGAGATGTGGACTCGAGTCACGTGACTTGGACTCGAGTACTACTCGAGTCGTACATTTTGCGACTTGAGACTTGGCAAGAAGAAAAAAAACACTTGCCACTCGACTATGACTCGTGACTTAACTTGGACTTCAACTGTATGACTCGAGAGACAAGATTTGTCATCTCGCCCACTATGTAAGCCTATCTGTCCTTTATATCGGAGTGCTGCAGGTTCTGTGCGTTGTGTGTCTTGACCAATCAGATTCACGGAAATCACAGGTTGCGCAGGCCGGGCACAAAGCACGTCCACTAGCGAAGCTTGCGCCGCTCCACTGTCCTCCGATATTTATTTAGCAAACGTGATAACACATCACTCCCGAAATACACAAACAAGAACTCTTCACAGAAATGTTGCAGCAGCCTACAACTAAACTGTATGGGAAGAAAATGAGATGATTTCTCAGTCTGATCAACTAGGCTACTGATAACAACCACAGCTACAGATAATGCGCCCTGTCCCCATTTGCCCTCTGGCCAGGGTAAACGAAGTGGTAATGTTATGTAGCCTATGTATAGCCTGTTTATTTGTGTTAGGAGAAAATGTGAATGTGATCAAATTTGGTTTAGGCTATATTCAAACTTGGGCTGGCTGGCTAGGCTACCTTGACCTTTTCAATCCAAAATGATTAACTGAAATTAATCAAACAACACAATACTGATTACATAAATATACTGTGTGAGTTATTTTTAATTGCAGTTGCTTAGGCCTATACGATGCAACCTGCATAAAGCAAGCTCAGCCCTGTGAGTTATATTGTCCAATTGCAGTGGCTGTGTCTGTGTAAAGGAAAGTCTAGTTTTAAAATATAATTCATATTAACAAGTACAAGGTTGCTGCAGTTTGACTGGGTTTTCATCCTCCCTAAGGCCAGGAGTTTTTCCAGAAATGTTAAGACCATGTGACCTGTTTAGAACATATCTGTATACCTAGGTGGCAGGTAGCCTAGTGGTTGAAAGCATTGGGCCATTAACTGAAAGGTCAATGGTTGGAATCCCTGAGCTGATTAGGTAAAAAATCTGTTGATGTGCCCTTGAGCAAGGCACTTAACCCTAATTGCTCTGGATAAGAGCATCTGCTAAATGACTGAAATGTAAATCTGGTCCCACTCCCATATGAATAACTTTTTACAACTACTAATTAATCACTTTCAGACACTGTCAGGGTCCTGATTTATACCTGGTTCGGTTACCAGATTAGGAAAAGCTCCGGGCCCCAGGGAAAACAATTTGCCCCACCACTCTGGGACCTGTGGTGCCACCTCTGCATCAGGGCATCATCGGTCCTAAAAATCATTGCATTGGGTTCCAAAGGCTATGTGGTAGTGGGGGGAAAAGGGAGGCAGTTTGTAAAACATATGGGTCCAAAATCATGATGCATTGCAATTGCAATGAAATTGGCATAAACCACTTAACCATTGACTTGAGGACTCGAAACCTAAAATTAGGGACCTGAGCTGTGGAACTTGGGACTTGCCCATTATTACTTGGGACTTGACTCGAGACTCAAAGGTTAAGACTTGAGACTTGCTTAGGACTTGCAAAATTGTGACTTGTTCCCATCTCTGCCAAAAACACTGAAGCACATAGTGTTAACTTACTGTCATACCTCGATCGTATTCCAAGAATCAGCTTTAAACTTTTCCTGTTAAAAGGCCTTGTTTCAAGGCATTATGTTTGGAGGAGGTGGAATGCTGAACTTGGATGTGTATCCCACGGTCCAGGGCCCAAGTCTAAATTCACCAGATTCATCAGGTACATACAGAGTCCTCAGACTTGACCAAGCCTCTCACACTCTCCCACATGGATTCTCCTCCTCCTTCCTTGGGTGTAGCCTGATCGATTTGTCTGGTACCTTGTATTATTTCTAGTGAAGGTACCTTTCAAAAAGAGAGAAGCGTACAGAGAGAGCGCCGTGTTGCTTCAGATTGGTATTTGGATTAGATCACGGCGAGATTAATTGACTGGCCTTGTTGCCTGAGAACGATACTGTCACTGTGGATCTTGGACTGTGAGGTGGAGTGGCTTGTGTTGTCAGGATTTGGGGTTATAACATACATGTTGAAATACCATTGCTGAAAAACATCTTGTATCATTCAAAGCAAAACGTGTATGATTTTTTTTTTTTTAAACAACATGCCTTGGTGTAGCCAGTTGGTGTTAGTATTCCACATACAACCCTAACTATAACTATCAACCTCTCAGACCCTGTGGGAAAGTGTTTTGATATGGCAGTGACCGCTTGAAATTTAGCAGTAGTACTATTGTTTACAAGCAAATGACAAATGTCACGTACTCAACACCATTCTGTCTGCTTGAGCAATTATTTATCGATCATTAAAATAATCTGTGTATGAATGAATACTATGAATACAGACATAGACAGCATATAATTATATTTAATATACAAAAATAGGAATATTAGACAGAAGACACATTTTGAGGCTATGAAAACCGTTCCATGTCAGCTTCCACATTCCATTGTTGCCACGTCTACCAAGCTCGTCAGGTGGCCTGGGGCCGCAGATGCACTGTCTGTCTGGAGCTGGGGTTTGAAGTAATATGGTAAAGAGAAAAGAGATGCTAAACTCAGTTCTCAGGGAATCACTTCAAGAAACAAAAACAAAAAAGTAGTAGCATAAGCATTTAAGATATTGTAAATATAAAAGTGTCAATTCAGAAAATTGTAAAGTTATAATTATTTATGATAACTATGTTTTTGTTTTTTGGGATACTTGAATTTGTTGTGGGCTGGGAATGTGACGACAGTTAGAAGAAAAGACTTCAAGGCATTTCTCAGGTGCTCCTGTGTACATTTTTCAGAATTTGTTTAAATGTTTTATTTGTATGTTTAGTTTAGTTTTTGCAAGCATGTTATTTGGAGATTATAAAAAAAGAAGGCATACCATTGTGACCAGAAAGCAACCCGACTATGCAGAAACCACTTGATGGTTTGGTCCCCTTCTCCGGAGTCACCCAGACGAATGTCCGAGGGGGGCTAGCCACTATCCTAGAGAGGACAGACGAGGCAAGACACGGCATGTTTGTATTTGTACCGAGCCTGCACATGCTGCAAATTGGGACAGACTTTGCCTTTGACCGATCAATGTACAATTACTTTCTTTGGACTTAAGCCTTTAGTGTCTTCTCAAAGTACCTGGCAATGAGAGTTTAGGGAGAACAACGGTCCAAAATAAATGAAAATAAAAACCCTGCATGCCCTACACTAAAGAAGGAACTGGCAGATAATATGAACTGTGTGCCCCCCATCCATATCCATAATCCTCCCTTGTATTTCTTCATGCTTTTAAGCCTATTCAGTTCAATTCACCTGAACGACCATGGCCATGCTCTGAACCATTCTCTAAAACCCTTATTGAGCAGTTGAGTTATTTTCTTCCTTCCATCGCTGGTCTTAATTCCTTTTTAAAATATATTTTTTAGCTTCTGCAGCATCCTCTCTTTTTGTCATTCACTAGCTACCACTCTTGTGAGTTACTACAACAGGACAAAACAAGCATTTTTTCAAATGTGAGGGAGATGCTTGCAGGCTATTGCAGGTTAATGTAAAGCTGCCTGTTATATACACACATCAAACAACAAGCATTTTCTATCGCCCAAGTAGTTGGTCTTACGGCATTGCAAAAACAAAAAAAAGTGGAGAAAAACTCCTCTGGCTTTTAATTTCTTTCTTTCCCATACTCTGTGTCTATGTGTGTTAACTGTACCAGTGTTTTCACCTGTCCCTAGAATCTAGAAGGAAATAATAATCGCTGGTAGAGATTGTTCACTAGTTCATCTACTGTTTGATTTTCATTTAAGGGAAAGTGTTTGTTGCCTCTTTGTGCTACTGATTTATATAAAAGGTATCCAGTATTTGCTGCCACAAAAGTATAGTTCATCAACACTTTTTGTTTGTGCAACCTCTTGAGCTAATGTCTTTCAAACAAAAATGTATTACTATTTATGTAACGCTACTACCATTTTATATAATTTGTGTTGGAATCTCAGTGCTTTTCTATGAATAAAGTGTGAAACACGTATATGACTCCTGCTGCTTTCTGAGAACTGGCTTCTCTCTGATGTTGCTCAATTACCGGTAGTAGATCAGGAATACATAAGAAGAGATAAGAGATCACTTCATGTAGGTTATACAATTATCCAATTCTTAGTAATGCCACACATTTAGTTTACCAGACTTTACAACAACACTGTTCTGAGAAGGGATCAGATGCAACTCTATCAATGTTCAAGTGTAGCTCTGATTTCTCCTCTTAAGACACTATTTTCCAGCTATATCATTGCAATTCTCATTCATTAGGGAATTCACAGAGCTAAACCTGTGAATCGGGTCATAAAAAATTCCTAATTGTGTGTGAGAGACAGGCAGCACATCTCCGTCCCAGATTGATTGCCTCTGTAAATGAGCTTATTAATTATTGCAGCAGACGGCTCACCACTGTCTGATTCACATTCTATTCTCAGTATAACACCCCAACACTACCACAATCTGTTCAATTACCGCACCTCACCCCCCTCCTACATATGGATTGGACTGACTGAATTCCGTGAATCCCTTTTAGGTTGATCCGGACTGATATTGAACGTGTTGACTGACAGGTTCGTATGGCTCTAATTCTAACCTGCCTATCTATTCTAGAGGGTTGTAGGGGGTCTTTTCTCTGGTTTCTGCTGCTGTAGGAGCTAATCTGTTACACTGTAAACACCATGAAGACCAAACTACACAGCTTCTCCCCTGCATTATACATGGGGGGGGGGTGCTTCACAGATGGGCTCCGTCGTTGTGTTTTGGACAGGGAGCACAGAGCGGGTTCACTCTTGAGAGAAGCAGCCAGAGAGTGAGAGAAAGAGAGTGGCTCCCTTGCCTGGCAGGCCAGCACAGCAGAGTGGATGAAATGTGAATGGCCCGGCTCCATTGGGGAGTGTTTGTGTTCCTGTAGAGGGGGCTGATTTAGCTGAAGTGACGTGTAGGGAAGAGACAGACAAGTAATTGGCTCCCCCACCTTGCTGTGTGGTTCCTGTGTCTGCTACTGAGGTTGTCAGCTGGGGGAGAGAGAACAGGCATTGAGGTGAGACGCTGGCTGCACAGACAGAGCACCAGGTTGCTTATGTGGTCCTGAAGGCAGGTGCTTCGTTCCAACACTACGGCTGAGCTCTATGTTCATTAGTAGACAATTGGTCGGTCGAACCCCAGCAAGGACCAACAGGGTGAGGAAATTGCCCCGGTGGTCAAGTCCACCTCCAAATATGCACAAACTCATGCTCCGAGAGCACTCTGTGTCTGTGTACTAACTGGTTGGTAGTTGAGTCTGTTAAAAAGTTCTCTCTCTCTGCACCTTGGATGGCAGGTTGTGCTGTCAGCATTGTCAGACATCTCGTTCTTCAGGGAGCTGATTTGGAGAGCTTTGTTCTGCTGCTCTGACTTCCCAGTATCCCTCAGTAATTTGGGTGTGTGAGGGGCTGGACATGGAGGGTGGGGTGAGGAAGGTCTAAGTGGGGAGTTTGGGGGAGAGTTAACGGAAAGGGGGGAGTAACTGCAATAGCCCTATGATTCCATCCATTCCAAACTATTCTTAGCATATTTTTGGATTGGATTGAATCCTATAATGAGAAATGCTGGGGTGTGAGGGGAGATCCCTGTGGTCTCAGCTGTGGAAAGGGAATGAGGGTTATCTAGTCAGTTGTACAACTGAATGCATTCAACTGAAATGTGTCTTCCGAACAATAGAGATGATGGTGATGGACGAGTCAAGGCTGGAACACAGAGAGTTCGCCTCCCTCTGATTGTCGAGATGGATGACACAGACACATCTACCTCCATGTTTACTAGTGATAAGGTGACTGGAGCAAACAGTACATATACATATACTCTGACCTAGTTCTGGCTTTCTGGTCTCTAAAGCTAGGGTGACTTACTGACAAGCATATGTTTTCCATCACCCACTTTGTGTAATGGCACGATTCAAACAGTGTGGCTCTATTCAAATCAAATCAAATTGTATTTGTCACATGGGCCGAATACAACAGTTGTAGACTTTACTTTATATTTATTTCATCTTTATTTAACCAGGTAAGCCAGTTGAGAACAAGTTCTCATTTACAACTGCGACCTGGCCAAGATAAAGCAAAGCAGTGCAATAAAAACAACAACACAGAGTTACATATGGGATAAACAAAACGTACAGTCAATAACAAAATAGAAAATCTATATACAGTGTGTGCGAATGTAGTAAGTTATGGAGGTAAGGCAATAAATAGGCCATAGTGCTAAATAATTACAATTTAGTATTAACACTGGAGTGATAGATGTGCAGAAGATGATGTGCAAATATAGATACTGGGGTGCAAATGAGCAAAATAAATAACAATATGGGGATGAGGTAGTTGGGTGGCTAATTTCAGAATGGCTGTGTACAGGTGCAGTGATCGGTAAGGTGCTCTGACAACTGATGCTTAAAGTTAGTGAGGGAGATAAGAGTCTCCAGCTTCAGAGATTTTTGCAGTTCGTTCCAGTCATTGGCAGCAGAGAACTGGAAGGAATGGCGGCCAAAGGAGGTGTTGGCTTTGGGGATGACCAGTGAGATATACCTGCTGGAGCGCATACTACGGGTGGGTGTTGCTATGGTGACCAATGAGCTAAGATAAGGCAGGGATTTGCCTAGCAGTGATTTATAGATGACCTGGAGCCAGTGGGTTTGGCGACAAATATGTAGTGAGGGCCAGCCAACGAGAGCGTACAGGTCACAATGGTGGGTAGTGGTCTAAGGCACTGCATCGCAGTACTAACTGTGCCACTAGAGATCCTGGTTCGAATCCAGGCTCTGTCGCAGCCGGCCGCGACCGGGAGACTCATGGGCGGCGCACAATTGGCCCAGCGTCGTCCAGGATAGGGGAGGGAATGGCTGGCAGGGATGTAGCTCAGTTGATAGAGCATGGCGTTTGCAACGCCAGGGTTGTGGGTTCGTTTCCCACGGGGGGGCAGTATAAAAAAAATATGTATTCACTAACTGTAAGTCGCTCTGGATAAGAGCGTCTGCTAAATGACGTAAATGTAAAATGTAAATGTAGTATATGGGGCTTTGGTGACAAAACGGATGGCACTGTGATAGACTACATCCCATTTGCTGAGTAGAGTGTTGGAGGCTATTTTGTAAATGACATCGCCAAAGTCAAGGATCGGTAGGATAGTCAGTTTTACGAGGGCATGTTTGGCAGCATGTGTGAAGGAAGCTTTGTTGCGAAATAGGAAGCCGATTCTAGATTTAACTTTGTATTGGAGATGCTTAATGTGAGTCTGGAAGGAGAGTTTACGGTCTAACCAGACACCTAGGTATTTGTAGTTGTCCACATATTCTAAGTCAGACCCGCCAAGAGTAGTGATTCTAGTCGGGCGGGCGGGTGCAAGCAGCGTTCGATTGAAGAGCATGCATTTAGTTTTACTAACGTTTAAGAGCAGTCGGAGGCTACGGAAGGAGTGTTTTGGAGGTTTGTTAACACAGTGTCCAATGAAGGGCCAGATGTATACAAAATGGTGTCGTCTGCGTAGAGGTGGATCTGAGAGTCACCAGCAGCAAGAGCAACATCATTGATATACACAGAGAATAGAGTCGGCTCGAGAATTGAACCCTGTGGCACCCCCATAGAGACTGACAGAGGTCCAGACAACAGGCCCTCCGATTCGACACATTGAACTCTATCTGAGAAGTAGTTGGTGAAACAGAAGAGGCAGTCATTTGAGAAACCAAGGCTATTTAGTCTGCCAATAAGAATGCGGTGATTGACAGAGTCGAAAGCCTTGGCCAGGTCGATGAAGACGGCTGCACAGTACTGTCTTTTATCGATCGCGGTTATAAAATCGTTTAGGACCTTGAGCGTGGCTGAGGTGCACCCATGACCAGCTCGGAAACCGGATTGCATAGTGGAGAAGGTATGGTGGGATTCGAAATGGTCGGTGATCTGTTTGTTAACTTGGCTTTACAAAGCCCATTGCCAACAATGCAGAGTTAAAAAGTAAAATATTTGCTAAAAAAAAAAGGAAATAGTAACACAATAAAAACAATGAGGCTATATACAAGGAGTACTGGTACCGAGTCAATGTGCAGGGGTACGAGGTACAAGATGGAATCCACAGGGCAGTGCAGAGACTATCACTATCACATTCCCACAGAATATCGTCTTCACCTTTTCCACAGCGGCTACAGTATGAAACATTGGTGTCAGCCTGCGACTCCTCACTTCTATACAGTCAGAAGTCTGGTTTGGGTTTCTCCATTGCCCGATGTTAATATTTCAAATCAACCACAAAGGCAGCCCATACCCTCCCATCTGATAAAGCGCTGATAGTGCCAGTCCCTGACAAATGATGTAAAGCCTGCTGTCTCCAGGAGAAGATTGGATTTTCAGGCCTGCTGATTTGCTGCAAGATTGAGCCTGAGCCCTCTTTGTAAGGAGACCTTGGGGGATTGGGCTTTTTTTAAGCACCAGATTCATTGTTGCAATTAAAAATAATGCCTGAAAACCCCATGAGGTAACACACATACACACAAACATATACACACTTCTAGAAGAAACAAGAAAACATAGCCTTGCTATTTGTCCTTAAACAACGAAGCGTTGAGTGACAGCATCTTGAGTCCTATGGCCCTAATCAGAAAATTAATATTTTATTTGTCTTTATTTTCCCAGCGGTTTAAAGGCAGCAGCCCCTCACAACACAATCAAGGTCAGGCTGCTCTTACATTGTGACAACAATGTGCTGTTTGTGTCCAAATGACAAGGAGAGCGCCGCCGCCATGTCAGCTGCTGCTGTGTCATCCACCCAACCAGGAGCCTCCTAGGCTGAACTGCTTCCTCAAGCCATGTTTCACACACGTTTCCTCTAGGTTCAGATCTAGGATCAGCTTCCCCTCTCCCAATCCTAACCATACGTAGGGCAAATGCTAAACTGACCCAAGATCTGTGTCTTGGGGGCAAATTCAACCTACAACACCGCAGAGGAGCATAGGTAAAGGAGGAAAACTGACCAAAACTCACAAACATCTATCATCACGTGATGTGTTTTTCTGGAATCCTTTTCCCACTATTCCAACAACAAAAACAAATGGATTTGTACAGATCTACTTATCTCTAGTGCTTAGCGGCCTTTCATAGAAAAACACCCATTAGGATTAACAGTTTTTATGCCTTGTGTAAAATGCAGTCTAATTATAATAATTTCCCTTTAAGCCAAAAGCAGTAATACAATAGAGCCTTTTCCCAATTTCAAAAATGTGTTCAACGTGGAAACAAATGAAGTCTGGACAGATTAGTTCCGGAACTAAACTGGTTTGAACTAAATAATGTACAGTATGCCAACCATACCCGACCCCCACTTCATCTCATTTGTAATTGATGGGTTTCCATAATAAATCGCAAGCACCAGTGGTATTGTCGTAGATGGAAGATTGCTGGTTAGAGAAAACCTGGAGTGAACTGCAGAGGGCACAATGAGATGAGCCAATAGTTCTCGATTAGGGTGTGTCAGAGGCAGAACACATCCAATAGAAATCCGATGTAATTTATTTGATACATTTCAAATACAGGTCCAATTAAAATAATCATTCTTTATTTGACTGAATAAAAAAGAACTAAGAGCTAAATATACACACGAGTGATTAGGCTTCAGTACATCAGTCACATACATAATAGATAATAGCAGTGCAACAAAGATTGCATTGAGACAATCTCACAACCATTCAGGATAATCACATTAAATCTCCTTCACTACTGTTGTTTTTATAAGGTACACTTGTTTTTCAATTTTAGGTGCACTACATCTGATGAATAAAACAGATCAGTGATACACATAAATAATATGAAATATTACAAGGTCTTACACTGACGCAATGTTTTTCATTTGTCTAAGGATTATCTATAGAATATAATGAATTATTCTCTTCAGAAAGAAAAAAACATCCAGAATTGGACAAGATCCGTCGTGATCGGTCCTTGGATTCCACACTTGATAAGACCTGGTGGTTTATTGGATTACTGTGAATACATTCTACAATCCAAGGCAATGTTGCTTTGTTTTTTGGGTGCTGCTTCTCTGCTAGTATGACTGTGGTCAATGTTGCCAGGTGACAGGGGTGTTACTTGAGGTTGAGGAGGTGGCGAGAGTGAGAGTGGACAGCTTCTACGAAGGCACCCACGTTCTCCGGGTCCATGTCAGGGTAAAGCCCGTGGCCCAGGTTGGCAATGTACCCTCTGGTGCCAAAGCCTTCCAGCATCTTCTTCACTATCTCTGATATACGCTCCTTCACAGGCCGAGATAGACAGAGACAAATAAGCATCACTTTTGAAAGTAGGGTGTATAAATTAGAGCAGCAAGTGCCTGGCCCAATAACACAAAGGTTGCCGGTTTATGTGCTTTTACTGTACAGTACCTTTGTACTGAAACATCTCTCTGTGCCATGTGTTTTCTCTTTGCCAATATATACATTTCTTGGATCTCAAAAAAACCTTGGCCTTACCTTGGAGGCATATAGTGCACAGGGGTCCATGTTCCCCTGAAGGCTAACCTTTCCTCCAGTTCGCTCCCTGAAACCACAGAGACAAGGGGTTTATTACCAAAGGTGCATTAACCTGGAGTTCAGTCAACAGTTGACCGAACCACCTGTTTTTATTGTTGACCAGATAAATATAACCTTTTATAAGAGAGTGTGAATCCAATCCAATTTCAACATGACACAATACCTCTAGCAAATGTTGGCTCGGTCACTGACTGTCTAGGGAAATTACTCATGAACTGATTTCTGTGAAAAGGGTTCATGTCCGTTACCGCGCTGAGTGAGGGTCGATAGTCCAATCCAAACCAACAACCTCGTAGTGGGACTGAGAGAGGTCCTCCAGACCGTAGTGGCCGTCCTTGGCAAACACAATCTGTGCCAGAACATGAGGGAGTTACAGTACAGTCCAGGGAACTTTAAAGACCCACTAAAGTAAAAAACTAAATTACAAAACAATTGTGAAATATTGACCAATGTCAATATTGAGACCGATGACATGCCAAACAATGATTCAAAGCATTAAAACAAACTCAAATGTATTTCTGACTACTCCAGATGACAAGTCTGTACAGGAAAATCTGTGACAGTGTAGTGCCATCTACTGGTGGAACATCACATTACACTGGCCAACATCTTATCTCACCACAAGACCGGTAAGCCTTTTTTAAGCACATTGTAGGAGATGATCAACAAAAGCTTGTCTTGAAAATCTAGTGACATGAAATCCACAAAGACGATGAGGATGTCTGTGTTGTGTGTGAATGAAGAAGTGACAGTCTGTGTGGGCTCACCATGGGGACATCCTGGCCTGACTCCTTCAGCTGGTCCTTGACCTTACGGGCGATGTCTCGTAGGTAGGGTAGGGAGAACTCCTGGAACTCCACTGGGCCCAGACAGCCAGCATGGACTCAAACACCTGCAAAGCCTGGGGAAATACAGGGACGGTGGAACAGACTGAATAATAATGTGCCATGTATCTATACAGGACTATGTCTACTGTATAATGTGTCTATGATAGGGGCCCTAAAAGAGACCTACATGAATAAATCAACATTCCATCAGTTCCTAGATATTGAGCTATCAGATCATTTATGCCTGACTCTAGAAAGTGTAACATCTTCTCCTTGTCCAATGAAGTGCTGTAAATAAAATTATCTACCCTCTATTCACCTGAACATTTTCCCATGAGCAAGAACTCTGGGCTAGCAGTCTACCTGAGGGTAAGCTGCAGTAAGATACAGCTGGAACTCAATCTCCCATGGTGCCTTGCTTACCTGTGCTCCAGCAGCCACCTGTCCCAGCAGGTACTCTATGATTATGTCAGTCAGCATCTTTAACAGCTGGTGGCTGGCTTCAGGGTGAAGGTACAGCCAGCGCTTAGCCTTGGAGTGGGTTGTTGAGCCTCCCCCCTCAATCATATAGGCCATCAGGGTCCACTACGGGGGAAACAGATGATGATATGGGTCACTTTACTGAAGCCTCTAGTCTAAGAACACCAAGATACGACACAAGGCTGAAAAAAAGTATCTTCTGACTATTGAAGTAACCAATCGATTCTGTATTGAAAAGTGTTCTCTCTGTGTGTGTGTGTGTGTGTGTGAGAGATCCATCTCACCGGGGCACCAGTGAAGCCGATGAGAGGGACCTTGCCCTCCAGTTTGTGGCGTGTCAGTGTAATGGCCTTGAAGACGTAGCCCAGCTCCTTGTTGACGTCCACCTTGGACTGCAGGAGCAGCAGGTCCTCTGGTTCCTTTAAGGGCTCTGGGAATGTAGGGCCCTTTCCTGCCACCATCTGGACAGCCATACCCATGGCCTGGGAACAGGTACACACACAGAGAGTCATTAACCAGTTAAACAAAAGCATAACTTATACTGTCTCTGAGTTATGTGCTTCGTCCTCTCAATATACTAAACAAATAGATTACCTTCTTGCCACAAGGTTATCTCTTTGTCTAGTATGTAGAGAAGAGGAAGCACAACACTTCTGATTGAAGCAAAGGCAAAGAAATATCTGCCTCAGACAGATATCTCTTACCTGTGGGATAACCAGGATGTCTGAGAAGATGATGGCAGCATCAAATGGGAAACGTCTCAATGGCTGTAAGAAGAAAAAAGAAGTGAGTTCTCCATCTATGCTAAGATGTTTTGTAGTAAAACGTGCTGGTTTAACACATGTAATGATTACCTGGAGAGTGAGTTCACAGCAGGCTTCAGGTGACCGACATGTTTCAAAGAAGTCCTTTCCCGCGCTGGACTCACGGAACTCTACAAACAAATAGGTTAGCTTACATGTCAATGCCAGCAGACACTGAAAGATGGATAGGTCCATTCAACCAACAACAACAAGCTACTGATATTTGTAGTGTTAGTTCAATGTGTGTTTCTTAGGTCAGTGAAGTACATGAGCATGGTCTCGAAAACCCGACCCTAGGCAACAGCACTGACTAGGGTCTGGTTTCTATGACAAACCCTTTTGGCAACTTCGATAAAAAATAAAAATAAATAAGGGGTGGGTACACTTCAGACAGACAAATCACGAGGCAGACATGCCAGAATGTCGCAATTCGAAACCAAAGTTTGCAGGCAAAACCTGTGCAGTGGTTTTAGTGAAGGTAGTTGATGCAAACTAGCCACTTGCGAAATGCAAAAATAACCTCTGATCTCCATCTTGCTAGCTACTATTATGCATTTTATTCAAGCGGATAAGGTAGTGACGTAGTTCCTTTATGCCAAACTGATGTTCGATTATGTACAGACTTGTTAAGCCAGAACATTTGAAAATTGTGGGAGGCAACCTGGATGTCTAGAGAGACTAATGAGAGTGTGTTGTAGCCTAGAGACCCACCTGGTAGGTAGCGTCCAGCCTGTCTCATACACCACACAGGCACATGAAAGGTTTCCTGGCCACCGCATGCAAGAAGGAATGTATCATTCTTCAACTTGGGGAAGTCTTTAGGGCTAAATTTGAAATAAAATGGCAAAGATGGATGTTTTAGAAATTGATATAAACAAAAGCCATAACCCACATAACGACACATTTAGCTAGTAACATTCTTCCTCATTTTAACAATTAGTTCTTATCAGAGGTAGGGCTACTCCTCCCCTCCCATGATATCATGTTGGGTCCTCACTACAGTGTGCTGTACAGGAGCAGGTGATCACAGAAGATAAATCCCTATTTCTGTTATCAGCTGCACACAGTGGAACAACGGTTGAATGAGACGCTGGTGAAATGATCGTGAGATCTTTCTCGTACAACTTCATGGTCCCAGTCACATAAATGCTTTATGTAGTAGCTTCCATTTCTGAACCCTGAAATAATCTTAAATCACTGATCAATACTTTAATTTGACAGAAATGCCGCAGCTCGTGGTCATTGGAGGGTAACTAACTAGCTAGCTTTTTAGCACATATCAAGCATGATATTCACAAACAACACAATACACGTGTCCTCATGGTAGATAGCATTTTTTTTTGTAAGGTTACGAGCTAAATGGCTAGCCAGCTAGTCGGCTTAACGTTAGTTACATAGAAAGTAGTAGCTAGCCAGGTATACAGTCAAATAATATACATACAGTATTAAATCGCCCTTGTCCATGATGGGGCTGATGATATAATGGCAGAATAAGTTCAGAGATGCTGTTCACTTGTCCTAGACGTCAGTGGCACACTGCTGCCTGATTATTGACTGTCATCCAGAATGTTGTACAACTCAGAATCTATTACATCCCCGCTACAGGGCGCGGCCAGCTCAAGAAAGTAATGTTCACTGACCACTATACTTTTGGTATGTTCCAGAGCAGGTAGTCATCTCACCTCGTGTTCGTATGTTGCGAATGTCATATCCGTAATCCTTGGGTGCGTTCAGTTCGATTAGATGTCTGCAACAATGCACGACGGTTTGTACTGAACGACACGTTTCCCCAAAACGTTCTACAACGTCCTTGAACAGAATTTGAGGTACATTTGCTCCGTTTGGTGGGTGTGGCGGGGTGTGGTTTGAAGCAATGAGTGACATATTTAAAGGGAAGAGGAGCGTTCCTCAACCGGCGTATCTTTGTTTGTTATTTGGCACAACTGTACTGGGGTCGGCATGTCGGATAGTTCAGATGGTAGCGTTAGGGTAATTGATATTGATGATAAAACCAGTGATGATCAGCTATTTGCACCTGTTGTAAATAGGAGGAACAGACGTAAGAGAAATGGCGATGAGGGTGATGGAGGGATGAATACTGTTGGAGAAACAATGAGTAGTGTTGAGAGTAGACCTGTAAAGCGCAGGACCACTCTAGACAGAGAGGTTGGAGTAGAAAGTTGTAATGTTATGGTAGTGTTCCCAGAACCAGCAAGTAAGTACTTCCATCCTTTGCATTTGACAAAAGTAATTAGGAAAGAGATTGGGGTGATTAAGGATGCCAAACCAATGGGTTATGGGAAGGTCCTGATCATTGCAAACAGTACAATTCGGCAGGAGAAAGTCTTTAAATTGAACTCACTAAATGGGGGTCGGATGAAATTTCACATTCCAGGTGCTATGTCTAAAATGCTGGGGTGCCATTGGAAATTACCGTGGAAGAAGTCAAGGCTTCCCTGAAAGGAGGAAAAGTTATTGACGTGAAAAGGATGAAACGCAAAAAGGGTGGCAGTGGAGTGGACACTACTCAGAGGCGACCTGTCATTCAGGGCAGGTGGGGCTCCAGCAAAAAATAAATACATAATAATAATAATAATAATAATAATAATAATAATAATAATAATAATTGTACAAAAAATCTGTTTGCAAACAATGGAAAAAAATCATTGAGTTAA